>NC_141920.1:48131123-48455820 GCF_057802395.1 Ceratotherium simum simum
CCTTTAACATTTCTTGTAGCACTGGTTTCTCGGTGACAAACTCCTTCAATTTTTTCTTGTCTGGGATATTTTTGATCTCTCCTTCCACTTTGAATGATAACTTTGCTGGGTAGAGTATTCTTGGCTGTAAGTTTTTTCCTTTTAACACTTTAAATATATTGTGCCACTCTCTTCTAGCCTGTAAGGTTTCTGCTGAGAAGTCAGCTGATAGCCTTATGGGGTTTCCTTTGCATGTAACTTGACTTTCTCTTGCGGCTTTTAGGATTCTCTCTTTATCTTTAATTCAGGACGTTTTGATTATGATGTGTCTTGGTGTGGGCCTCTTTGGGTTTATCTTGTTTGGAGCTCTCTGTGATTCCTGTACCTGGATGCCTGTTTCCTTCCTTAGGTTAGGGAAGTTTTCATCTATTATTTCTTGAAATAGATTCTCTGCCCCTTTGTCTCACTCTTCTCCTTCCGGGACACCTATAACACGGATGTTAGCGCACTTGATGAGTCCCAGAGGTCCCTTAGACTGTCCTCACTCTTTTTAATTCTTTTCTCTTTTACCTGTTCAGCTTGAGTAATTTCTTCTAGTCTTTCGTCCAGCTCACAGATCCATTCTTCTGTATCCTCTACTCTGCTTTTGAGTCCCTCTACTGAATTTTTCATTTCCAGTATCGTATTCTTCATTTCTGATTGGTTCTTTTTTATACCTTCCATTTCTTTGTTGACATTCTCACTGAGTTCATCTATTCTTCTCCCCAGATCAGTGAGCATCCTTAACACTCTTTGTTTGAACTCTCTGTCAGGTAGGTTGCTCATTTCTGTTTCACTTAGTTCCTTTTCTGGGGTTTTGTCCTGTTCCCTTACTTGGAATGTATTCCTTTGCCTCCTCATGTTGCCTCTTTCCCTGTGCTTGTGTCTACATATTAGGTAGGTCAGCTACGTCTCCTGCTCTTGGATAGGTGACCTTATGTATGTGATGGCTTAGGAGGCCTGCAGTGTGGTTCCCTCAGTTCTCAATGTTCCAGGGGTGACCCCTATGTGGGCTACATGTGTCCTTCTGTTGTGGCATGTTTGCTCTCCCTGTAGGCACCCAGGGAGGCCGAGTTATGCTCCTGGCCAGCTGTTGTAATGCTCAGCTGCTTGTAGTTGTTGTGGGCCCTTCAGTCTCTTTATCAGGTGTGGGGAGCCCCAGCACAGTTGGCTGCAAGTTCTAATACCACATTTGTGTTGCAGTCTTTCTTTTAAGTGAGTAGGCCCCCAGTGTGGCAGGTTGGTAGGCTCAGGGCCTTACAATTGCTATAAGCCTCCAGGCTTTGGGTCTCTTGTCAGCTCTCTGAGGATTGCAGCTGGGTGGGGCTGGCCTCAGGCACGGGAGCACCCAATGTTTCAGACTTTGGAAGGTGGGGCAAACCCCCTGTGTGGGTCTTTGAGAAGCACAAGTCTTCTGCAGCTGACAAGCCCTCCCGCCCACAGGTCCACACACACAGTCAACACAGTCCTGCCCCGTGTGAGCGCCCCGACCTCCCCAAGCGGACCCAGTCTCTCCACGGCCGGAGCCCCACACACTCCGCCACGGCCCCACACTCTCCACCCACTCCTTGTGCATGCCCTGCCCCACTGAAGTCAGCTCAGTTGCCAGGCTGCAGAGAATCCAGTCACCAATCTACGCAGGCCCACAAGTTGCCTGAGGGATTATTGTTGGGTGGGGCTAGTCTCTAGGGTGGGCTGCCTGCCCTGGCTGAGCTGGATTAAATCGGTGCTCTAGTGGGTGGGGTAGACGCGGGTTAGCAGGCCCCAGGGAGAACTCCAGTGGCGTCTGTGTCAGCACGCCCACACCAGGCCACAACAATGGCCGCCGCCAATGTCCCAGTCCCTGGAGAGGTCTCACCTCTCACCGAGATGCACACAGGGCCTATTAGGTGAGTCTCTTTTCACCAAAGCACTGTGCACCTTTCTTCTGGTGATTTTAGGTTGCTTTCTGAAACAGGTGAGTTTGCGTGCGGGCCCTTTAAGAGCCGGTTTTAATTTCTTTGTGAACCAGCCTTTCTGGGGGTGCTCCCCAATGTTTTAGTAGCAGGCAAAGTCAGATATTATGCCACTCGGCTCGATTGTGCTGGGTCCACAAAATGCCCACAGTGGGGGCGCTTCCCAGCTCAGGGCCCCGCGCCTCCAGGGAGGGCTGCATACCTGTGTGCTGCTCCTAGGCGGCTGTGAAGCTGGCAGCTTGTGAAGGCGGCGTTTTTCCTCTCCAGAAGGGAGTTTCTGCCTCTTCTACCTCAGTTAGGATTGTCCGTTGTTGCAAGAGTTCCTCTTATCCAGTTTTCAGTTGTGTCTCAGGGGTAGTTTTTCCACAAGTAGTTGTAAATTGGCTGTGTCCACGGGTGGAGGTGAGTTCAGAGTCTGCCTATGCCGCCATCTTGACTTATTCTTAAGATACATACTTTTCCTGTAGCTTATGGGGTACTTGGCCAAAAACTGTTTGAGACAACCACCACGCCAAAGACCTCCTCCAGATACAGATTTCCGTCACTCACTCATGCACAAACTCAGTGATTCTCAAATTTGAACTTCGAACAGAGGCAAACGGTGCTGCTGCTTTGCAAAGTGCAAGGCTAGTCTTAAATCTCCAGCTTGAGATAATCAAAGCCAACTGTTGCTTGGCTCTGTGTGTATTTGGGTTTCTCTGCATCTCTGCTCTACCTGCACAAATAACACCAGTTTGGATGAGGCGTGGATATTGGCTTCAATCTTGAGGAGGAGCACGTTTTTCTTTCAACCGATTACCTCATTCTGGAATGTATGCCCCGTGCTGCTGCTACCTACACTCTGAACTGCAGGATCACACACGCTAATGGCAGGTAGTGTCTCCCAGACTCTGGAACCCAGGTCAGATCACACTCAATCTCTACCTCATACCCCGGGGGGATCCAAAGCTCGCCTGACAGTTCCATATGTTCCTGAAGGGCTCATGTTCACATGGGGGACTCTGCCTCCTGGCTCCAGCTCCAACTCCTCCTGCTTGTTTTCAGATTTCTCCTCAATATTGTAATGTGTCTCTTTGTCTATGTCCGTTTTTTAAAACTCACTCACATAGAGCATTTGATAATGAATTAGACTTCAGTGACTATTGGGACATCTAATGGGAGGGGGTCATACTGTGCCCAACACTGAGCAAATTAAGGTCATATTTTAGCCGTTCTTCTTCTAGTGTCACTGATTCTCATTGTCCTATCCCCCATGTGGTAGCCAGCTTTCTGCCATCTTACTAATTCATTTCTTCTTCTTTTGTATGTTGTCCTAGAAATCCATATTCTCCTCATTCCAGTATTAGGAAGTATAATAGCGTAAGGAAATTCAATAGTTTCCAGCTCTGAACTTACACACACCATCAAATTTGGCAGAACAGAACCAGTAGAATTTCCATTTAATCCAATGAATTTAACAGAAGATAGTTGTGGGATAAATGACTGTTTCTTATATTATGTGATAATCATACCACTCGATTTGAAAGCTCTTCTTGCCCCGAAATACACCCCATGCTACACCACCCTCAAGCTGAGTTAGCCAATATGGATATTCTGTGCATGCTTAGGTACCAGCAATGGAAGGGTACCAATATTTAATAAAATAATTTGATATTTTACAGTATTTAAAAGCACCCATGGATGCTTTCCAGGCCCTGAGGGGTTGGAGTTTGGCACGTTTGTGCTATTACACAAGGGGCTGTTTGGATTTACAAACACCCACCTCCGCACTCCCAGGGCCAAAGGAAGCCTGATGGAGTCCATGGTCACAGAATGCCCATGAGTAGATAGGACAAGGTGAAGTCTAGTGGCTCATCTCTGCTCAGGTGTGTGCCGTCCACCCACGCCCTCCCCTTTCCGCCTCACACACACAGGTCTCCTTTACCTTCCCCTTCCTCTTTACCCCTGAAGCTAGTCTGTCCTTTTGCGCCCTCCTTGACTTTGCCATCCACTCTTACACAGCTTAGGGCAGTTTCTTCTGCAAATGCGCGGTACTGATGACTGTCTCTGTCCCCCATTCGACACTTTCTACAGCAGTCAGGCGAGATCTCACGACAGGGGACATATGTCGGTGCTTCAGTGTGAGACTGGGGCCGCAGACTCTGATGGTCACAGCGGTTCTCCTCTAAGTGGAAGAGGTACGTGGGACTTTTTGTTGTATTCTATTTTTTCTGTCTGAATTCTCTACAAGGAAATTTTCATATGGGAACATTTCTTTTCTTGATCAAAAGGAAAATGGAGCAATGAGTCATGTTGAAGGTGAGACTACACGGAGAGGTCACAGGGCAGGCTTTCCAAGGTCAGGGGCTGGAGGCCTGCTGACTTGTCTGTTAGCTTGTATATGATTTTTAAAAATTGAATTCGTCATTGCATTTAGCAATCAAGGCATTTTGCCCATATAGCTGACGTGCCTACTTCTCCTGAAAGCTCCTGTGAGGTCTGTCAGCCCCGCCCAGCTCTCCAAGTCCCAGCGGCCAGGCCTCGGTCCCCTGTGCGGTTACACTGTCACCTGGTGTGGGGGCATTTGGATTATTTAACAAAGTGTTGAGGGCCTTCGATTTGATCATCCAACTCCTTATGGCAGGGGACCATGTGGTCCCCCACAAGACGCCCCAAGCGGGAAGTGAGGGGAGAGGCTCCCGGTGGACCTGCCAGGTTTGCTTATTTTTGAGTGGGCATGAGGCTGTTTGCAGGGAGGGAGGAGCTCACTAGGCCAGCACGAGGGGAACAGACAGACAGACTGTAAAAGAGTTTTACCAGATCTCTTAGAAGAGAAGAGAGCAGGCCTGGTGGGTGGGCCCGACCCATTTAAATAAGAATCCAACGTCTCAGTGCTTATCAAAAGCAAACCAAGCCTCCAGGCCCTTTTCAGGTCTGTGGATCTCCAGTCCGAATCCAGGACCTTCCTCAGGATTAAACGAAACTTAAACCTTCTAAATAAACACAGGCACAAAAAAATCATTGGGAGTCGTTCACCTGGCATCAATCATCAGTGTTTCTCGTCCTGACAGCTTACTGTAGGGAGGGAGCCCTGAGCGCTCCGGAACAAAGGCGAGGAGAGAAAGAAAGGAAAATAGCAACTGCAATGAGTCTTCACATCACAAGCTCAGGAAGGAAATTAAATGAAGGCAACAGTTATCAACAGGAAGATAAATCTAAAGCCAGACCAGAAGTTCCGGTGCTGGACTTCACAATAGGCTCACCTTTTAATCCAAGGTGATAAAATGTTCCACTTTACTGACCTCCCTTTGTGGCACACGTTGTGCTGAATACTTCATTCATTCATTCATTCACTCCTTCACCTATCCATTCATTCATTCAACCATATATCCCAAGTGCTAGGGATACAATGATGAACAAGGGAAAGACCCTGCTAACTGAAGGGGACAGAAAATAAACAAGTGAACACATGAATACATCATGTTAGAGAATGATACGTGCTATGGTGAAAATAAAACCCAGTAAGGGGCCAAAGGCTACGGTGGGTCAGCAGGTGAGAGGCCTCCTCTCTGAGCAGGGGGCACTGGAGCTGAGACCTGAAAGCAGGAGCCATCGTGGAATAACCTAGGGCAGGATGTTCCAGAGGAAGGAACAGCGGGTGCAAAGGCCCTATGGTGAACCTCTACTTGGCACATTTGAGGGGCAGGTTGGAGGCCAGTGGGCTGACCTGCACATGGAGTTCTGCCCATGAAAATCTAGTGAGCAGGAGCCACCCCTGCTCTCTGGGTACCAGCCCTAGTGGTCAGGATGCCAAGCCTTCATCTGAAGCCAGAGTACTGTTTTGCTCTAGACCGAAAGACAGCTTGTTTTTAAGCCAAGTCCCTGTTTCTCCTAAAATTCTCGTCACTTTTTCCACGGTTTTGACAGATATAGATACATATAAACCCTGAGGCAGATGCGCCTGCACTGATGGGGGGATGCTAAAGAAATACTCGATTGAGCTCTCACCTGAAATCAGTCACAGTGCTTTCCCCAGGAGCCTAGGAAAGCTGTCAGCAGGAAAACTGATTTCGGGAAGACTAGAGTGGTGCTCTGCTGTCTGAATCGGGTTTCGTCCAGCTTTGTTGTTACCATCTTAGTGAACCACCTGAGTTCCTTAAGCCCACGGTCTCTGAGCTGCTCCCTCTGCCAGGCATGGTCTGTGGTGCATGTCCCCTGAGTCCGTCCAGGATATGCCTGGGCCAGCAAGTATCTATTCTTGCATGCTTGTGCGACATCTTCCAACTCCAACAATTTGCGAGACTCAGGTTCTCCAATCTCAGGCCCATCCACGGAGGGTAGTCTCAGTGATGGCTGATGGCTAATGGAGGACAGTGACCACAACTCCATCACCTCAAGTGGGACAACTCCGAAGCCCTCAGCAGGATGGTGCCCAGGTTATCCACTCTCATCATAACCTGGTGATGAGAAACTCTCTGTGGGCTGCCCTCCTTCCCTTCCCTGTCTCATTTCCCTACCCTTCCTGGTACTTCCCAGGATCACGCCCCAAATAAACAACTTGTCCTCATTTCCTTGTTTTAGAGTCCACTCTAGGGAAACCAAACCCCAGGCGCTGCCTTAAGTGCTAACCAACATTCATTCTCCAGGACTCAACTTAGAAGTCACCTATTCCCCGAACATTTCCTTGATCTCCTCGCCCCTACCCGCTTCCTACAACATGCCAGTTTGGGTCAGGAGTCTTTTTGACAGGCTTTCTTACCCCATGGAAGATACTCTATGTTGCTCATTAACAAATTAAAATGATGCATCTCTAGATAACAAGCAAATGCAAGGAGTGAGACCTGAGAGCACCCTGCCTTCCCCCGGGGTCTTCTGGAGAAGCATCTCTCCAGCTTTGACCTGCCCTGGCCTCACCTTCTCATCAGGATTGTCCCTCCTTTGGAGGACATGTTGATTATTGCTCTCTGGGGACAATTCTGTTGACAATTTGGCTCTTCTCAGAAAAGCACAGTGAAAACAACCTTTCAGATTTAGGCCAGCCTCCATTGCTCAATATTAGCTGTTTTTCCTGGAAATATCTGGTGGGTAGGGGATGCTAATTGCCAGTAGGGATCATTTCCCAAACAACAGTGGACGCATGGACCCCACCACACAATGGATGGTGAACTCCAACCTCTAGGAGTCAAGACTTGTTTTTCAGCATTTGGCCCTGTCCATGATGAAAATATTTCCTTTCCCGCAGGGACTAGTACTGGTTAAGTGGCCTCCCCATGTTTAAAGTATCTAAGCAAAGCAGCAGTAAGTCACATCTCTACAATTCAAAGAACAAGAGTACTTAAAATAGATCTTCATTGGTTTGAACTTGAAGTTATTTACCTGCAAATAAGTCAGATTAATTTTTTGGCCTGAACCCAAAGTAAATGGACTTGTGTTCATTGTATTTTAAGGTAAATGTGTCTCTTGCAAATATGCGTTAGTTTTGTGGTAGCAAAGAGCTAATAAGCAGTTCAGGGATTCATTAGTCATTTTCAGAAGGCATCTCTACCGGGAGTTCCATCTACTGAGCAGTGCAAGCCTGCTCCCCAGGATCTAAAACCACACAAACAGAGAGATCTAGTTCCTGGACACAAACTAGAACAAGCAAAAATATTCCACAATGAAAATTTGAGGTATAGCTTCTGGGATCTTTGGGAAAAAAATGATGCCCCAATAGCCATTTTGCTCAAGACCATTGGAAAAGCACTGTTAGGGTCTGCTGAATGTTGAAGGGAGTTCAGACACTCTAGGTGAGAAAAGAACTGGAAAAGTCATTTGCTAAATCCTCTTAATGAGTAGTGACTCTATACTGAGCTCCCATGTAAATGAGGACATGAGATCAAGCCAACAGGTGCCTGAGTGTGCGGAGGTTTACTGGTTTTATGGCACACAGATGTGTGAAATGAGACACAAATGTTCTGAGGCAGGATGGATGGACCGCCAATGAATTTATTTCTCTTTAGCTTCATGATGCTGCTTCAGACAAATCTCAGTAATGGGGTTGGTAATCGGGCTCTCAGCCCTGTGAGCACACACATCTACAGTCACAAGGGTTGGGAAACAATAGTCCAAAGACAGGAGGGAGAGGAAATGTAAAGGAGGGGAATGGGAGTATAGTACTGGTCCCATTGTGTGAAGCAGGGTCTGGGCAAAAGCTGGAGACTTGTAAATGAGAGTCCCAGGCAGGTGCTCAGAGAGCAGCTGTCTCACACACAAAGAAAGCTCATATTAAAGCCACTGTGTTTACTGTACAATTATATTTACCTTTAATGTCTTCTGGGCATTATTCACATGCTCCATTATTGCCCAGCGAACATTTTATTTTACATAACGAGGGGTTGATTCTTCATTCTGTCCGTACTGAGCCTCGATAAACTCTTTCTGAATTACAAAAACTGGCACAGTTACTGGGTCAACTTCTGAAAGACTTTGCCCTGACATTTTATAAACTATTGGGTAAGTGAGGTATGAAGGCTAACGAAGCTTGGACCCTTTCCCATCTGATTCCACGTCTCATTTTAGCCAATAAAGCACCAAACAGAATTCAAGTTTTGTATGGCGGAGAGAGAAACTGAGCAAAGCTGAGGTAGAAAGGACCTTCATGTTACATAGCAGCAGACTGCTGAGCCCCTGCCCCGTAAAAATAGTCACAATGGAATAACCCCCCTTATTTAATAGGGAAATTTTATAAGCATTTTAAACGCAAAAAAATATGACAGGTTTTCTGCAACTAATCTCTAAGAAACTACCACTTATTGGGCTTTGGTGTGGCATCAAAAAAGAATCCACAATTATCCAAATGGCTGTTCAAACACCTCTTCCTTTTCCAACAACAATCTGTAGAAGGACAACTTTTCTTCATGTACTTCAACCCAAATAACATAAAACAACAGATTGCAGAAGCAGATACGAGAATCTAGTTGTCTTTATTGAGCCAGACATGAAGGAGATCTGCAAAAATGTAGAAAATGCCACTCTTCTCCCTGAATGTTTTTATTTAGGAAAATTTATTTTTATTAAAAATATGTTATTCATGCTAACATTTAGTGGGTTTATTATTGTTGTTTCAAGACAAATTAATAAATAAATATTTTTATATTTTCTCAGTTTTGTCCTAATACGGTAAATATCACCATCAATAGATGTAGCCCACATAAATAAAAGATCTTTGAGATCTTTAATAATTTTTAAGAATGTAAGGAGTTTCCAAGATTAAAGAGTTTGAGAATTAGTGATATCTAAGTTCTCATCCAACTCGGCTTCATGGGGAAATGTCGAACCCTTGGTCTACCAAGATCTGTTTGTCAGTTCCACTCACAGAAAAGTCAAGATCTTAAAGGCATCTTTACAGAGTCCTGGAAGGGTTTCCACACCAGTCTGTGAGTCAAGCTCCAAGCTTAGTCCCTTGACTGAAAGCTCTTCCATGGGCTCAGCCACGTCTGTACAGTGGGCCAAAGGCTTAGTCTCACTAATCCTTCTCCTAAGCAGCCTCCTCTCCTTTTAAGGAAGGGACTTCTAAGATTAGGTGATTGCATCAGGGAGGGGCAGGCACATGTCAAGTCTCAGGGACATGCTTCCTGTGTGGTCCATCTCTTCATATAGGACATCTCTGACACCACAGACAGACAAGAGCTACCTGAAGGAGCAGACATAAAGCAACTCAAATGTCTCCAGCCCTGCTCTGCAGGAACTCATGAAGAAAGAAAACCACGGCAGGATTTGCATCTTAGACGCTATGGGCATCTCTTTGGATTCCTTGAGGTGGGTGAGTTGGAGCTGGAGGATGGCTGGCAGCACCCCACTGTCATGCCCTGCAGGGAGGGGCACCCTGTCTGTTTGCTTATCTACAAAGACAAGAGTGATCACACCACTGATGCCCCCACTCATTCTCAAATGATTAAAAGATCAGTGCTCTCAACCCATCTAGGATCCTAGACCTGTTGCTGCTGGTTCCTGGAGAAGGAGAAATTTTCCTGTATATCGTTTTCTACATCTAATGTGGATAAAGAGGAAAGGCTCTTGAAATGTCCCCAACTGCAGAAGAGATACTCAAACTTAGAAATTCCAGAGCAGTTAGTAATCATAACCTGAAAACACAGGCTTGTCAACGGTGGCTGTTGGAGTTAGTCAACTCTGCCAAGATCAAGTGTTCCATGCCTCAAACTTGGTAACACCAAGAAGCTACTCCCCTAGGCAGTCTCGTTTCAAAACGCTCACCTAGAAAATGGCTGAAAAAGACTCTGCAGCATAGAAGACGACCCCCATCTTATCTTGTGATTCCTGCAGAATCCAGCACAGTCTCTTTTGCACCAGACAATAAACAACATCTTGAGAGCACTTTCCTGCTTTGATTCTCAACCAAAGTCTGCAAACTGCTATCTCCAGGATATTTTATTGTATTTCAGGTTTGCATGGTTATAAAGCATTTAAATTATATGTAAAACGATACAGACAATTTGCTGATTTTAAAAAAAAAGAAAACAAAACTAAAAGTATTTTTATTCCTTATACCACAAAGCTTCACCAATCGTACATTTTTTCTTTTTTAATTTAATCATGCTTTTATTTATCAACTCAAAAAAATTCAAAGTATCTTCTAAGTGATGGGATTGAAGAATTTCAAAGAAATATGTCAAAATGCAAGTCATGGGAAACATGACAGAAAAAGTCACAATCAATAAATATAAAATGATGTTATGTGAGGTAGCTAGTTTTTTTCTAATGCATCCACCTTTTACAAATGACTTTTTAAAAAGAGCTTCAGTAACTTATCCACACAATTTTTCCAAGAACCAAAAAAAAAAAAATAATAATTGGAAGATGTCTCCCCCACTGCTAGTCCCCAAATAGATATTCTATAAATGTTAGTTTCTCTCTCTTTTCTCTGAATTGAGATCCTGGTGATCTTCCCCCAAATTTCCTTTTTTCCTTCTGTCCTTGGTTGTCACATGGAATGGAGTGTTTATGGTGGCACAGACCCGCTGCCTCGTCACAGAGAAGGAGGCTGACGAGCGCTGCTGCTCTGAGCGAGGGCAGCTCACGCGCGTGCGGCTCCCGGGGACTGTGCTTCAAGGGATGTACCTGCCTCCGGTGGTAAGGAGCCATCTGTCTCTCTGCAGGGAACTGCCATAAATCAGAAAGAGATAAAAGCATTTAAAAACGACAAAGCAGCCAACATTTTTTGAGTAATTGAGCCTAGTTTTAGAAAACAAGAAATGTCTGTGTCAGTCCCTGTCTTTCCAACATTATTCTCTGTTTGGTTAAGCTATACAAACACCAGGACTCTGATGTAAGGAAGGCTTTTCTTTTTGTACATTGTACATAAATGTCTTTAATCTTTTGAGTTAGGAATTTATTGGTTGAGTCTTCATGGGTAAATTCAGCAAAGCTCTGAAATGTTTCCTCCGAAAAAAAAATAGAGCAGGGAGGAGGCAGAGAAGGGTCAGTGAGGCTCAAACCAGAAAACCAACCCCACCACCGCAAAAAAAAAAAAAAGAAAAAAAGCTGTTTTCCAGGCACAGAAGAACAGGTGAGTCCAGCTGACCTTTAGCCAGCTTAACTCTGGGCCTGGTGACTGGGCCTCAGGTCAGGTGGGGGCAAAGGGACGTCAGGTGAGCTTGGCAGTTGCAGATGAAGGTTCTTGGGCTTTCAACAGTAACACAAACAAAGCGAAGCACAAGACCATAGGTAAGCTTCACAGTTGTGCTCTGGCACTTGCCGGGTTCTTCGTGCTGTTTTCCTTTCTGCGATGCGTTGGTCAAGGCCGCATCCCAGCCTAGCAGTTCCCCCAGTTCGACCCATGAACTGGACTTCAGCCAACTCTCCTCATTCGTGGGCTGTCGAGAACAGGCAAGAAGTGCTCCGTAAGTTGGTTGGGAGGCAGAGCCAGCGTGCCAGAGGAGGCCGCGGCTGCCGCTTCTGGCCTCATGTGTGCCCTGTCTCCTACCGTCCCGGCTCACAGCCCCCGTCCCTCCATCTGTGTTTCCAGGTCCGTGAAAAGGCTTCACATAGACTGTCTGAAGAAAGCGGCTGGACCTGTGACAGTTTTACTTGTTCTAACAAGAGGGGTGAAATTTTAAAGCTTAAAACATGGAAAGGTCTTACTCTCATCTCCCAGAACTCTTGGGATTTGCATTTTTTATGGGAATTTTCAAAGCGTAACTCCCTGAGAGAGATAAACCAAAGGACTTTTAGAAAGTGAGTACATTAGTTTGCTAGGGCTGCTGTAACAAGTACCACAAACTGGGGGCCTTAAACAACAGAAATTTAATGTCTCACAGTTTGGAGGCCAGAAGCCTGAGCAGCAGGTGTGGGCAGGGTTGGTTCCTCCTGAGCGCTGTGAGGGAAGGAGCTGTTCCAGGCATCCTGCCTCACTTCTGTAGTTTGTGGGCAATCTTTGGAGTTCCTTAGCTTGTAGATGTGTCACCACAATCTCCACCTTCATGCTCACGTGGCATTCTCCTTGTGTGTTGTCATATTGGATTAGCCCCACCTCGACTCCAGTATGACCTCATGTTAACTAAATACATCTGAAATGACCCATTTCCAACTAAGAGCACGTTCTGAGGTATTGGGGGTTAGGACTTCAACATATGAATTATGGGGGACATAATTCAACCCTTCAGCCCACAACAGCAGGCATGTCAGTGTGTTGATGTGTGTGCGCAGTAACTCCGCTCCCTCACCAGACAGTCGGTCACAGACAGAACTGGAGTGGGCGTTCTGCGTGTAACGGGAAGGAGTGTGCTGGGCGGGGACTGGGGTGACAGCTGTCCTGGTTTGCCTGAGACTGACAGGATTCCCAGAATGTGTAACCTTCAGTGCTAAAACGGTGACAGTCCCCAACACACCAGGACGAGTTGATGACCCCAGTGGGAAGACGTGCCTGGAGCAAAACATATTCACAAAAATCGCCAGTGCATGCCATAGTCACCATTCTACTGTGAAACCTAGACCTGTGGTTGGAGAAAGACCCACAGACTCTGAGGGTTTAGAGGCACCTTGAAGCCCTTCCTGAAGGCTTGGGGCAGGGAGGCAGTCTGTGGCAGCTCCTCACACAGAATACAGCACGTGTGTGCACTTTGGTAAGATCCTGCTTCACAACCTCCTCAGAGAAACCAGTGAACAGAAATATTCCTTACAGGGAAGTTTAAGAAAGAATGACAAAGAGGTTTTTTTTTTGGTTAAAGTGTCATAATTTAGGAAAAAATGAATTATTTTTAAAGAGAGTTAAGGATTTATAGAGTAATGTAGAAAACTATAGAAAATACAGAGGGAAGTACAGACATACTGATTTACAGAGTTATTTCAATTTGTATATCAAGTTAGAAAATTATGTAGGACTCATAAGGAATAACATGTAAAGAAAGACTTTTTCCAGTTATATAGAGAGGACATAGAAACATATATAGTGGGATTTAGAAAATTATATTGAAAATTTTATAAATTGTACACAGGACAGTTATAGAAAGATCTGTAGAGAGGTAAGGGTGCCCTAAAAACTAAAGGGACTTGCAGGAGCGAATATGTAAGATTTTATAAATGTTGACTAGATTGAATAAACAAATGAGTAGAGGAGTGAATGAATGAATTCACAAACTTGTTCAGAATACTGGGTCTGATTTACCCGGGTCCTGAACAGTTTGAACCCTGGAGTTAGAAAACCTGGGTTTGAACTCTCCACTGTGGCCAACTGAAGCCCAGACCTAGGACCCCCAGGTGCTATGTAGCAGGTGCCTCTGCCGCTGAGGACAGGAGCGGGGTGTTTATCAACGGCGCTGTACTGGCCAAGAGCTGTTCCGCACACGGATGATAACCGGTACCTCTCCCTCTTCCCGGCTCTGCATTTATGCGTGACTGGAAGCCTCCCCAGAGCTGAGCCTGAGACGAGGCCTCAGTGTCTATAATGATTTGAGAGGTGATCCTAGGAAGCTGGAGTGGGAGTGAGGGCAGGGGGACAGAAAAGGAGGAAAAGCAATAAAGGGTGTGCTACTGCGCTGGTGACTGCTGCCGGCCACCAGGCTCTATCCCGCTGGCACCTCTGAGAGGAACCCTGTGGATTGTGCCTTAGATCCATCCTCCAAAGGGGGGAGGCTGGGCCCTTTCCCAGATCCTCCTCCATTGTTAGAGGGCTGACCTGGGGGCATTAGCTCCCCCAGACTTTGGGGCTTCCTGCCAACAGCTGAGTGAGAAAAGCCTGAGAACATCAAAACCCAAAACCAAAAAAGCTCGAGGACCTCAAAACAACCAAGCCGTAGGGAGACAGGCCTGGTTCTGAGTGCCCCTCCCTGCCCCCTCCCAATCCTCCGCATCTCTGGGGAAGGACTGTGCCACATTCTCCATCTTCTCCATCCCCGCCATGCTCCCCTCATGCCCCTCCACGCCCACCCCTCACCTGTGTGCAGCACACACGTCTACTCAGGTTCTCGGACACTGCACAGGATGAGCCCGCACTCCTGCCTGTCAGCGGAAGCCCTTCACCGCATGGAGCCAGCTCTTCTCCCTGACTCCCCAGCTCCTTCCCCGCATCCTCATCCAGTGTGATGTGCGCCTTCCCATGGCAGGCCTTGCTGATTGGAGCGCACTGCCACAGCGGTCACCTTGCCCTGCACAGCCTTTCCCCACTGCCTCCTTTTCGGAGAAATCCTACCTAGTGTTCAGACTCCACCTCTCCCATTCAGCCTTCTATGATCCTGGTCCTGTAACCGGACTGGAGAATCTGATCGCCCAGGTTCTTAGCATTAAGAGAGGAATCCAGACACCGACTCCATGGCAACAGCGAGCAAGGAAAGATTGACTAGAGGAAAGGGCAGATACACTCCAAGTGAGGAACGGACAGTGCCCGAGAACGCATGTGCCCCAAGTCTTGGGTTAGTTTTATTTTTATTTGGGCTGTTTAGAGGGAATTTGCATTATCTGGTTATCCGCCAATAATGGTCTTTCCTCCCCCCACAAGTCAGGAAGGGGAGTTTTCGACCTAAAGGGGAGTCTCCGGAACTGTCAAGGCAGTCGTCCCCCACGAAGGGGGCTAATGCGTATGGAATTTGTATGTAAATTAAAGAAAGGTCCATGTCCTCTAGAGGCATATAGCAGAAGGCTTTGTTTTGTGTACTTATTATTTTTATCGTGGTGGTTGAAGGTCTCAGACTCTGGTGCTATCGGTATCTTGTGGGATGCCAGCAAGGTGCTTCTTTGTTGTAGCGAGGTCTCCAGCTGTGGTTCCTCCACTCATGTCTGGATGTCAGTAAGGCGCTCCACTGACGCAGCAAGGTCTCCAGCTATGATCTCCCACTCATGTCTACCTAGCTACCTATCTCAGTCACACCCCACAAACACACACACCACACGCCACACACACCACTACCAACATCACCACAAACAACCTGTGCACACATAGACCACACAGACCACATAGACACACATAACACACAACACACACTACCCACCACAGACACCACCACCATCATCATCACAAACATCCTGTGTACACATACACCACACACCACACACACACATATCACACGCACCACACACACACTACACACAACACACACATACTACCCAACACATATACCACACACACATATAATACACCACACACATATCACATACACAACATACACATATACACACACATCACACACACACCACCGCCATCACCACCACAACCAGTGTACACACATACCACACAGTGCACACACACACACACACACACACACACACTGCTGGCTCCCTCCTGTGTGTTCTCATGGTGTTTTAGCTAGTGCTCTAGTGTTGGTCACCACATTTGACTTTGTGTTGTAGTTATTTCTATTCTCACCCAAATTTGTTTATTTGGACCTTAAGGAGGTTCTATGCCTGGTTAATTTTTGTTCCCCACAAACAAGTGATTTTCACATGCATAGTGGCCTCGGTGAACATTATGTGAATTAAACTGAACATTGTAAAATTGGAGTCAGTGTAACAGTGGGGACACAGCCTGAAGAAATACACAGCAGTGGGAGCTCCAGGAGCCGTTAAGGAAGGTGAACCGCCCATTTTCCTGACCCCATGACGGCAGACTCGGGACCTTACTGACTGCACGCCGACTGTGAGGTGCGTCCCACTTCAGAACTGTCACAGCAGGAAATAAACGTCTGTGTTGGGTGCAGCGACTCAAAGGTCCCCTCTGATGGCAGCATTAAAGGACCTGGAGGGGCAGTTCAACCAAATGAAGGAGGGCTGTGGCGGCTGAGGGCGGGACAAGCCAGGTCAGGGCTTGAATTTCAATCAGAGGGTCGCAGGGAGCCACAACAGGTCTTGAAGCTGAGGGGCAATATGATTGAGGTTGCACTTTAATAATGGACCTTTAGGTATATTTATGTGGAAAAATCTTCACATTTTGCAAATAAGCCAGGTATGCATTGTCTGCCTCATTGGGAATTCCACACACAGCTTGATGCTCTCACAAATTCACAATTCAGAATTAATTGGTTTTTAGGCCATGCATTTAGGTCAGATCACCCAGACACTCCATTTCATGTGGTGAAAAGAAATTAAGTCAATTTTCCCCCTGCCAGACCCTCGGCTCTCATCTCGCAGGCCTGGAGAGCGATCCCTCTGCACGCACGGGAGGAAGACAACCTTTAAAGGCATTCTCATTATTTCTCAGGGAGATGTCATTAAGTACTGTAAACAAGTCCTGAATGAGTCCATGTCACAAAGACTGAAAAGTGTTTATAGAATAAAAACCTATATGCGCCAAAGTGAGATAAAACAGGGGAGGGAGAGCAAAAGAGGGAAAGAGAGAGAAATTTGGAAAAAAAACGGAAAAGGAAACTTCTTCTTGACCAACAAGTCGAGCTAAAGGTGTGGACTGTAAGGTCAATTTGCCCTGAGGAGCTTTAACCACAGAGGAAAGCAGGGATGGAACCCACCTGGTCCAAGCGCCCACCGTCCCTGTTCCCAGGCTCCTGGCAGACTTCACTAATCCATCACACCCGACTGGCCCTCTGAATTCACACCTGGCAGACCTCGCTAATTGATCACACCCATGTTGCCCTCTGAATTCACACCTGTCCTTAGAATTCTTGGCAACAAAGCAGTCCATCAAGCAGTGTAAGTTACAGTTTAAACTAACTGATGTTTCTGTTTTTGAGGGGTTCAGGTATTCTTATTTTGAGTCTGTGATACTGCACTATAACAAGGAGCACGATTGGCCAAGATGAGATGAGCACGCTGTCTTATTTGGACATTGTCTTACTTGTTACTTGACTCTGCATTGTTGTTTACAATCAAGTTAAGGAGACAAGATGCTCAGAGGTCTGCATCGATTTTAATCACCAAGAGCTACCACTGTGTGCACACATAGGCCTGAGGACGATGCCTGGAATAGATGGTACGTGGGCTTCCAGAGGATCAGTGTGCTCATTTCCAAGGAGGAATAGAAGCATCAAGGCTTTCCTTTGGGGCTTTGCCCTCGGCTACCAGAAACGCTTCGCTCCCGTCAAGCAGACAGCAGAAGTGCCCGGGAGTTCACATTCCCCTGGGCAGGCCTTAGCCGTTGATTGGTGGTGGTAAGGCACAGCCGCCTTGCCTTAGGGTGGGAAGATTCTGAGGTGCACATGAGGCTCCAGAGTCCTCGCAGAGTCAGGGGGAAGCTACCTTCTGCACAACTTTGAAATCACACACCTGCTTGGCTTCCTCCCTTCCTGCCCTGCTTCTCCCACTTCCTCACCGTCCCTGGGAATACTTTCTTATACATTATCACTTGCACATGAATTTTCATCTAGCCACAGAAAGAGCTGGAGACAATAAGCTCTCATAGGGCACAGTGCAAGCCCCCACTGGGTTTTGTCAGCCTAAGGTGGGCCAGACCTGCTCCAGGACTCCGCTTGTCCTCTTCTCCCGCAGTGTGCTGGCCGTGTCTACACTTGGAGAACAAGGGGCTGGAGCGGCTGGGGCAGCTCTGATGGGCTGTACAGGTGCTCTCCCCTGGTGAGGATGCACATCATCTGCCTCACGAGCAAGGAGCTATGTGGAAACTTCATGCCGGGATCCCGGGAAAAATGTCACCACATCGGCTGACACCAAACCACTAAAGACTACCCAAAATCCACCCATGAGGAAGCATGAGAAGAAACTATCAGGAACCACCAGTCTCTGCTAGGGATTTTTGGAAAAAGTTTTAGGTGTATAAAAATATCTGCTGAAGGCCCGGCCCGATGGCCGAGTGGTTCAAGTTTCATGTGCTCTGCTTCAGCAGCCCAGGTTCGCAGGTTCAGATCCCAGGTGCGGACCTACACTAGTCACCAGCCATGCTGTGGCGGTGTCCCACATGTAAAGTAGACGAAAATTATCACAGATGTAAGCTCAGGGCTAATTTTCCTCAAGCAAAAAAAAATAAATATTTGCTGAAGAAACCGAGAAATTGCAAAGAAAAATAACAAAATAAAAATCATACCACCACTCAGAAATGGTTGCTACTAACATTTTGGTATATGTTTTTAGACTTTTATGCACACATATGCAAATTAAACTTTAAAAAGTACAGTAGACTTTTTTCAGAATCTGCTTTTATTTGATCATAAACACTAACCACAGAGTTAGCATTTGTGAAGCTGTTAAGGAATTTACAAGGTAGTTTTACTTTTTTACTTATTGTATTTATTGTATTTCACAGGTACCATAATTTGTTCTGCTTTGAAATTAGCAGGGAGAACTTTTGCACTAAGATGGGTGTTTGTTCCTTCAAATCAACAACCTGAGGGGATGATGTTCTATTCAAACAGGGTCAGTATTATTCAAAACGACCTTTGGTTGTGAAATTTACCCTAGAGTCTATGATAGTTCTTTAAAAAAAACCAAATGACAGGGCTCTTCATTTGTTTAAAATAGTTTAAAGTCTACGAGAGCCAACTGTTTGAGAAGGCAGATAAGAGGAGTGGGTAAAGCATGAGCAGTCAAAATGACAACGTGACAGGAAGGCCATATGACTGGATGCTCTGAAGCCCATGCAGGGAGGACATGCATGTTTCACGGAAAGACTGCACATAGGGGAGGTGAGCATTCGACACACACTTGCACTGAATGGATGTCATCTACTTAGATTTAGATTTACATGTCGTTGCATTCTTTTTTTTAAAAATAGTGGTCTCATCCACAGGATATTATTTATATATTTATATATTTATATAGTCACAGGATATTATTTAGATTTCCATTTCTTTCCTACTCTGGGCCTCTGCTCTAGCTGTGGTCTGTGCCTGCAACACCTCGTGACCCTGTTCAAGACTTCTCAGACCCTCCTGGTCTGAATCAATCTCCTCTCTGCCCACTCTGGACAGAATGCAGTGTCCTCACTGCATGGGTCATGATCAGAGCCTCAGACCACAAGAAAACCCTACCTTTTCCATTTCTGTTAGCCCCACAGCACCCAGCACAGTGTTTTTCTCAGAGTTGAAACTTCGAATTCTGAACTGAAAAGACCTGTCCCCATATTTGCACGTGAGAGAAACTGGCGCTTATACAACTGGTCCCTCCTCCTGGCCAGTGCTCTGATGCTGGACTGTGACAGCTCAGTTCGCGGCACATGGCGTTCACCCCAGACCCCTGCTTTTGAAAACTGCAGTGCGTGTGCAGTAGTCATGAGTTCTGAGGCCAGAAACGTTCAGTCTTTCGTGGAGTTCACTGCATCTTGTTTTCCATCTGGAACGTAGCTCTCGCTGCCAGAGCTGAGATTCTTCACCTGGGGTCCATCCTCTGGGAACTCCTAAAATTAAAAGTATTTTTTTTCGTTGAAAGAAGTATGTGTGACTTTCAGCAGATTCTGAAACGGGTCTATATTAGTGTTCTGTTGCTACTGTAACAAATTACCACACACTTAGTGGTTTAAAACACAAATTTCTTTTCTGATATTGCAGTAAGTTAGAGGTGCAGCATTGGTCTCAAGGGGCTAACATCAAGATGTGGGCAGAGCTGCTCCCCCTTCTGGAGGATGTAGGGGGCTATTTCCTTAGAAGAATCTATCTCTTTGCCCATTCCAGCTTCCAGAGGCAGCTATGTTCCTTGGCTCATGGCCCTCTTCATCCATCGTCAAAGGCAGCAAAGAAGGGGCAAGAGGTTGAGTCCTTCCTCTGTGCCCGTCTTTCTTTCATAGTCATGTCTTTCTCTGGACTCTCCTTTTCAGCCTCCCTGTTCCACTTTTAAGGACCCTTATGATTACATTGGGCCCCCCAGAATGCTTTCCTAGAGAAAGCAGACCAAAAAGCATGTCATAAACATCATGTATACTCATTCATCAATACATCATTCATCAAGTGTTTATTGAGCATCTACTCTACACCAGTCGGAGTGCTTAGATGGTAATATACAATCGCAGACATACCTCACTTTATCGCACTTTATTGTACTTCACAGACACTGCATTTGTCATAAGTTGAAGGTTTTTGGCAACCCTGCATTGAGCAAATCTATCAGTACCATTTTTCCAACAACATTTTCTCACTTCATGTCTCTGTGTCACATTTTGGTAATTCCCACAATATTTCAAAATTTTTCATTACTATTATATTTGTTATGGTGATCTGTGATCAGTGATCTTTGATGTTACTATTGTAATTGTGTTGGGGCACCATGAACCGTACCCGTAGAAGATGGCAAACTTAATAAATATCATGTGTGTTCTGATTGCTCCACCAACCGGCCATTACCCCTCTCTGTTCCTCTCCTCTGGCCTCCCTATTCCCTGAAACACAGCAATATTTAACTTAGGCCAATTAATAACCCTACAATGGCGTCTAAGTGTTCAAGTGAAAGGAAGAGTCACACATCTCTCACTTTAAATTGAAAGCTAGAGACGATTAAGCTTAATGAGGAAGGCATGTTGAAAGCCAAGATCGGCCCAAAGTTAAGCATCTTGTACCAGTTAGCCAAGTTGTGAATGCAAAGGAAAAGTTCTTGAAGGAAATTAAAAGTGCTACTCCAGTGAACACACAAATGATAAGGAAGCAAAACAGCCTTCTTACTGATAGGGAGAAAGTTATAGTGGTCTGGAGAGATCAAACCAGCCACAACATTCCCTTAAGCCAAAGGCTAATCCAGAGCAAGGCCCTAACTCGCTTTAATTCTATGAAGGCTGAGAGAGGGGAGGAGGCTGCAGAAGAAAAGTCTGAAGCTAGCAGAGGTTGGTTCATGAGGTTCAAGGAAAGAAGCTTCACCATAACATAAAAGTGCAAGGTGAAGCAGCAAGTGCTGATGTATAAACTGCAGCAAGTTCTCCAGCAGATCTAGCAAAGATAATTAATGAAAGTGGCTACACTAAATAACAGATTCTCAATGTAGATGCAACAGCCTTATATTGGAAGAAGAGCCATCTAGGACTTTCATAGCTAGAGAGGAGAAGTCAATGCCTGGCTTCAAAGCTTCAAAGCACAGGCTGACTCTCTTGTTAGGGGCTAATGCAGATGGTGACTTTAAATTGAAGCCAACGCTTATTTCCCATTCCAAAAATCCCTTAAGAATTACGCTAAATCTACTCTGCCTGTGCTCTATGAATGGAACAACAAAGCCTGAATGACAGCATGTCTGTTTACAACATGGTTTACTTAACATTTTGAGCCCACTGCTGAGACCTACTGCTCAGAAAAAAATATTCCTTTCCAAATATTGACAGTGCACCAGGTCACCCAAGAGCTCTGATGGAGATGTACAACAATATTAATTTTGTTTGCATGCCTGCTAATACAACATCCATTCTGCAGGTAATGGATCAAGGAGTAATTCCACCTTTCAGGTTTTGTTATTTAAGAAATACATTTTGTAAGGCTATAGCTTCCATAGATAGTGATTCCTCTGATGGATTTGGGCAAAGTCAATTGAAAACCTTCTAGAAAGGATTCACCAGTCTAGATGTCATTAAGAACATTCTTGATTCATCAGAAGAAGTCAAAATATCAACATTAACAGGAGTTTGGAAGAAGTTGATTCCAACCCTTGTGAATGACTTTGAGGGCTCCAAGACTTCAGTGGAAGAAGTAACTGCAGACGTGGTGGAAATAGCAAGAGAACTAGTTAAAAGTGGAGCCTGAAGATGTGACTGAAATGCTGCAATCTCATGATAGAACTTTAACAGCTGAGGAGTTGCTTCTTATGGATGAGCACAGAAAATATTTTCTTGAGATAGAATCTATTCCTGGTGAAGATGTTGTGAAGATTGTTGAAATGACAACAAAGGAATTAGAATAGTTACATAAACTTAGATGATAAAGTAGCATCAGGGTGTGAGAGGATTGATCCCAATTTTGAAAGAAGTTCTACTGTGGGTAACATGCTATCAAACAGCATCACAGGCTACAGAGAAATCCGTGAAAGGAAGAATCAATAAATATGGCAAACTTCATTGTTGTCTCATTTTAAGAAATTGCCAAACCAGCCCTGATGGCTAGTGGTTAAAGTTTGACACTTTCACCACTTTGGCATCCTGGGTTCATTTCTCGGTTGCAGAACCACAGCACCCATATGTCAGTAGCCATGCTGTAGCCGTAGCTCACATAGAAGAACTAGAAGGATTTACAACTAGGATATACAACCATGCACTGAGGCATTGAGGAGGAAAAGAAAAAAAGAGGCAATTTGGCAACAGATGTTAGCTCAGGGCGAATCTTTCCCTGCAGAAAAAAAAAAAGAAATTGCCACAACCATCCCCACCTTCAGCAACCACCACCCTGACCAGTCAGCAGCCATCAACATTGAGGCAAGACCCCCCCACCAGCAAAAAGATTACAACTCGTGGAGGCTCAGATGATGGGTAGCACTTTTTAGCAATAAAATATTTTTAAATTAAGGTATATATATATATTTTTAGACATAATGCTACTGCACACTTAATAGACTACAGTATAGTGTAAACATAACTTTCATATGCACAAGGAAACCAAAAAATTCCTGTGACTCGCTTTATTGCAATATTCGCTTTATTGTGGCAGTCTGGAGCCAAGCCTGCAATATCTCCGAGGTCTGTCTGTATAAACAAAAGAGATGTAGGGTGACAACCATCCTGATTTGCCCATGACAGGGATTTCCAAGACACAGCATTTTCTATGCTAAAGCTGGGACAGTCCCAGGCAAACTGGGAGCACTGGTCACCCTAGGTGTGGTCTCTGCCATGAGGAATTTATAACCCAGTGAGGGACATGAACAAAAGGCAGTCAAGCCGACTTCACAAGTTGCCATGTGTGCTTTAAAGGGAAGAGAAAAATGGCTGAGATAGAGACAAACAAAACGTGTAGCACAACTTCTTCTGTGAGCACCCCTTTTGGATGACATTGATTGCACTGCAAATGCACTTCCAGATGCTGGCTAAATGCTACGTGCATGATCTTGTTTAAAACTTACAACAGCCACATGAAGTGAGGACAGTTATAGCCTGCAGTTCACAGAGGAGGAGCAGAGAAAGAGAAAGAACTTGCCTAATGTCACAGCACTACTGTCCTAGGTCAGTTTCCCCAGTTACAACCCCTGACGCAGGAATCATGAGCAAGAAATTTATCAAGGAAATGCTCCCAGGAGAAAGCTGTGAGGGAGTGGGGGAAGCAGGAGAAGAAAGGGGACGAAGACAGCAAGGATGAGATTGAGGAAATGTTCCATAGAGGGTGGCTTCATTCTGATCCAGCAGAGGAACTCTGGGGTGTAAGTTAGCCCTCTGTTTCCCCCCACAGCAAGTGGGATTCGTTCTCCCACACCCTTCGTTGGGGGGCTATGGGCCACTGAGGGTGTGTAAGACTCCCAGGCATTTATGGCTCTCTCTCTCTGCTATGTGGGCAAAGTGGCTCCTGCTGAAGAACAGGCTGCCCAAGAAGAGTCACAGGTGTGAGCTGGAAGCAGAAGCACCAGGGCTGGGAGAGGGGGCAGAAACGGAGGAGGTGGCGGGTGGTCTGAGTGGAGTGTCAGCAGAGCCCACTTCATCTAGTAAGTGGTAAAGCAGGATGTGAGCCCATCTAGCACATTTCAAAGAACGGTTGCTAAACTTCTTTCCATTCTGAGTACTTTCACATTCTTACAAACTTTCTTAAAACCTAAGATTTATGGAGTTTTTTTCATCATTTTCCTTTTGCCAGAATACATCTTATCTGCCAGGATTGTTGACACAAATATTGAAACTCAAAGTGTGCTGCCATTCCAAATCGACAGTGTAGCATTGTGAGACATAGGTCATTTACTCTCGCTTCCTTCTGACATTAGACTTGCTAATAACAGAGAACTAATTAGCATGTCGCTGATAAGGTTATGAAGATTAAATACAACTTCCTGGATCTCAGTGATTTTTCAAATGGCTTTTAGACGTCATAACCATCCTAGAATTTCCACACCTACTCAGGTTGCAATTATGTCAGTGCCTTTGTGTAAATGGGAGACCAGGAGGCAGTACTGTGTCTTTTCAGAATTATTATAGGAGTGGTAACTCCCAATTTCAAACATCAGAGGCCTTCTTATTCCCTGCAAGTGTGATGTTCTAGCGTGACCTTGGCTCTTTACTGTCTTGGAGAACAGATCCTTTATGGGCTCCAGATGGAAAGCGTAAAGTTAACAACCCCTTGTAGACTAACACCCATATGTTTTCCACGCACTGCAGAGATGTACTTTGTTCATAGTGTCATTTATTTAAATGAAATTAACATATAAGTGATGATCCATTGCTGTTTATGAATTTTGTGCTAGATATAGCAAAAACAAAAATTATTTAATATAGGCACCAAAAAGTCTGAAAGAAGAAATGGGTTGTCCAAACCAACCTCTGCTATAATTGTGTGTGTGTGTGTGTCCTATATATATTTTGAATAAGCCATCGTCGTGCGCAAAAACAAAAAAACACAAAAACCACTGTCCAAACCTGTCAAACATTTATGTATTTGTATTACTTAGGACTAGGTTTCACTGCGAGTAACAGAGATCCACAACTGGTGACTGAAACAAGAAGGAAGTTTATTTCTCACAGACATAAAACCCAGATTCTGCTCCATAAATTCCTTACAGCCCATTCATGAACTGTCTCTAAGCTAAGGCCCTGGTCTTCACGATTCAAGATGGCAAAACATATTCCCTTTTCAGGCAGGAGGCTGGATCAATTGTCTTTGAAAGAAGGAGGCACACACTTCTGCTTCTATCTTGTTGGCTGACCTTGGTCACACGGCCATACCTAGCCCCAAGGGAGGCTGGGGAATGTAGTCTTTTACATGAGTAGCCAAGGGCCCTGCTAAAAACTGGGGATATATTACTGTGGACAGGGGTGAATGAATCACAGCAAATAAAAACAGCCTCTGCCACCAGCATTTATGGTAATTTCTAAAGATGTCAATATGGTTAATTTCAATAAGGACTATTCCTGTTTCTTCTTTGTTAAAGTCAAAGGCAAATTTTTTTAGCCCTCAGCTTGTTTATTCCAGGGTAAAAATTAAATCTGAGGTCAACTCTACTTGTAATGTTGGCTGAAGGCCTTTTGGAACATGTGAAATCAATCTGTGGTAACACCAGATACCATTAGCAGGACTAGATTCTGTAATGGATACTTTTATTGCTTTAGGGGCAGAGAGCCTCCTCACCCAAGGCCATGCCTTCTCTTCCCAGGAGCCCCACATCCAGTGATTTATCCCTGGGGGCCTTTCTCACCCCACCCAGGGTGAACACTGAAGGGCCTTCCCACCTTCAGAGCTCCCCAGAGGTTGGCTAAGGCTTCCTTGGGCTGTATTGCAGCTCAGTGCCCCCCTCTGCCCAACCCTGCCTCATCCCCCTACCCCTCCAAAGGCACTTCCCAATAAACCTCTGCACCCTAGTCTCCATCTCAGACACTGCTTCCTGGGGAGGGGAATGAGCCAAATGACCAGCTGAAATCCATACTGGATCACCTTCCAGTCACATCTCCTGCACTTGTCAACTGTCTTCAGAGTGTGGTTCCTGGCCCACCATGCCACTCAATAGGCATCTCTCTGCTTTCTAATGGATACTGGCTCTGCTGGGCTCTCCTCTCCGATCTTGGGAATCCCTCTATGGCCGGAGAAGCAGTGCGTCAGTGCGCGCCCGGGGATCCAACCCTGGGCCACCAGCAGCAGAGCGCTCACACTTAACTGCTAAGCCACGGGGCCGGCCTGCTAATATGGTTTAAACCACCAGCTTTTCAATGCCCTCCTGCCCACTTCTTGTATACCCCAGGCTAAGGTAGAATTTACTTGCCCAAATAGTCAAGGGCATGCTTTGGCTTTCTTATTGAACCCTGAAAAGTTCAAGGGATCCTCAAAAGGAATATTCAAAACAGCCTCACTACATTGGGGCCTCTTATTTTTTGGGGTGGTGGCCAGGATTTTCCTCTAGTTCATGGCCACTCTGCCCACAGTTTGCATCTGTTATAGTTTAGATTTTGACCTTGTACGGCTACTCCAATTGCTGCCACCTTGTCTTCCAGGCCCAGGAATTCTTCTCAGCTCAGAAAAACACGGAGATTTAATGTGCTCCCTCTCAGAACATCAACCAAACCACTGACGTAAAATCTGCTCAACTGGATAACCTGAGAACAGCAGGTTAGAGCAGTGGTCCTCCAAGTAGGGTCCCTCGACCAGGAGCATCAGCCTCACCTGGAAACACGTCAGAAATGTGAATTCATGGGCCCCAACCCAGACTTACTGAGTCAGAAACTTTGACACAGTGGGACTCAACAATCTGTTTTAACCAGCCCTCAGTAGGAGACGTGTAAAGTTTGAGAGTCACTCCTTGAGAGGGGGCCCAAGGGATAGACAGGAGAGCTTTTCTTGAGAATCATGCACTAGTCTTAAATCCCCACCCACATGCAAGTGGGTGTCTGGGGACTTAATGCAAACAGGTTTTCCAATATTGGTCCTATGTGTTTGAAAAAAGAAACTAGACATTTGTGAAAATTTGAAAGTAAATAAATACTAGACTTGGCAAATCTTTTCCTACCTGTCCTCAACACTCCGGCAAAAAAAATGGTTGTTAAACTTTTAAACCACATGACCTGGAAAAGCCTCCAGCTGCTGATGGTGGATCTGCAGACAATAAAGGGCTGGCTAACCTGCCTTTATTTGCTTTCTGCTCAAGATAAACATTTATCACTGGGTGTATTGATTATCACTATATCACTTCCCTCCTTACACTCCCATAAAGGGTGCAGGCTCCCCTTGGAAACTCAAACCTTTGTGGGGCTCAAGAGACCCCAGATACTCCTGTGGCTGTAAAGCTCTGTGAGCTACAAGAAGGTGCAGAACCCCTCTGCCAGGGAGAGGCCAGTCACCATAGTCCAGAGCTGGTTTGAGCGTTATCAGATGCCCTCCCAGGCATGGGATGTGGAGTTCACAGTGGGATGCATAAGGGCTTTAGAAAGGGGCATTGCCCAAGTGCAGAATCCCTACTAAAAATGTCCACATTTCTCATGGCCTGAAAAATAGGCTGCAAATAAAACTTTCAGTTCTTAAGTTTTGCTTCATTCTTTGGGATTCTTTTTGGTTTTTTTTTCTCTTTTTGCCAATGATGGGAAGGCAGGGCTAGAGAGAAACCAACAATATTGGCTTCATTGACAATTTACAAAAGACCTTAATGACTAACTATGGTCCAGGAGTGTTTTATTTATTTGAGGCTGCCTCAATTCCTGTCTACAAGTCGACGGGGTATAAATTATAAATAAAAGGATAAATACATAATGATTCACCACCAAGTCTTTCTCTGATCTTTTGTTTTTGTTAATAACTATTCCTATAGATAATAATGTGGTTTTTGAGTCTATACAACTGGTGAATTAAATTATCTATATTTTCAAATCATGATTATGCATCCTGAGAAGGGTATTTTTATTAAACATAGTTGAAAGAGGTTAATTCATGGTTAGTTACATACTGTGACTAACCTAACCTATTGTTTTTAAAACAAGTTATTGTGACATTAAATTTAACAGTTCCTTATTTTGCTATCCATTTTGCTTCTGGAAAGAATGTTGGTTATCTGTCCTTGAAGGAAACTAATGTAGAAGAAGGCATTGGGGCTGCACCTCCAAGTCCATGGGAGCAAGTGGGTGCCATTAGGATCGTTGGCTGCAATTGTTTCTTCATGTTCTTCAGCAGATATTTTCTGGCTTAAAAATTTAAAAGTCTTCCTTCTTAAGAACTTGGAAAAGGCTTTTTAACCTTTTATTTTGAGATTGAGATAATTGTAGATTCATATGCAGTTGTAACAAGTAATACAAAGAGATTCCATGTACTCTTTAGCCAATGGTAACACCCCATAAAATTATTGTACAATGTCACAACCAGGATATTGACATTGATGGAGTCAAGATTTAAAACATAGCCTTCACCCCAGGATCCCTCATGTTGTCCTTTTATAGCCAAACCTCCGTCTTTCTCATCCTACTCTCTCCTTCATCCCTGGCAACCACTAATCTGTTCTATAATTTTGCCATTTCAAGAATGTTTTATAAATGGAATCACACATTAAGAAATCTTTGGAGATTGAATTTTTTCCCTTCAGCATAATTTTCTGGAATTCGTCCAGGTTATTGCATATATCAATATTATGCTCCTTTTTATTGCTGAGTAGTATTCCAATGTATGGATGTACCACATTTTATTTAACAATTCACTCACTGGAGGACATCTGAATTGTTTCAGCTTTTGGCTGTTATGAATAAAGCTGCCATAAGTATTTGTGCATAGATTTTTGTGTTAACACAAGTCTTTATTTCTCTGGGATACATGTCCAGGAGTGCAATTGCTGGGTCACAGGATAGTAGCATGTTTAGTCTTTAAAGAAACTGCTGAATTGTTCTCCAGAGCAACTGTGGCATTTTACCTTCCCACCAGAAATCTAAGAGTGATTCAGTTTCTCTGCATCCTAGCCAGTATTTGGTATTGTCACTATTCCTCATTGCTGTTTTAAATTGCAATTCTCTAATGGCTAATGATTTCCCTAATCTCTAATTAATTTTTATGTGTTTATTTGCAATCTGTATATTCTCTTCCATGAAATGTCTCTTCATGCCCATTTTTTAATAGGATTGTTTGTTTTTTTACTGTTGAGTTTTGAGAGTTCTTTACATATTTTATATACCAGTCTTCTTTGGATAAGTGGATTGCAAGTATTTTCTCTCAGTCTGTAGCTTTTCATTTCATCCTCTTAACAGGGTCTTTCACAAAGCAAAAGTGTTTAATTTTGACAGTACAATTTATAAATTTTTCCTTTTATGGATCATGCTTCCGGTGTCATCTAAGAAGTCTTTGTCTCATCCTAAATCCTTAAGATTTTATCTTATGTTTTCTTCTAAAAGTTTTACAGTTTTACATTTACATTTAAGCCCATAATCTATTTTGAGTTCATTTTTGTCTAAGGTTTAAGACTTAGATCAAGGTTCATATTTTGAACATGGATGTCCAATTATTTCAGTTATTTGTTGAAAAGCCTATCTTTGCGCCACTGAATGACTTTTGCAACTTTGTCAAAAAGCTTTTGAACATATTTGTGTGGGTCTGTGTTCAGGTTCTTTTTTGTTTTATTGATCTATGTGTCCATCTCTCTGCCAATTCCACAGAATCTTGATTACTGTAGCTACAAATAGGTCCTGGAATTTGACAAACTAATTCCTCCCACTTTATTCTTTTCTTTCAAAACTGTTCAAGCTATTTTAATCTCTTTACCTTTCCATATAAATTTTAGAATAATCTTGCTTATATCTATAAAAGATCTTGCTGGAATTTTGGTAGGAATTTTATTAAATCTGTATGTGGATTTGGGGAGAATTGACATCTTTACCATGTTGGGTCTTCCAATCCATTAACACAGTATGCATTCTCCATTTATTTAGATCTTCATCAGTTTCTTTCATCAGCATTACGTAGTTGACAGCATACAAGTCCTGCATATGTTTTGTTAGATTATACCTAAGCATTTCTCTTTTTTTGAACAATTGTAAATATTTGAACTTTGGTATCCATGTGTTCATTGCTAGTATATAAAAATATAATTAATTTTTATATGTTTATCTTGTATGCTGCAAACTTGCTGAACTCATTTATTAGTTCTAGGAGAATTTTTGTAGATTCCTTGCGATTTTCTATGTAGATAATCATGTCATCTGCAAATAGAGGCAGTTTTATTTCTTCCTTTCTGATCTGTATGCCTTTTATTTACTTTTCTTGCCTTATCGTACATGCTAGAAGTTCTAGCACTATATTGAATAAGAGGGGTGAAAGTGGACATCTTCATCTTATTTCCAGTCTTAGTGGAAAGCATTCAGTATTTCACCATATATAATGGTAGATGTAGATCTCTGTAAACGGTCTTTACCAAGTTGAAGATGTGCTTCCCTATTCCTATTTTTCTGAGAATTCTTACCATGAATGGGTGTTGAATTTCATCAAGTACTTTTTCTGTGTAGATTGATATGATCATGTGATTTTTCTTCTTTAGTGTGTTAATATGATGAATTACACTGATTGACTTTCAAATCTTGAACCAGCCTTGCATCTCTGGAATAAATCCCATTTGGTCATGATACGTAATTCTTTTCATATATTACTATACTTTATTGCTAATTTTTTGTTAAGGATTCTTTTTTGTCTGTGTTCATGAAGGATATTGATCTGTAGTTTTCTTTTTGAAGTGTCTTTATCTAATTTTGGTATCAGGGTATTACTAGCTTCATAAAATGAATTAGGAAGTGTTTCCTCTCTTCTATTTTCTGGAAGAGATTGTATAGAATTGGTGTTAATTCTTCTTTACACATTTGGTAGCATTCTCCAATGAAACCATCTGGGACTAGAGATTTCTTTCACAGGGACTTATTAAAATACAAATTCAATTTCCTTCAGAGTTATAGGGCTATTCAAATTATCTATTTCATATTGAGTGAATTGTGGTTGTTTGTGTTTTTCAAAAAATTTGTCCATTTCATTTAAGCTGTCAAATTTATGTCTGTCGAGTTGTTTGTAATTATTTATTATTCTTTTGTGGTCCACATGGTCTGTAGTGATATCACCGGTTTCATTCCTGATGTTAACTAATTTGTGTCTTCTCTTTATTTTCTGTCAGTCTTGCTAGAGGTTTATCAGTATTATTGATCTCTTCAAAGAACCCACTCTTTGTTTCATTGACTTTCTCCATTGTTTCTGTTTTAAATTTTATTGATTTCTTATCTTTATTAGTTTCTTTCTTCTGCTTGCTTTGGACTTATTTTCTCTTCTTTTTCTAGGTTCTTGAGGTGGGAGCTTATATTATTGATTAGAGACTAGAGTTTTTATCATGTGAACATTTAATGCTATCAGTGTCCCTCTCAGCACTGCTTTAGCTGTGTACCGCAAATGTTGATAAGTTGTATTTTCATTTTTCTTCAGTTCAATTTTCTTTTTACTTGAGACTTCCTTTTTGACCCATGTATTATTTAGGAGTGTGTTGTTTAGTTTCCAAGTGTTTGGAGATTTTCCTGTTATCTTTCTGTTTTTGACTTCTACTTTTATTCTCTTGTGGCCAGAGAACACACTCTATATGATATCAACTCTTACAAATTTGGGGGGATTTGTTTTATGGCCCAAAATATGGTCAAAATTGGTATATGTTCCATGGGCATGTATTCTGCTGTTGTTGAGTAGAACATTCTATGAATGTCAAAGAGATCCTGTGGATTGATGGTGTTGTTCAGCTCTCTCTTTTTTTTTGGTCAATCTAGCTGAAGGCTTGTCAATTTTTTTGATCTTTTCATAGAACTAACTTTGGATTTTTGTTTTTTCCTCTATTGTTTTTCTGTTCTCTATTTCATTTATCTTCTCTGTAATCTTAATTTTTTCCTTCATTCTGATTGCTTTAGATTTAGTTTGCTATTCTGTATGTTATTGATTTGAGATCTTTCTCCCTTTTTAATACAAACATTGACAATTTTTTAAATTTTTGCCAAATCATTTAAAATTTGAAGGAAAAAGAAAAGTTTATGGACAGATGGTTTTCAGCCTGTGACCTGAGATTTCATATCTCCTTACAGCCTGGTTTTCTCTAAATATGCAGATCAATAGTCCATTTTAACTACTGAAGCAAGAAATACATAATGCTTGTACTTTTTTCTAATTAATTATGTTTGAATATAATTAGAGCAGAAAGAAGGGAAAGTTCCATTTCTGTTATATGCTACTGAGATCTGCCTTCTAAACATGGCCTCTCTCAAGAATGGTGAAATCTCTCAGAAAGTACGTAGGTGAAGGTGTCATCCTATTCAGTCTTGGATTTCCATTCTCTGTGTTTTTCTCACCCTTTTCTTCCCAATACGACTAGTCATCTGCTGTTTATTTGTTCACTCATTCATAAATTCACTCACTCATTCACTGAACAAACTTATAACACGCCTACTACAAGCAGGTCCTGGTGGGTGAAGACAAGTGAAATAACCTGAAGCTTGACCCTGAGAAATTCATTGTCCATGAGTGTCCCATATGCCCTCTTGTTCAGGAATCAGTCCCAGGAGCACAGGCATCTTGCCCTTACGTGTTAGCTACTCCTCAGCCACAGTAACCATATCTTTAAGGTTGCCTGGACTACAGGGCATAAAAAAAAAAGACAGTCTTTTATTTTTTAAGAAACTAACCAGAACACAACTATTTAAGGAGTGTAGAATCCTTCAGAACAGTCACTTTGAAAGGCTAACCTCTTCTTCTATTGATGTTCCAAGTGATGTAGGAACTTATAGCACACCCTGTCAGCGCCCCTCCTGTGTCCCCTTGGCCCAACCCCGGGGTCACATGCCAAAGGATCCAGACTGCACGAGGCTTCCACCCTCTCTCTGCCTGGAGGACTTCTCCGTTACAGCAGTGTGCCTGGTGCATTTGGGGCAGGCTGGAAGCTTGGAGGCACTAACATCCTGGAAGTTTCCACTAATCAAACAGGCAGGGATTTAGTGGATAAATACCCAGCTTCTCCTCCTGGTAGGATAATTCTGAGGCATGTTCTACAGTCTCTCAGAAACTTTTCAGTTGGTTTGAACCCTAATTATGTGCAATTTGTGTTTTAAAATAACTTGTATATGTGTATACATGTACATATTTATACATGCATATATTATTAACTAGAAAAATATCCTGGTGAACACTAGGGGATTGGGGTACAGAGGCAGGAGGGAGACTAACTTTTATCTTTTTTGGGAACTAGATTGCCTGGCTTTCTATCCCAACCCTGCAAATGGTTGTGTGACCTTGGACAAGCTACTTGACCTCTCTGTAAAGTGGGGATAATGACAGCATGTATCTTACTGTTCATTTTGAGGATCAGTTGAGCAAATATATGGAAAGTACTTAGAACAGTGTCTGGCACATGGTCAGCATCACATAAAGGAGAGGGGTTACCAACATCATTATGACCATGTACTTTGTTTCTTTTTGTCATTTTGAAATTTGTACCATATTTATATATTGAATTTTTCAAAAAATAAATAACTTGAATACTTCAGTAAACATGTGCAAGGTAGTTTTCTGACAAAAATCAATCAGGAATTACTATTTAAGCCACAATTGCATTTTATCAGTGGGTACTATAGGATACTTTATGTGTACCTGTATCTTTAAAGAATTTAAGGAATGCAATTATATTCTTATAGATTGTTAAATAACATAAAAGGGAAGAAAAGCTTTGGGAATATACCAATAGCTGATTTTTCACTTCAGCCCTGTAAAAATGTTCCTCCGTGCCCGTTTCACAATCGTGCTTCTCATAATCATTTATGTCTGGTTCGGCTACTGGAAGGTTTTTATTCAACTATGATTCTTGTGTTCTAAGTCATTGAGGGCAGTGATATCACCTCTCTGCAAACCCTTCCAAGAGAAAACCAGTTATTTATCAGCCGAAATGAAACATTTGCTAAAATTGTTTGGTGACATTGAAATTCACACTGGGTGCGTGTACTGAGTGGGAACCAAGGCTCCCTGCAGCTGTGACCTGAAATCATTTCATCTTCTTCCGAAAAATATCAAAGTTTAGGGACGATAGGGAAGTATGCAGAATAAACACCCCCCCAACAAACACCACCCGAGATTTCGGTAGCCTCTTCAGGCCATTCGGGCCTGCTCGCCTTTATTCTGTGGCCCCCATCAACTGGCTGAGGCAAGCAGAGCCCCACCTCCACCCCACCCCCAGCACAGCAGCTATGCTTGAGCTGACAGTCGCCATTCAAGCAGGAAGACCTCACAGGGCTGTGGGGACTTTTTTCCCTTTAACCCGAATCCGGCAGAATGCTGTATTTAAATATCAAACCTTGGTAATCATTTCAGCAGTACTGTTAGTTTGGATAAAATGTCTTTCCAATTGTAGCTAATTGCTTGAATATCTGCAAACTGATATACTCTTTGTAGACATTTATGCCGTCCTCGTTTTATAACTTTATTTCATTTTCTGTTCATTTCTGGTATTGACTCAAAGGGCCTTTATCACCTCGCGCTGATAATCTGTGCTTTATGGCTGCTGGTGTGATTGCGAGCAGTTGAAGCAGGGTGCAATAATACACACATATAAATATTTGAACAGGAAAAAGAAAGTCTGTCCGATGTAGGCCAAGGAAGAAACGCATTTAAACAAATAATGCCACTAGAGGGACCTTGACTCTAAACCAAGACTAGGCAAGGTCAACTTATCCTTGCACCACGTGTACGATGCGTACGAATGCCGTGGCTGATTTCAAAGAGCCAGGTCATCCCAGGCCCTACGGCAGAGGGTGCCCAGCCCGGGTCCACTCTGGCAGGCTTATGATGTCACTGTCATGGCTTGCATATTGGGTGAGGATCACTAAAATAATTCCCTCTGAGAAGAATAAATTTGCTCTTGCCCAGAGTTAAAGACCTGAGAGGTTTTAATTAGTTTACCCGGTCTTTGCGTTCGGACACCAAACGTTATTGCGAGGTTCAAAGAATGTGATGCCCGGGGTCTCCCTTTCCCATTTTTCCCTGGGAGTTTTCCCCCCTTTCTCGCACCTCTTGTGAATAGTTGAAAATGAGGGCAAAATGGCATTCGACTCAGAAAGTCAGAGCACCAGGAAGCAAACCTGGAGACAAACAGAGCGGCTCATTCGGCCAGGCATAGCTGGTGCTGCCCGCGGTTGTCCCTGACAGCGGGGCCGGCTCCCAACCACCTGTGTTTGCTCACTAGCTTTCCCCAATCTGCGAGAAAATGGCCCGGGCCGGTCACATGGCAGCCAGATAGGCCCGGCACCATGGGAATACAAAAGCCGGAGCTTTTAGCAGAGTTAATCATTAATGCGCCTTTTCTTTGTCCCATTCAGGAGTGCTGACAGGGCTTTGATAGCCCGTATTTGCCATCGGGCGGCTGCAGGCAGAGCCAGGTACTAATGAGCCCATTGGCTCCGGGCTCCTCGCAGTGCCCGCAGAGCCTGATCTGGACCTGGACACTGCCCTGCCACCTGAATCCTGCCCCCTGGGCATATCCCGCGCGCCGGGTGCCCCCCCCCCGCTTTGGGGCTTGTTAGTGAACGCCCACCGGCTTGAGTCCTGCGCGTTCCTGCGTATTATCTGCGGGGTCCAGCGTAGCAAGGTTAGGAGACGTGTGATTAGAAAGTCCGCCATCCCGCTTTCCCCACGTGTTATCCTTCCCCCAACCAGAAAAACAAAGCTAGATTGAATATGTGTTTTGTTTGTTTTAATGTGGACCAGGGATGCACTATTTTGGTATAACAGCTCTGGGGCATTATCTTCCCAAAACTTAGCTTAGAAATTCACCCATGAGTATATTCTGATATTTCCACCTCAGCAACTAAAATGCAGGTGTCCTGATAGCTTTTTTTTTTAATGGAAAACCCCACCTTAACAGCCTTCACAGTAAGTGGCTCGTGTGTCAACAGACTGGAGTTAGGGTGAATGTGAACCACATTAGAACCCCCTTGTTACTCCTCCTTTTATCTGACTCTATGAAGCTGCCCCTCACCCAGGACCAAGATATCCAAACCCCCCAAATCTGTGCTTGGGCCTCCAGCTGCTGGAAATGTTTTGGGGTTTGTGTAGCCATCCTGCTGCCTGCCCCCTGAAAACATAAGCTGGCCGTTCAGATATAAACCATGAATGCCTCATTGTCCTTTAAGAATAGTTGAAAACAAGTGAATAAAAGTACATCTTTGAAGCCTGGCCTACAAAGGGACAGAGATTTTAAAGTGCTGGTCATTAAAGAGCAGGGTTGTTTTTTAGGAATTGAGCTCCTGAAAATTTTGCTGATGACTGTTGATTGTGTCAGGACGTTGTCAGTAAAGATATCACCCTCAGAACACAGCACGACCGTGTGTTCACGTATCTCCCCTTGGCCAGACTCAAAATACCTTTAAAGATTTTATGCAATTAATCTTTACAACATCTAGGGTCTGCTGGATGATGACAAATTTTATTGCCTTTTTTTTAACAGATGAGGAAGTGAAAGTTGACCCACTTGCTTCGTCATCTTGGAACTGTAACAACAGACAGGTGATTAGAATCCCAGAAGGATTAGAACGTGTTTTAGGGTAGACTTGCTGCGTGTTATTGCCTGCTGCATCCTGCACTTTGCAGCCTGGTTTTATTTTTAAGGAAATTGCTTAACCTCTCTCAAGTTTATTGGTCATCCACTATGTACTACAGAGCACTTAGCTCTGGGGGGAGTAAAAATGGAGACAATATGGTTCCTGCCATTGAGAAGCAGCTCAGGAGATAAGACACGCACCACAAATAAATACAGCGCCAGAAGAAAATGTATGCAGCGTTTAACCACCGCGGGATGAAATGCCTGAGACCTTACATCCTGGGAGAGCTTTGCCCCAGATCTGAAAACTCTCCGCAGGGAGGAAAAGCTGGTGCTTTCAGAACGCCTGGATGTTAGTATGTGGAAAGCCTCCAATTCAAATAACGTTATCAGTTTTAGCATAATGAACAGGGTCTGTGGTATAATCAGCCTTTACTTTTTAAAATGCTCTTCATATAGGGATCATGACCAAATCTCATACCCTACATTATCCATTTCATTGCAGCCTCATCAACCGAAGATTTGTGTATAAGGTTACAGTTGACCCTACTCCAAAAAAAAAAAATCCATCTTTTTTACTCTACCCGTGCAGTTAGTCTAGAATATGATCTTTGGCTTTGAAAGGGGCAAAGCTGTTGGCTAAGCACACATTCAGTTAAATATATTTCAAGGCATGCGAGGGACATAAGAAAAAAGTATTCTGGTATTTTGGGAGCAAAATTATCTGAATTACTCCTTAAGATTTAGACCGAAATTAAATGGCCATTTGGGGCAGATAATGGAGGTCAAGTTGATGTATTGATAATGATGTATTGATATTGATATTGATATTCTCCTGTAATTGTTAAAGTGAATTGAAGCAAGAGAAGAAGATGGATCTGTGTTGTGCATAGTCTCATTGCCTGGGGGGAAGACGGAAGTCTTAGTTTAGGATACCCCAAACGCAGCCCCCAGGTGAAGAATTTGAGTGTTTATTTGGAATGTGATCCCAGGAAACAGGGTGAGGGAGAGGGAGAGGAGCAGGGAGACAGAAGGGAGGACAGCCAATAAAGGGTGTATTAATAATCAGGTTACCACTGTGGATGCCTGGAGCTTAACTCTGTAGGGCACCACTGACAAACTGTGTAGAACCCACTCCAGGATTGTCCCACCAAGAGGGAGGGAACCTCGGTTGTTTGCCCACCAACTCCTGTCTTTCCTAGGTTGAGGGTCTTCCTGGAGGGGTAAACTCCCCAGTACTCTGACCACTCCACCCACTGGGGAACACTCTGCTCTGTTCCAAGAACACCCTCACACAGAGGAAGCATCAGATATGTAGGGGAACAGTCTGCAAGTGACTTCTGATGGATCAAGGGGATACAGCAGGACTTCTACAGCATCAGCCACAACAGACTTCACTGCAGCAGCAGGAGAGGAAAGAGAAAGAAGACTAGCGCTTCTGGCTGACTGAGGTCAACACAGCTCATAAGCAGAACCCTAGTCATGGAAATCTCTAAACATAAGATAGTAAGTGCTGCTTAGATCAACCACAGTTCTCTCTTGTGCCTTCTGTTTGCCATACAAGCATACTCTAGCATGGAGAGACAGGCTTCAGAAGTGCTAGAGGCTGCGGGTGTCCAATGGGTTTACTTTAAAAGCATAAGAAAGCCATCGTCAGCTCTGGGAGGTTCCCCTGCCAAGGGTTTGCATGTGCCCATGTGGGTCAGCTGGTTCCTCATTGGAGCTCAGCTTCTCAATATGTTGGAGAGCCCGTTTGGGTTGGCTGTTGTCATATTGGAATGAAGAACCAGGAAGTGGAGTACATGCACTTATTTATTCATGTTTGTAGCATGTATAAAGTCCTGATGCCTCCCTCTTTGCACAAAGTCATTTTTATACGTTCCATTCAATGAAGCCATGTCTCTTGCAGCATCTCATGCCTTAGATCAGTGATTCTCAAAGTGTGGTCCCTGGACCAGGAACATCAACATAACCTAGAAACTTATTAGTGCAAATTCTCAGGCCCTACCCAAGACCTACTCATTCAGAAACTCTCACAGTGGGGCCCAGGAATCTGTGTCTTACAAGCCCACTGGGAGGTCCTGAGGCATGCTACAGTGTAAGAACCACCAATGGGACTGCTCCAGGGAACTCCACTTTGAGAACCTCTGCCCCCACCTCATGCCCCCCATTAGTTTCAGTTTTATATATTTTTTTCTACCATATTCCTCAGTTTTAAATGATATTCAAAGATACAATATCAGGTTAATAACAGCTTTCTAGAAAGAGGGGAGATTATCCTGATTGTGTTGTACACATCCCAAATTAAAAAACCAAAACATGAAAATATGAAATACAACCATCTGGGAAACACAGGAACACAGGTGTTTGGGATGCCCCATATCTGACCCTAACAACTCTAGGGGACTCTGGTCCCCTCTAGGTCTGTTTCTCACAATGTCCTCTCTGGACCAATCTTGAACACAAGAGAAGAATAGTCAAGAAAAGTTGTTCTTTGTGTGGAGCAGCACGGAATCAAGCAAATTCGGTGATCTGCTCAGCGCAGTGAGGAGGGAGACAGTGTCACAATTGCAGGCGCCGATGCTGCCCTTCTCCCCACAGACCACACCCCCCATGGGGGCAGGGAAGGACCTGCGTTTCCCCATCACCCTCTCCAGGCCTGTGCACCTCTCAGGATGTGAACATCTCACGCCTGGATTTCAGAAAGGTGTCTTTGTCTACACAATGGCCCTTAACACAAGCCCGCTGCTTCTCCTGGTGCTGTAGTTCAACAGACCACCCCGTTCGTTATCTATCCCTGCTAAAGGTAGTGCTGGCCCCTTGGACCCACAGAAAGGAGCAATGTCAGGCTCTGGTGTGGCCCCTTCTGATGGGACTTTTAAGGATAAATTCAACTACACAGGCATTGCAGGTTGGGTTCTGTGGGAAGCAGACACTGAAATGGAAACTAGCAGGATATTTATTAGGGGGTGAGATCTATACCTAGGAGAGGGAAGGGAAGGAAGTGGATTGGACAGAGGGAGTCCCGAGAAAGCCTTAGCTGTCCCTGTGGGGAGTTCTGGAGCTGGGTTGGCCTTCAGGGTGGTTCCCAGTGGGGGCAGGGAGGCTGGCCTTTACCTCAGTGTTGATCAGGCATTGGGTAGGAAATGCCCTTGGAGAGGGGCGTGGCCTTGGGCCAGGCAGTGTTCTTCAGCAGCTGCGGAATAAGGCCTCTGCCCTGAAAGAGAGCCCCTGTGACACATCCCAGTGTCCACCACAATGAAGTTTTCTGATGGCTTTGGGACTGACCCTCACAGAGGAGGAACCTTGCAGTATTCTGATCTCCATTTACAATTTTGGACAAGCTATTGGAAATCATCTGATTTTCTATTCTTATTGCAAAAAAAAAAAAAAAAAAAAATCAGGTAAAAAGCAAGAATTCACTTTCCCTAGTTTTTAAAAAAGTACAAAGAAAAGTATGGTTCTGTGCCTTTTGTTGTTGTAATTACCTTCTGACAGAAGGACTTATTTCTTAGGGACACTAATTTTCTCCCCCAATAGTCAAGTAGAGGATAGTTTCTCATTCCCTATCCCACTCAGTTGCTAGAGTAATGTTTCAAATATAAAACATACATTCTGGGTAATTTCATGCTGCATCCAGATTTGCAAATTTAGCTGTGATGGATTTGAGGGGTGTTTGTCAACCATATAGGACTCTTATGATAAACCTAAAACTGGGGCCGGCTCGGTGGTGTAGTGGTTAAGTTCACATGTTCCACTTCCATGGCCCAGGGTTCACTGGTTCGGATCCTGGGCACGGACATACTCACCGCTTATCAAGCCATGCTTAGGCGGTGTCCCGTATAGAAGAACTACAATTCCACAACTATGATACACAACTATGTACTGGGGCTTTGGGGAGGAAAAAGAAAAAAAAAAAGAAGAAGATTGGCAACAGATGTTAGCACAGGGCCAATCTTCCTCAAAAAAAAAAAAAATTAAAAAAAACCCTAAAGCCGTTAACCCATTCATAACACCAAGCTGGAAATAGCCCAAGTGTCCATCAACAAGTGAAAGGATAAACTGTGTACATCCACATAATGGAATACTACTCAGCAATGAAAAAGAATGAACTGTTGATACATGTAGCAAAAGGATGAATCTCAAAAGCATGCTGAGTGAAAAAAACCAGGCTCAAAAGACTGCATACTGCTTGATTCCACTTTTATAAAATTCTAAAATAGGAAAGACTATGGTAAAAACTTAAAGAACAATTGTAGCCTTGGGAATGGAGGCACGACAAGATAGACTGGTAAGGGACAGGAGAGAACTTTCTGGGATGATAGAAATGTTCAATCTTGACAGGGACCTGGCTTACACAGATGTCTATATTTATAAAAATTCAGTGAATGATAAATGCAAGGTTAGTGCATTTCACTCTATGTAAATTTTTACCTTAAAAAACTACAATCAAATATTGAACTGTAGTCCTAATAAGATGCATACTGACATGTTTAGGGGTGAAATGCAAGGATGTGTACAACTTACTGTGAAATGTATCAAAAACGATGATGGATGGGTAGAGGGGTGTGCAAGAAAGTGAGTAAAGGAAATGTTAATGATTACAGACCTGGGTGATGGGCATATGGTTGTTCACTGAACAGTTCATCCAACTTTTCTTTGCATTTGAAATTTTTCATTATATAATCCTGGGGAAAAATCATTAAAAATAAGTTTATCCTTCTCCCATTCCGGAGCCTACCTTCCCTGCTTAGTGATCACAATCTCTGAACCATGATGGCATAAACCCTTTTTGTCTACACAAGACTGGAGGCTTTTACATGAGCGAGGAGAGAATTTCGCAAACACTTCGGAAGTACATAATTAAATGGCGCTGTTTGATTTGTACCAGAACCGAGTTTTGCATCTATTTAGAATGTGTTGGGTGACTCCCTCAAGATCAATCATTGTGAGCCTGGTACAAATAGGAGGTTCTTCCATAATATCTGGACATGTACAGAGTGTGCATCTCTCTGCCTGCAGTGATGAGGATGCTTAGTGGAGCAAGCTCATAGACCATGTTCCATATCTTGAATTAAAATAATCCTCATTTGTTATGGACTGAATATTTATGTTCCCCTAAAATTCATATGTTAAAGCCCTAATCTCCAAGGTGACAATGTTTAGAGGTGGGGCTTTCGGGAGGTAATTAGATTAAGATGAGGTCTGAGGGTGGGGCCCCCATGATGGAATTAGTGTCTATCTCAGAAGAGATCAGAGAGCTTGCTTGCTATCTCTGTCCTTCTGTCTCTGTCTCTCTCTTGCCGTATGAGGATACCGCAAGCCAGGAAGAGAGCTCTTACCAGACACAGCACCTTGATCTTGGACTTCTCAGCCTCCAGAACTGTTAGAAATATTGTGTGTTGTTTAAGCCACCCAGTCTATGGTATTTTGTTATAGCAGCTCAAGCAGACTAAGACATCATTGTTCTGAATGAACTGCCAAGATCCAGGCTTAAAGACTGGGCTTCACTAGATGGCCTTAAAGTTTATCACTGTTTAGCCCCATAGGTAAACATCTTCATTCTCCAATTCTATAAGGTGGTGATGTAAACACACGCCCCAAGGTGGCATCCACCATGGACAGGGCAGGGTCCAGGAGCAAACGGATGGGAGGGACAAAAGGATCCAGGTCTAGTATCATGGAGGTGATGTTGGTTGGTTGGTTGCCAGAGATGCTATAAGAGTAACTTCCAAAGACTGCAGGCCACAGCAAGTGATTATGGAGGAAGGCCAGAGCTAAGAGTGCCTTAGACACAGGTTTACATGAGTGAGAAGGGGGAAGGGAACACAATGGAGACCTTGGTGTTCTTGGAAAGCTGGATAGGGAAGCGTAAAGGAGACATTGATAGTAAAAACTGCTAATATTTATTGAGCTCTTATTGGTACAGAGCACGTCTCTACAAACTTTACACTTAATTCTTAAAGCTCACAAAAACTCTGTGAAATAGCTGTGATTATCACCTTCATTGGACAGACAAGGAGCCTGAGACTCACAGAGGTGAGATCTGCTTGGTGTCACATGTGAGTTGAGGTCAGTCCTTCTGGCCACTCCACACAGGAGCTCAGGGGACCTTTCCAAGCCTCAAGTAGGGGGTGTTCAGTGGTGTTAATGGGGCTACTGAACAGGGGTACTGTGAGGAGTCAATGAGGTGGAGTAATGGATATGAGCATGTTTTGGAAAATGAAAATCTCTCCACAAACATCAGAAACTGTTGTAGTTATTTTTCTCATCTGTTCTAGAGAAGAGATGTTGCTCTTTCATCAACTGATAGAGTATCCCAGACATGACACAGTGGAAGGCCCTCGATACCGAAGGGGAATAGATGGCTGTTGGTCACACAAGTGGAGTTAAAGCCTCAGACTCTCTCACTGGTGTGAGTAATGACTTCACAGGCAGATGGCACTGGTAATGAAAAGCCGAGAGGATCTACAAGAAACACCTGCCTGCATATAGAGCCCCGCCCCCCGCCCCCCCAGCCACTCATCTTGCCATATTTGTTCCCTCAGCTGCAGGAAGCTCCCAATGCTGGTGCTTCATAAGCTTGTCCATCTTTGGAGCAAGGTCATGGGTGCTGTGCTGTGCGTGGGTAATCTGATGGGCACCTCACCCTCTCGACTGCAGCAGCTGCCTTTCCCACGTGGCCTCCTTGTCCTCATTTAGAACGTGAGTGGTGTGAGTAGGGACTAGAGACAACATGGCCGCTTGGGGCACACCTGCCTCAGATCTTGTTTACAGACCTACTTGTCCCCCACCTCCACCAGGGACCAGGGCCCTCCATGTGCTCAGCAGATGTTTTGCCAGGGCTGTTTTCACAGGCAAAGCCTTGTTCTTTCCCTTTTTTTACATCAAGGACCCCCAAACAGCTGTCCAATAGGCCGCTTACTTCTAAGAACACTTTTCCTCTGCAAACAACAGCTTGCATCTGCAACTGCCCTGAAAATTGATATCCCTCCCTCAGTGCCCCATTCCCAGCTTCTTCACTCGCCAAAAGTTTCCCCAGGAGAAAACCAGAGGAAGCAAAGCTGAAGTTGCATTTTTTACCAAGTTCCATAGCTGCCTGCAGCTCAATGGCAGCCTTCATGAAGCCCCAGCTAACCCAGCATGGAGAGCCTCTGCCCTTGCCACCATATGGTTGTCCTGGTGCCTGAAAGGGTCATCCTTGCCATTGAAGAAAAGCAAGATATATTCTAGAAACTTGAATCACATCAGTGTAACATCTTTGTCCTATACCTATAGTTGTCTTTTCTATCCACCAAAACTCTGCCCATCTCTAAGACCTTGGCATGAAAGAGTTCCTTCTGTGATCGGAGAGGTCAGTAAAGCAAGAGGGCACAGGATACCCAGACAGGGAATATTTCAGAAAAGGTGGAATGTAAAGAGGCTGAGAAGGTGTGTAGAGATGATGTTGAGAGGCTCAAAACCATAACTCTTCTTATACTATCCTTGAAATGGCTGCCATTTTCCTCTGGCACCATGAACAAGCCTTTCCTTTCATTCCCTCTGGGGAGTCCTTGTTGATTCTCTCCAACAAACACTGTCCATCACCCACTAACCCTGGGCCTTGATGCTTGCCTCTTGGAGTCAATTGGCCCAGGAGGCTGGGCTGTAGGCTTGGGCCCGACAGCTTACTCAGCCCAAGGAAGCTTTCTTTCACTTGCATGGATGCTATTGTTGGCCATTTTGCAAAGGGCATTATGAGAAAAATATGGACAAGATCACAATAATCCATTCTCAACACTGGAAAACCAGCTCCCAAACTATGCTGTCTAAATGAAGTGACTATATTGTTGCTTTGGGATACAACAGGCAGAACACAACAATTGCCATCACCCTTCTACCTGATGAAATGGACAGAGCACTGGGCTTCAAATCAGTGCACATGGGTTTGAGTTTCAGCTTTGCTAGTGGCCAGTGTTTTGGAAAAGTCACTGACTTTTTCTCTTTTACTACCTCAAAAATAATAGGCATAATCATAATAGCCACTACTAATGCCACTTGTTGGTTAATCTTCACAACAAGTTGGGAGGTAGGTGTCTATGGTTTGGGTGTGGAAACCCAGGGTACAAAGTGAGGGAGTAGAGGAATGGGATAGTTAGGGAATCTGCCATTCCCAGGGGATTCTTTTCCATAGCCACACACCAGGAAAGCACTGATTTGTCTCGCAATAGAAAACACTTGTGGTCAGCTTAAACTGCACCCTCATCAACAACCCTCAATGAGCTCCACTGCCCAAAGGTGGAAGCACACACTCATGACTTGGCTTTGCATCGCTCTCTCAGACCCAGTCTCCCTCCTGTTTCCATCCTGCTTTGTTGCATGCCCAGCTGGTGCTCTGCACTATGTTCTCGCCTTTTCTGGTGGCTCCTCTCAGCAAGGGCCCAGTTCTCCACTCTAGCTCTGCTGTCTGGGGTAAGCAATTCTCTTGATTCAACTCATCTTTGGTGGTTTGTGCTGTGTCAACTTGGTTTACCTGGGAATTATATTTTCCAGAATCCCCTCTCCTGTATTGTTTCGGGTTAGAGTTGGCCAAAAGAGGAATTTGCACAAGGTTTGGGCTACAGAAGGAGACAGCAATGACCACTACTCTCAGAAGATTGCCAAGGGGTTGGACGGACAGAAGCAGAGGTGCCTGGTGGGGTTTGGCTTGTCCTGGTTCTCCGCTACTCTGTGTCCAGCTCACTTTCCAGACTTTCAGCCCTGCTGACCAAGAAGTGAATTGGACACCCAGAGTGATAGCTATACAGAGGAAATGGCTTCCCATTGATCTTTCCCCAAACTCCTCCATTTCGGTCCCTTTTGCGACACGTTGTGCTCATCTTCTCAGATGGACTGGCTGGAGACGCTTCTCTGATCTTCCAACTTCCCCTTCCGAATCTGCACTCCCCCAGCTACTCCCAGAAGCACAAAAAGTCCATTTCTTATCATAAATCCCTTCTGCCATTAACATTCTCTGAGCCCTGCTTCCTATCTGATGCACCACCCCTGAGGCACTCTCTCCTCAGGCTTCCAGAACCATGAAATGGGAAAAGAGTAAAGAATATCATGGGAGACTGTGCGTACAAAAGATAATTTTATTCTGCTGCACCATTTTTATAACAGAAAGCTGCTTCTTGCGTTATTCATCACTACATTTTTCAAAATGCAGAAATTCTTTCACAAGACCAGCAGAGATATTTCTCAGCACCTTATTTTCTGAAACCGTCAGAGTGATCAACCATGACAAAACCAAACTGACGGCTAAAGCCTAAATCAGTAACTCCCAGCAGAGGTAAATGATTTCTGACACCCATGCTGGTCTCCATGAAGGTCAAGTGACTGCAAAATTCTAAAATGATAATGACCATAAATTCACTCTAAACATAAAGGTTGGGAAAAGAGGTGGCCAATGGGAAATGAAGAAAGAGGAACTGCAAAATCTAATGATCAAGAAGACACCTCCCCTGTAAGGTAAGAAGGTGGGTTATGAGAGGAGAGATGGGTCTACTCTCTTGAAGTGCGCACGAAGCAACGCCCAGGGCCTGGGTGGCCAGGCCAACCTGTCCTGGCTGTAAAGATAGTGTGTCAGGTGACAGATGGGCTGCAACACTCCTGGGTGACTTACCTGGTACATGGGGAGGGACCTGTGTTCAGGGGCCTTGAGGAGCAAGGATCAGCAAACAGGAAGGAATTAAAATGTCTCCTACCAGCAGCAAAGATAAGCCTTTTATAGGGGGCAGGCCCAGCAAGATTTTAAAAAAAGGTTTGCCCCAGAAGAACAAAGAAGTCATTCTTTTCTTTTTGTTATGCGGTGGGGTGGGGGTGGGGCAAAATGAGGAAACTTCGACTCAAAGCTTTCAGGAAACTAAGGCAGGCTTTGACATTCCCATTTTGAATTTAACAACCAACATGTGTCATGTATCTGCTTGGTGTGAAGGCTGGGGAGACAGAGAGACCCGAAAGTGGCCAGTGGAGTAGAGCCACAAGTTGCCTCTCACGGGGCAGTGTGAGTGATGCAGAGAGCAGATGCTGAGTGGAGGCATACACAAGCTTCTGAATGAAGAGGAAGCACGGAGGCAGGGAAGGGAGCCCGGGGCGTGTGGCCGAGGGGATGACACCAGAGGAGGCACACAATGTGAAGAGCGGCGCTGCACACCTGGGGAAACGTGTTTGGTTGGCCCAGCGCATATGGGAGAGTCGAGGGAGATGAGATGAGTTTAGAAGGCAAGGGCCACATAGTAAGAGACTCACAGGTCATGCTAAGGAGGTCAGACTCGGTCCCCAGGGCACTGGGCTCTGTCCAGGTACCGTTTGCATCCTTTATACGATCAGGTCTGTTTTAGGAGGCCAGGTTTGCTCATAAGCAATACAGCAATTATTTCATCCTCAAGTTTTAAAGCACTGAATTGTACCTGAAAATCTCGGGGCTCAAAGTGTCGTTCTTCTTCAGAATTTGCTTGGAAGCAGTAGCACAGTCCTCATAAATTTATGGAATGTCTCTCCCTGCAGGGTCTGGCAGGGCAAGGGTGTTTGGAGCCCCGGCCCAAGCTAGGGAAGGAGAGGTTCCAGATTTAGAGCAGCATAGGAATGCGGGCTTGAGGCAGAGTCCTAGTGTGAGCCAGAGATTGTCCAGGAACTGGGCTTTGGTGACAGGGTAGGAAATTTCAGCTATCGATGGTTATGAAACCCCCCTGCAGAATCTCCTGGAGCTCAAGCCTCTAGACCTGCTCTGTGACACAAGCCACACGTCAGTGCTCAAGCCCACACTCGGCTACAGGCTATCGTACTGGACAGGGCAGATACAGAACATTTCTGTCATCACAGAAAGTTCTGTTGGACACCACTGCCCTAGACACTGACATTTTCCATCACTACAAGCAACGTTACGTAAACGGGTGTTTGCAATCACCTCCCTACACCCCACGTCGCCTATTGTTTTTCTATAAGCAGACATTTAGAAATAGGGAATTCTGGAAAAATTCTGGTTTCTGGGGAGCTTCTTATAATTGGCCAGTTTCATCTCCAGGTACCCAATCTCCTTTTCTTATCTGGTTCACATACGTATGTTCTGGTTTATAAAATAAATGCCATAAAGCAGTGTTCTATGTCATGCTGCATCCTAGGCAGAACTAAACCATCTCCATTTAACAGACTGAAAATATTCTTCTGCTCTCCAGTGAGGAGACTTAAATCACCGTCAAGGTGGCACTTAGCATTGAATATGCTGATGATGCTCCTGGGGCCTCTCCAGACATTGTCTTGTTTCTGTTCTGAATACAGTATAGTTGCAGCTTGTAAATTCTAAAGTAGGTATGTAAGGCACACATAGGGTTGAAAGTAACCCCTGAAACATCTCTGAAATTACCCTGAAAGTTGGTGCTATGTTGTGTCTCGGTATGTGCAACCCTTCCCGTTTCTTCTCCAGCACCAGAAAAATGGTTGTCTCTTCACTCAAGCAGCTGGTGAAGTATTGGCCGGAGTTCCAGTATTCATTTCTCCAAAACACAAGAATCTTAACAGTTGGTACAACAAGACGCTCACGCTAGGACAAACAGGTGGAGATCTGAACCAAGGGAGCAGCAGACTCCGCAGGCAGCGCCTCTCCGCCCGTGGATGGCGGCTGAGAGCAGGCAGGACCTGCTCACTCCCTCTCAACTTACGGAGCAAGATTCGTGGGCGTTAAGTGCACATAAGATGTGGCACTGCAGTGTTGCTGTGCCAGCCACCTACGCATAAGCACGGTCACCCCCACACTACACACCCCTGCCTCCCAGAGCCACACTCCTGCTAGGCCGCTGGCCTGGATTTCCAGTCTGGACTGCGGGGCTGTCCACATGGACAACGTTTGCACTGCAGAGGTAGACTTACCCAGTAATGCTTCCTGCCCTGGCCCCACCCCTTGCCGGGTGGAGACAGTGTCTCTCTGTGACAAAGCAGGCAGTGCCACTCAAGGTCTCAAAACGAGACGATGCCCTTTGTTCCACGTAACTGAAAATAGAAGTGTTAGCATGCAGGCATTACAGGGAGCAAGGAGAGTGGCAGAAGCACCGAGCCGAGCGTTCGGGGGGGCCAGGCTCGCAGCTGAGGGCACTCGTGGGTGAGAGTCCTCAACCAAGCTATTTGGTTAAAAATGTTCTTTTCCTGAAAGCATGAGGGAAGAGAGTGGGGTCCAGAGGAAGGTGGTGGAAAACAGAATTGTTTCTGCACTGATTTGTTGCAGACTCTGGGGGTCTGTCATCAGAAATGGATCCACAGGGCTACATGACATGATCCTAATCAACTCAGGATTGGAAAAACAGTCCACTGTCTTAACATTTCATATTAATGTGAAGATACAGTACCACTGTCAAAATACTTTCATATTTCCATCCAGATGTTTGCTGTCTAGACCAGCAGTGAGGACAGCTCAGAGGTTAATAATTTTCTGTTTATTTTGCTTTCCTAGCATGTGTCTTAGGGGCCAGAAAACATATGCCTGGACTCTTTTTTTATGTTTTTATTTGTATATTCTAGAAATGGTTTTGAGATTGGAATTGCAAATAGCATGCACACTTCACTGAGCTGAAACACACTGAGGACCCCCCCAGGTGAAGACATCTTGGCGGCAGCCTCAGAACACAGCCTCACCTGTCCTTGTCACTGGGGGAGACTTGGAGATGGCAGACAGACTGTCCTTTAAAAGCTGTCACCTGCAACTGTTTGGTGCTGTGAATCAAAATTTTATATAGACTGTGCAACCAATGAAATTGGTTTTAAAATTGTTTGCCAAAATTGATATGATTTGCAATTGTTGTCTAACACCCCCAATTTAACTTTTAATATAATAAAAGCTATATATATATATATTAACTATAAAATCATCATATTATTCTCTTTGTCTTTAGGATACATAAAAGTTATCAATGTAAACTAAGAACTAGTATACTAGCTAGTTATTAAACTAATAAAAGTTCTTTTCAGGTTTTATAGATTGAGATCTGTACATAAGAATTTATTTGAAAATAGGGCCAGTTATTTAAAAAAAAAATAAAGGTTTGAGAGCCAGAGGAATAGCCCAACCTCCCCATTCTACAGATGAGAAAAATGAAGCCCAGAGAGAGGCATGAGGAAGTCATACACCAATTCGCCAGCAGAGCTAAGCCCAGTGCGCTCTCTTCCCTCCTCAGGTCCAGTAAGATTTCTGTTGTCATCTACAGCTTCTCTCCCCTCAAGAAGCTCAGAAACCAGTTGAGATTTCAAATTTACTTCTGAAGTAAAAGTATCCAGAGAAGCTCTGTGGTACAGCTAACCACAAATAAAGAAAATCTTGAAATAAAGTAAAATAATAAAAAAAAATTAAGTCTAAATTAGATACCAGCTCTTCAAATGGCATATAGACAAGCTGGCTGTGACCTGGCCCCTGCTGGCCCCACACCAGGCCTCTGTGGCACACATGAGCCGCCACGGGGAAGCACCCCACAGGCTCAGGTGAACAGCCTGGCAGTGCTCTCCCATGGAAGGGATCCAGGCTGGCAGGTAGGAGTCAACGCCCTCACGCCACTCTCATCACCAGCCACCTAGGCCACCCAAATACATTTTGATCTAGATTTACAAAAAAAAAAAAAAAAAAAGGCAGAACGAGCCATGAGGGAAAAAGCCATTTTCTCTCTGAAAAGGAGGGAGGTCCCTGGGAGTGACAGAGAGGAAAAAGAGGAGAAATTACAATAGCAGCAGTGGCTACTAAAGCTGTGTGTATAAGTACTTCTTTGGGAACCTTGTGGAAATCTAGTACCTACTGGCTCCCAGCAGCTGTCCACTTCCCCAAGCGTGGGAGAGGCGGCAGGGGGTCGTGACCGCAGCGCAGCCAGCTGGGACTGAGGACCTGTGGACCCCCAGCCCTGTAAGTAACAGGAGGCGAACAACACATAAGGATTAAAAGGTGCCTTGTAGATCAGTAATTCTATCTTGCTGAATTTGTACAACCATCAAGCAAAGAAAGCAGAACAGAAACTGCTGCATGCTTTGCAGATCAGAGAAGTTATGGAAATTTCCTCAGGTCATGTAGATAGTCGACAATAAAACAAGACAAGCCAACACCCCCCTGCCCCCAGCTCTCCCATGTCCTGTGAGTGCTGTTTCCATCACAACTACCATTTCCGAGGAGAAAGCTCTAATTGACAAGGAGCTCCCCGCTTATCAACTTACTTAATTTACCTGTAGGCTAGAGAGCTTTGACAAGTTTTTCCAAACAAGCAAAGAAGCAAAGAATCAATGGAATAACTCTACATCCTGGAAGCAGGGTTTTCTCCGCTCTCGCTGACCTCTGTGTGACCACCCAGGTGGGCTCTGGGTACCACTGGCAACCTGCCTCGTTGGCTTTTGCTCTGCTCTTGTTTACCTGTTTTATCAAGAGCGGGGCAGTGTGTCAGTGCCTTGCAGGGCATTAATAAAGATAAGAGAGGCATAGCTACCAAACAGAGTTTTCAAAAACGCTCCCCTGGTTTCCCTGGCTGCAGGGCTGCGTGCACAGACATACAGAGCCACTGATGCAGGAACTATTATTGCCATCCGATTATTGTCATTGTAATGCCTATTCAACTGCTCCTTTGTAAGTGTCTAGAGGGCAGGGACCGTGTCTTGGGCTGCTTTTCATGAATTCATGCCTTCCTGCTTCTATTCACTCATCCTACAAATATTTATTGAGTGCAGCCCTCACTGTGCCCACCACAGTGGTGGGGACACAGAAAATACATCACATCTTGTGTGTCCTCAGCAGCAGAGTCCTGCCCTGGCTGCCAGCCCTTGTGCACCCTTCTAGGAATGGAGCTCCAAATCGGGCATGGGCTGCACCATCCACAGCAGCCATAAGGCTGTGAACAACAGGTAGCACCTTCTTTCAACATCTTTGTTTCCATCCAACTTCTATAGTGTGCCCATATTTCTTTTACAATAAAAACAACAATCTAACAAAGTCTACTTTAAACCTACTATTTTAAACCTAAAATTCTACTTTTCTTATCCTTGGCTGCCCATTCGAATCACCTTGGGAATGTTAAGACACCGACGTTGAGTCCTACGCACGGTGAGTCTGATTTCATTGGCCTGGGCGTGGGGAGTTTTCAAAGCTCCCCAGGTGATTCTAAGGTGTGTCCAAGTTAGGGAGCCACTGTTCCAACCAGAGACAGAGGAAAGAAAGCTGCAGGCTCAGGAGCAGGGATTGCTCTTGGATTTGTCTCTTTGTGAACCTGTCCATGTATTTTGGACCCCAAATCCTGACTCACCCTGTCTCGACCCCCTACTTCCCACCTGCTCCCCTGTGCCCAAGCTCTCCCTGCACTCCATGCCTTCCTGCCTGCCCTTGCATCAGGATGCTGACCTTTGCCTGGGGACTCGGAATGCACTTCTGTGCTCTCCAGTCCAGTTAAGGCATCAGGACTCTAGCCCACCATGGGGTCGGCTGCCTCGCAATATGCTCTTTCTGCTGACCTCCCAAAGCTTGGCCGTCTCCATTCTCTGGACTCCAGGACTTCACCCCCTCTCTGCTGGAGTTAAGACCTCTTTTCTAGTCCCCTCACTGCTGGGTACATGCCACTCCCCCTCTGGTGGCAATGATGTCCTTTAAGAAGGGGGACCCTGTTGAGGTGTCCACACTTACGGCCACGTGGTGGTTTCAGGAGATGCCGGGAGGGCCTGTGTTGGGCCCACAGATCATTCCCAACAAACACCAGAGAGTGTGTTCTCTTGTCCTTGAAGTTCATTCCAAAGGTTGTGTAGACAAAGATGACTCCTGGAATGTGCAAATCAAAACCACAACGAGATACCACTTCACACCCACTAGAAGGGCCGTAATTCTTTCAGAAAAAGGAATGTAAGTGTTGGCAAGGATGTGGAGAAATTGGAACTCTCATACATGGCTGGTGGGAAAGTACACTGGTACAGCTGCTGTGGAGGGCAGTTTGGCAGTTCCTCAAAAAATTTAACATAGAATTACCATATGACTGAGCAATTCCACTCCGAGGTGTATATCCAAAACTGAAAACAGGGACTCAAATAAATGCATATACACACATGTCCATAGCAGCATTATTCCCCATCGCCAAAAGGTGGAAACAGCCCGGATATCAGATGAATGGGTACACTCATGAATGAATAAAATATATATAGTATAAATGATTATATATTGTATAAATATATATTATTGTTTAATGAACAATATATATTGTAATAAAATGTATTAATACAATATGCATTTAATGTTAGATTACCTTACAAAACATATAAAGTATACCAAAATTGAAATTGAAGGATGAGATTAAAATAGGACTTCCTCTCTCCTCGAGCCCCCAGTGGTGACCAGGTGACCAGCCATCTGCTAGAACACTCCCACAATTGTTTCCTTTGCCTAGAAATTCTGAGAGTTAACATCTGAAGAGATTCCTATCCTCTATCTCTGCTTTCCTTCCTGGCTTCAACGAAAATTTAGATTTAAGGACAAAATTTGTTGCGCTGCTGTTCTTAGAGATGACTGTTTTGTTTTCCACATTTCCTCCAGAAAGACAACGTGGGTGTTTAAATTCCTTCAGTTAGGTCTGTTGCTCTAAGGACAAAACTGTATTTAGGACGTGCCCACGAAAATAAGGAACTAAAGACGGGCCATGGAGCGGAGGCTCTGATGCTAGGCGTGGAAGCGGACACGTATACTGGAACGATCTCTAAAAGGAGCTGTTCTCAACTCTGTACTCTACACTTCTTGGAGCCCCCCACGCATCTAACCCGACGTTTGACTCTTATCAAATCCAGCCCCTTCGACAGACAAGCAACTCCGTCCTGAGAGTCCTGGTGAGAGCAAAGATAACGCAGCCAGGTGGAGACTGGCGTCCAGGCCCTTGTGAGGGCTGGAAGGGCGATTTTCAAGGACGGCTTTGCCTCGATGGCCAGGCGAGTTCCTGTAGTGCCACTGTGAAGACGTGCCTAAGACAGTCATAATGACATTGACACTGTGACATCTGGAAAAAGAAGCTGGGGACATTTTACTTCTGAGCATGAAGGGGAGGAGTTGAGAGCAGGGCAAGGCAGAACAAGAGAAATAAATTCTTAAAAGAGGATTTTGCTTTATAACATTTTTTTTTCTACAAAATGAAAACTATGAATTGGTTTAGTTATCTCCTCACACTTCTACTATAAAGTAAAGTGGGTGATTTTACAAGACGTATATATGTTGAACCATGTGAAAATGTCAATATCTGGCTGTTTTAGACCTATGAAAAGATCAAGTTCAGATGGTTCAACCTAACACCTATGTAACATAATCAGTAAACTCCTGAAAGTGTGATATTTAAGCAGAAAATCTTTCACTGAGAAATAAAAAGTCTATCAGAGAGAGAGAAAGGTTTCCAATTTAAAAGCAATTAACCAAGATAAAAAATAAAATAGCAATAGCTACGGTTGAACAAATATTGAAATTCCTCTTAAAAGAAGAAAAATCACGGAAAAATCAAATAAGTAAGTAAGGCTTTTACACACATGGTGACAGGTAAAGTAATAGATGGAGAGGCACAAAATCCATGTCCCACTTTCAAAACTGTCCTCTGGCAGAAGCCACTCTATAGAAGGACAAATGGTAAGTAAGAGACTCGTGAAATTCATACAATCCAATGAGGACATTTCACTGGCTGGTGGGCAGACAGCAGACATGCAGGACGGGGCAGGGTTCAAACAAAGGCTCCTGTTCAGGGGGAACAGGTACAAGACAGATGGTTTGTTAAACATTGCCAGCATACTTGAGCAGTGCCATTCGGCGGTCAGAGCCTGGATAATGGTCACAAGGACATTGTGTAGCAGTGCATTGGCTAATTTCAACCCTGCTAAAGCTATTGCTTATCTTTGTTGGTTTTCCAAAGATTAAGGCCATTTCCCTGCTTTGAATGCACCACAGCTGCCCGGCAAAGCATTCCTGAAGTTTTGTCTGAATTCTCGCTGCTAAGAGGGGCCGAGCAGAACTTGGCTCATGCAAAGACTTGTTTTGCTTGCAGTTGGAGATGCTTCTCCTCCAAACATCTGGCCTCTCTTTCCTCTTACTTCTGGGTGGAACAGTCTGAAGTCAAGGTGGCTTCTCAGTGAAATCTCCTCTGTGGGCTGTGAAATGCATCTGCTGTGGATTTATGTTTCCTATTAGGACTGATTCATTTGCTACTTTTGTGGAAAAGGGTAAACACCATCGTAAATTCCATCCGGTGAATCATGGGGAGGCGGTGGTTCAAATTAAATGTGTTTGCTTTGGGAAGGGGGCCCTTGGCTTCTTATCTTTATGTACAGAAGAAAATAGAGCGCAACCTGGCCCCTGTGGCCGGTGGAAACACACCTGGCCCGTTCAGCTGGTGAGGCTGGGGCTCCAACCTGCTGCTCCTTTCTGCTGTTTGCAGACAAAGGGAGAGGGCGTGCAGCGAACGCAGAGTAGGCTGGCCCATTGGTTGTGCCTACAGGCTCAAAGCAAAGGGAGTTATGGCCATTATCCACGTATGTTAGGAAACAGTGATGATCAGTTGTGTATCTCCGACGGTTCAGATGTCTTTATCTCTTTTATAGGTGGTGCATGGCTACCCTCCCTCACTGAACAAGCGCCGTATTTATTTTAGGCAGCCTCCTCTGCCTAAATTAGATCATATCCAGCCATAGAATTAAGATACTGTGCCCAGCAGATAAGCTCTAAAATTAGCCTTTTTGACTATATCTACAGAAGCAGAGAAGAAACCAAGAAAGTTGATCCCCCCACATACACACACACGTGCACACACTCACATATACACACACACACGTGCACACATCCATCTAGGCCTCAGTGTCTCTACGCAGCATCAGGTGTTGCCATGCAGAGTCACATCAGCAGCCTTTCGTGAGTAGCTAAGTGCTGAGTCTGTATCCTGAGGAAATGAAAGCCATTTCATTTCTGAAGAGCTTTCTAATTTAGAAACTGCAGAACAGGAGAAAGCAGTGGGAAGTGACATGCTAAGTTTTCTGTTACCATATTTTTGGAATTCAAGAAAGAAGGAGCAAAGCATGGGTTGAGAAGGCCACCCCAAAATTCTTTATAACATTTAAAGGAAGTTTATACATCACCTAAAGTGCAAAGAATTGAAATAATAATAACACCGAGTCCGTGACACGTCATGATCACACAGGCCCCCCTCTTGATTTATTTTATTGTTGCCTCTTGATTCCCGCCTGCATTCTGGCTCCCAAACCACGCACTTGCACAGGCCCCTACGCGGTTTCCATCCGAACTCAGTTTGGGGCACGTGCAGATCCTCAGAGGACCTGCGGGGCGGCCGTGTGGACAGGCAGCTTCTGAGGAGGGGGAGCGCTTTCTCCATTCCAGGACAGCCTCTCCCCTTTGACTCCGCTAGTTATTCCACTAGTTTCCCTGGTGCTCTTATCCATTTAACCTCGTTTTTAAATGTCTTGGTGCATAGAGTTTCATATCCACCTTTGTCATCTCACTTTTCAAAGCATCGGAGCTTTGTGGAGATTCAGGCTGTGTCTTTGATCTCTCTTCCTACCTTGTTTACGTCCTTCCTTTTTGTTGCTTTGGTTTTATTCTATTATTCTTTTGTCTTTTTTCCTAATATGTTTAGCTATGCCCTTAGGTCTTTGGTTTTTAATGTCTTGTTTACTATTAATGTATTCAAAATTATGGAAAGCTTTAAATGCTACTCTAGCTATGGGCCAGAAAATTTGTCATCTGACACTTTCATTCTCGTTCATTTCTAAGTATTTTGTAATATCTTTTAAAATTTCCTCTTAACCCAATGACTATGTAGTATATGTTGTAAATATTTTATGGGCCAAGGAGATATTTGAAGATTTCTTGTTGTTGTTACCGATTTCTTATTGTATTTCATTATGATCAGAGAGCACAATCTATATATAGATGGATTATTTGGTATTGAGTTAAGCTTCCTTTGTTCTATGAGAACCTAAAATGAATATTCTCTGCTTGTGGATGTACATTCTATAATATATCTATTAGATCAATGCTCTCCAATAAGAAATAGAATGCAAGCCACATAGACAATTTTATATATTTTCTAGTGGCCATATTAAACAAGTAAAAAAAAAAAGGTAAAATTAATTTTAATTATGTATTTTATTTAACCCATTATATCCAAAATAGCATAATTTCAGCATATAATCAATACAAAATTATTAGTGAGATACTTTACATTCTTTTTTCTGTATTAAGTATTAGAAATCTGGGGTGAATTTTACACCTAGAGTGCATCTCAATACAAATACTAAATTCACATCAACTAACACTTGATCCGTATTTAGATTTCAAATTACAATTGAAAGAGTAGATTCACATACCCAAGTTGTTCCAAACATACTTAAAAGTTTTCCAATACCCAAATCGAGGATTAGTTTTTTTAATTTAAATTTTAATTATTTAAAATTAAATAAAATTAAACTTCATTTCCTCACTTGCATTAGCCGCATTTCAAGTGGTAAAGAGCCACAAGTAGCTCTCAGCTACCATACTGGACAACATGGCATTAAACACGCTTATAACTGTTTTTCAGATATTCCAGATCTTTGCTATTTTCTGTCTCCTTGATCAGACAGTTTTTATTTTAAAGATACATTGACATCTCCTGCCACAATTATGTTATCTATGAGACCTTGCTTTCTGAAACTGTGTGTGTTTTTGCCTCTATTTATTTTCTTCTCTTGCTGGGACTCCAGTTATGCAGATAGTGACACTTCTATTCTCCATATTCCTAACTTTTCTTTTGTATTTTCCATCTCTTTATCTTCCTGAAATCTTCAGAGGTCCTGAATCTACCTCCTGCTCACTAATTTGTTCTTCCACTGTATCCATCCTGCAATTCAGTCCTTCTATTAAGCATTTTATTTCAACAATTAAAGTTTGTGGCTATGTGGTCCTGTTTTGTGCTTCCTGATCTCTTTGGGAATATTTATTAAGCTTCTTTTAATTCATGCCCTACCTGACCTACCAGCACTGTGTTATCCAGTGTAGATGGCTCAGCTCTCCGGCTTGCTCCCAATAGCTGCTGTTTTCACATGAGTCCCTGTGCACTTGGGAACACCAGCTGCCTTGGTGGGTGGTGTCCCCCTGAAGGAGAAGCAAAGGCCCAGGCCCAGGCCTTCCTTGCCTCCTGGTGGGGTGGAGTGGGGGATGGTGTCAAGGTGGAGGACTTCCCAGCTTATAGTTGGCAGGACCACTCCCGGAGTGACCTGCCCCCTTGCCAGGTGGCTGATCCACTCTGGAGAGTGCCTGGGGCCCTCTGCTTTTTCCACAGCTGACTTCTTTGAGATCATCACCCCCTGACCTAGGTAAGCGCTGGAGAAGAGAGTGTACTTGGGGATCAGGCAGTGTGCTGCCTCCTTTTATCACCTCTGCACCCCAGCTGGTCCAATGCTAACACCAGGCTGGTGGGATTGGTTCCCCTGCAAGGTGATAGGGCAAGCAGTGATCCTCTCCAGGGAAGTATGGGGAAAGAAAAGTACTTAAGGGGAGACTCCAGCCAAGCTCCCTTTGACCTGGCTTCTGCCCCTAGGTTGTGGTTTCCCTGGGTCATTGAGGGAACTAGCAACCTTCTACCTCCCCATCGGTGGTTCACCACATTTGGGTTTAATGAAAGAATCCATCATCATTTTATTAGTTCTCCATCTGGCCAACAAAAGCGAATCTCAGAGAATAATGTTTTAAAATAGACATAAAAGTGTGAGCCAAAATTCTCAACTCTATATTATTGTATCTTTTTGCTCTATCTTCTTTCACTATGATTTTCAACAAATTCTAGAAACTTGAAGTCAGAATCAGAGAGATCTTGCTAAGTTCTTTAACCTTCTCAAACCACATCAGTAAAATGGGGAAAATAGCAGAATCTCCCTCTTGGGGTTTGGGGATAGTCAATAAAACGTGCTATGGAGCCCAGCACACAGTAAGTTCTGATTACATAGGGAAAAAGTGGCCCAAGCTCTCTGGGCCTCAGGTTCCTTTGACCAACTGACTTGTTGAGAGGATTAAATGCCTAGTACCATGCCCAGGTCAATAAACGCTTCTCTGAAAAAAATCTCAGATAGTCAATGTATCAAGTTCTTAAAGCCATGATAACACATGACCTCTCATGGTTCAGCTATGTTGCTCACAATTTGGCAGTGAGTAATAAATATGGAAAAGTGGCACAATTGTTTGACACAAGGCTATCAGGCAATTTTCTCTAGGTTCACACCAGCAGTCCTTAATTGATGAATTACGCGCACCTACAAATGGGTAGGAGGGAAGAGTTGTCAGAGAAACAAACCCCTGCTTCTCATACGTTGTTTCTCAACTTTACAAATCATGGTGCCCATGACCTAGACAGATGTGTTCTTATGCAAAAATAATAAAGGAGCCCAACTCTGCTGACGCAGGCCTGTTGCAGGCCTGGACTCAAGTAATAGATTCAATAGGCATCAAGGTTACAACAGTGGTTAGATGTGACTGAGAATTAGGAGTCAGATTTATGGGTCATTAACAGCATTTATGTGGGTTGCCCTAAAAGTAACTCATTTATAGCACTAGAATTTGGGGTACATTTCCAGTAACTTACTTATTACAAAGACAAGCAAACAAAATCAATCTTTCAGACAAGACCTTTTCCTAAATTGGGAATTGATTATACCCGCCATGTACAGTGTGGTAGCCAGGAGCCACATGTGGCTATGGAGCACTTGAAAAGTTACTGGTCCAAACTGAGATGCGCTGTGAGCATAGAATACACGCTAGATTCTGATGACTGAATATGCAAAAAAGAATGTAAAATATCTTATTAATATTTTTATGTTGATTACATGCTGACATAATGTTTGGATATGTTATGTTAAATAAAATATTATTAAAATTAATTTTATCTTTTTTTATATTAATTATATTTCTATAGTTTGGCTTTATATATCACTCTATACTTATCAAATATTACTTGTTAATAATATTATTAACAAATATTATTTGTTCAATTAAAACACCATTTTAACCAGGATTTTGACAATGAACTATGTTTCAGAGGCATGTCATTTGCAAAGGGTTCTTAGACACCTAAGGTGATACTCAAGTTATTTCAAAGAAACTGTACCCATTCATTGATTTTCACTTGGGAAAAGCTACTGACCACATTCTGCACGCTAGACACTGCTCCTGGCACTCAGCAGTTCCCTGCCACTGGGAGGCTTATCTTCTCATGAGCAGAGGCAGGCAGTAAGCAATACAAATAAGAAAAAAGTGAATTTTAGTGCATGCTCTAAGCCAATGGGTGCTATGGAAAAAATCAAGAAAGAGAGAGGGCATAAGGGAAGTGTGGGCAAATGAACTACCACTGTAAATCTGGTGTTTTCATTAAGAAAGTGGTATTGGAGCAAAGACATGAAGGAGGTGAGGGTATTAACCACGCTGGGAGGAGAGCTGTCCAGATGGACCGGAGGCTGCTGAGACTGGAGTGGATGAGCAAGGGGGAGAGTAGTAGATGATCTCAGTGGAGTAGTGGAGCCGAGCATGGAGGTGGTGTCATTGGTGAGTGTTGAGGTGGGGCATGAGGTGGATTAAACCACCTTACATTTTTAGAAAATGACTCTACTTGCTTTGTTGAAAACAGACTGTAGACAGGCTAGGGTGAAAACAAGGGAGCTGCTGAGGGGGCTCCTGCAATAATCCGGGAACAAGGTGGTGGATCACATTGGTAACAGTGCAGGTGGCGGGAGGTGGCAGGATTCTAGATGTACTTTTGAGGCAGAACTAACAGGATGTCTTGATGGATTGAGTACATGAGGTGTAAATGGAAGAGAAGAGTCAAGGATGACTCCCAGCTTTAGACCTAAACACCTGGAAGGATGCAATTATTGAGCACCCACTTTTTGTACCAGGCAGCATATGCAGGAAGTGCAAATGCTCCCTGCGCTGAAGGATCCCACAGCAAAGTGGCAAGAAAGACACATGCATGCGAGAATACATTAGACTCAGTATGATAGTATACACGTGAAAGGACAGAGGGAATGAGCACTCTGACCCAGCTGTCAGGGGCAGGCAAGTGAGGTTTCAATTAGGTTATTTGGGGATGTCTAAAAATTCCTCAGCCCAAAAAAGAAGTGAAAAGGCATTCTAAGGTCAAGAAATAGCATGTGCAAAGCCCAATGTTGACAAAGAAGGTGGATTATTTGGGAACTTGAAAGCAGAGCATGGATGGTGGGTTGCCTGTGGGAAGAAGCCCAGCTTGAGAAGAGAGACTAAGAACAGGAGCCTGCTCATGAGGACATACACAGAGTTAAGGAGCCTGGACCTTCTGCAGGCGGTGGCAAGTGACGGGAAGTTCCTGGGCAGGACAGTTCATTGCCAAATTTGTGTCTTCGAAGGATAAGTCATGTAACTCTATGAAGAACAGATTGGAGGAATGACAAATTAAAGATATATAAAGGATTTAGGAAGATACTAAAATTGTCTAAGGTTTTGTTGAGGATTTTCACTAGAGAGAACTAAGGGCAAAGGAGGGACTGACTGGAGAGATTCTTGGAGGTTTAATTTATAGGAATTAGTAACCAACTGAAAGATGAGTTTTTCAACATAGAAGAAAGAGAATGAAAAATGCTCCTTTGGTTTCTGGTTTGGGAGACATTGGGGTATTGTTATTAACTGAGATGGAAAAAGCAGAAAGGAGAGAAACAGGTTTCAAGCATGCTGAGTTTGAGATGTATGCTAGTTGGGGTTTCCCCAAAAGCTGACTCTGAAAGAAGGATGCATTTGTAAGTAGTGTATTTAGAAGGTGACCTAGTGAAAAAATTGTAGAGAAGTGAGGAAGCAAGACAAAGAAGGGAAGGCACTAATACAGAATTGCATAGGTTACTGCTGTGTCCCTGGGGGCTCAGCCCTGCTGGGCCCTTTGGGAAAAGCAAAAAGCATGCATCAGGATTGCTCCACTCAGAGGAGACGGAGCTGGGGTATTTACACACCGCTCCTCAGGGAGGCATTGATTCCTGACCTCCTCTGATGCAGGTCTGAGGAAGCCCTCAGGCGGAAAGGAAGCTGCTCCCAGGAGGAAGATCTGGGTGCCTCATGCACATGAACAGAAAGGCAAGCGCCCAGGGGAAAGTGTGGGGCACTGTCAGCACCACCTAAAAGGTGCCCCTTGAGATGGAGCTGCATGTGGAGATGCCAATCTGGCCATAGAGAATACAAACATGAAGTTCCAAAGAGAAGTCCAGCAGGAGACAGTGATTTGGGGACTCCAATATATCTGGCTACTATTAGCATACACCTTTTCAAAGTAGTTTCTTTTCCAGATATCCCTTGATTCTAGGGAAGACACCTCCATCTGATGAATTACTGGTGTGTGCCCTGGCTGCCTTTCCCCGCTGCAGCCACCTGGGTGAGCCTGGATAGAACTGTGCACCAACTCTCCTCCTTCCATAAAATTCCACTCTCTTGGACTAGAGGCCATGGGATTTTATTCCTACCTCTTCTGAGAGGGATATTGCTCTAAGATTTCATTTCTTAAAGCCAACTTAACTCTATTAAACAAGCGATGGACTGTAGCTTTCTAAAGACTAAACAATAAACTCTATCATGGACCAGTGTTATGAGCATTCCAGAATTTGAGTCAGAATTTTAGCTTTAGAAGAAAAACTACAGGCTTGAATATAAAAAAAAAAACAAAGAATAAAGAAAGTTGGGAAACTCTTGTGTCCTTAATGGCAGGGCCAGGAGGGCAGGAGGTTTGGAAATGGAGCCTTGAGCGGAGGTAAGCACACCTGTATTTTCTTCTGGGCCACCTCTGTTCAGGCCTCCCCTATTGGCTGCTGCCCTGGAGCAGGAAGCTTTCGGAGTATTTTAAGCATACACATTAAATTCCCAGTCTGCCTTCTGTATCCATCAGATCCCATATGTCTGAGAACTATCTTCCAAAGATTATGAGTAGAACTTTGGAACTATCTTAGACTCCAAGCTCAGTTTAAATTCCATCTCTGTCCAGTTAACAGTGGGCCCTTGGGGGGGTCATTTGACCTTTCAGTCTCAGCTCTCTCATCTGTGCAGTGGCCATAAGACCCACCTCACAAATCTTTCAGTGTCAGATGGGATAGGGACTGGGAAACTGCCGTGAGCACTGAAGAGCTCTCAATGGTACTAAAGATTGGGTCTAGAATGACTTTCACTGTTATCATAGCTCTAGATCATTCTTAACCTTCCTATGGCTCTGGTTGCAAAGTGTAGGCCATGGCCTGAAGGCCTGCAGTGGGAAAGGCAGACATCGACCCCTGGGGTCTCACAGCACACGCTCAGGGTGACTCAAACGCTAGAAGCTCCACTGGACTCTGCCTTTCAGGGAAAGCCCTGGACCTTCAAGGGTCTAGATCCACTTGGAGCTCTCACAACTGTGTGACCCTAGGTGGGTTACTTCACCCCTCTGTAAGTAGGAAAGGAATGAATTAGACAGATCTAATTCCTCCAGCTCAATTCTTCTATGACCTACACGTAAGACTCTGGCCTTGACTCCCCCATTCTCCTATTACTCTGCTTGACTAAGAAACAGAGTGATAGAACTCCATGAGCCATTATCTTCCTAAGAAGTGCTAAGTGCCCAACCCCAGAAGCATTCCAATTTTCTCAGCCCCTGAGCAGCTGACTCTAAGACCCTCACCTCCAACCTTCCCTTTTAGGTTCTTCTGCCTGGGAGGCCCTGAAGGGATTAGAAGAAAGGGGCAGCCCAATGGGAGGCTACTTCCCAATCTTGACTGGAGATCCTTTGAAGTAAACTGGGTCAGCTTCATTTTTAATTCCAGACTGGTAAATAAAGAAAATGGATTAGGAATGCAACCCTTTGATTCAATGCACGTCCCTGAAGGCCTGCAATGGCACCGTGCTGGCCACTGGGAGGAGCGAATGAAGTTGGACACTGTTTAATAAAGTGAAGCAGGTCTTAAAAATAAACATCACTTAGGACATGACTAACAGCTGCACACTCCCTAGATATGTCTTTATGTTTTTAATCATTCTGCCTTCAACTTTAAGACACATTTCCTCTGACCCACCTCCCACCTTGGCCCAGGAAAGCATATGCCATGTAGAATGATGGTGATTCCCGCAAGCACGGTGAGTCAGGGACATATGGTGTCCCCAGGCTCTGTGTTTACCCTTGTATCTGGGCAGATTAGTCAGCCAGAGGCACAGGATCAGCCTGAATACCATCTGGCCATTCCCTGGTGCAGGCTGAAGGTGACAAGTCAGCCCTGCATACCTTGATATCTAGGTGAGGGCTTGGATCACTCCAAGGGGGAACTTCAAGCCGCAGCCCTGAACGGAAGGCAAGGCTTATGTTGCACCCACTGCCAGACCGTCCTTTCTCACTGTGCAAGGGGAGAGCTGCTTTCTGGAGGAGGAAGACTGGCCCTGAGTTGTTGTGGTTCTGGTTTATTCGGGGCTCCCACGTGGACCTCTTCCCAGACCCAAGACGCTAGGTAGCAGCCATCACTCCTTCCTCTGCTGGTCTGCAGGTCTCAGCAGTTGGTCTAAGAGGTATAGGTGTTCTGCATTTAAAGCTAGTGCTTTGTCAGTGGAAGATTCTAGACTTTGGCCCAGTGTCTGCCCACTTTTCAGTTCAGGTCTTGAGGTCTTAGGTAACTTTTTCAACCTCCTTAAGTCTCGCTTTCTTTGCCTATTGAATGACAATCCTCATTGGCTGTTGCCTGGATGAATTTATCTGAGCTAATCTATGTAAAGAACCTGGATTTAGGAGGAAAGCAATAAAAGTGAGGGTTTTCCCCCTGCCCTGGATGACCTGATTTTATTCTTGTCTGCGAGAGATTCCTTGGTGAAAGGAAAGCTATGTCATTTGCCTCTAATCTTTGTGGTGAAATAAAATTCCCATCAAAATAACGTTGATGTCCCATTGGCATGTCTGGGCCACAGAAATAACAGTGTGGTGAAAATAAAGCTGAGGCCATTGGCTGAATGAAAGAGGTTAGCAGTGTGAAGAGAGACGGTCTGGCACCAGGAAGCCTGGCTCCTTCTCCAGGAAGAGTAAAATCGCCCCCGATTCTGGGATAGCCCTGGACTTCTGTGGGCCTTCAAGACAGGTGCTTTGGACGAGATTCTCCCCAGTCTCCAGCATTCTAGGCTCATTCCCTGGGGCCCCACTAATCCATAAAACTGACTGCAGTTCCCATCCACCCAGCCCCAGGAGGGGACTGACTTGGCAATGGATTTCACAGCTGGTCCTATATGGGGAGCTTTTCCATCATTTAGCTGAGGACAAGATATTAAGTTCCAAATTATGAAGTTTCAAATTATGAAGTTATCTCCACTGGATTTCCACTGGCCCAATGGGTTTTGCTATAGGATTTGTATTTGTTTCGGAGAAGAGTTATGTTGTTTTAAAAAAAAAAAATTCTCTGCTTGGAATAACGGTCCCATTTGCAGCCATCCACTGCTAGTTCAGGAAAGCTCCTGGGTGCTATTCTCACCACAGATCTTCCCTGAGGCCTGTTATGAAGAAATTGTGACAACATCTGGCCAGCTTCAGAGAAATCGATGAGGGCTGGAAGGGTGGACTTTGTTCGCCCATGGTGTTCCAACGAATATTTTCAGTCTTAAGGAACTGACTCTCCAAAAATCAAATTCATTGATTTTTCCAAAGGGCAAGTACAAGCAGATGGCCCCAGTAAAAAAGGTCTCCCTGAGGTTTTCCAGCACTCACTCTTTACTCTTTATGTTGAACAGATGCTCTTCCGGAGGCTGAAGGAAAAAAAAAACCCTAAGGTTGGCTACTGTGGGATATGCAGAGGGCAGAGGGCATTTTTCTGTAGGAAAAGCTGATCTGTTATAGAAAGCCATCTCCCAAACCTCGTGCCCTGGGTGCAGCCATCTCCGTGACCTCCCAGGCCTAGTGCACCTTCTGGCTCTGACTTCTGGTATGTGTTTCCATACCAGCAAGGGTTACTGTGACCAGGACAGCTCTGTCCATACAAAATAAGAATGGTCCCAGAGTGCAGAACAACACAGGGCTGGAGGAATGCCCAACTGCATAAGCACAGCTTCTCCTTGTATTCGCAAAGTGGGAACCACGGCCGGGAAAAAACTAAAGGGCTTCAGAGTCAATAGGAGTGGGGTCCAGCCCTGGCTGGATCACTTCTGAGATGACTTGGTCTCTTCCGAGATGGTCATGGAACTTAATGTTTCCCAGGCTCAGTTTCTTTATCCATAAAATGGATGCCTCTGTTGGCAGTGGGCTCTCGGTGCGTGTTAAATGTGTTATTAGAGCAAGGACAGAGACAGCTGACTTGCTCTTATGGAGGAATAAAGAAAAGGAAGTTGGGGAAGAGCAGCCTGTGAGTTTTGGTGAGGATTCTTCCTGCCCCAAATCCTGGGGGCTCTTTGCCATGTCAGATGAGGGCACTGGATCCCGCCTCTGGTTGTGTTCTTGAGTGTTGAAGCCTGTATCTCCAACATGGGAAAGTGAAACCTGGAGCATTGAGCTGTTCGGAGAAACCACCATTAGTGGTGAAAATCCACACTTGAGCTGTGGCCAGGGACTTTGCTCTTTGCTGGTCCCAGGCACGAGACTTGGAGAGGATGATGTTGGTGGTTACTTTTCCAGAGTGATCCTTTCGCCTCCAGAACCATCCAGATTCTTCCTGGATTCTTGTCTCAAGGGAGACAACCCAGCACATGTGCACAATTACTTTTGTGGTCTAACTGTTGTAATTAGCCCTTTCACAGACAAAGATAAACTGAGTCTTTGGAACAGTGTTGGGATTAGCTGGCGCTTTTGAACAGGAGTGTTGCAGCTGCTCGTTGATCCTCACGTTGGCGTTTGTGGTGGCTGGACTAGTGATGACACACACCTCTGCCCTCATTATCCTGAAAAGATCCAAAGACAAGCAGAATTGGGGAGCTGAAAGGGCCGTAGAGAACCTGTAATTAATTAATAAGTTGATTAATGAAGGGGAGACATTTCTTTAGGAGTGTGGTTCAGCCGAGAGCTCAGCACCAGTGTTGCAGTGACGCCTCTCTTGCTGTGTGGCATTAGGCAGTCCCCCTAACCTCTCTGATCATGCATTCCCTCATCTATGAATGTGCAGATAACACCTGGTAACAACTGCCTTGGCTATATTTTGAGGATGTTGAGGATCCAGCAAGAAAATAGACCTCAAGGTATATTGAAAAATACGAAAGGCTATAAAATATTATAATAATAAATTTCATGATTATTATGTCCAAGGAGCACTTGCTGGAAGATGACACACATTTCTCTACCTACTGGTTAATTTCTGCTCATCATCTTCAAAGACATGTTTGTGCTCAAAAGTCACCTTGAATCAGTATATGGGTGTTCATTATAAAATTCTTCCAATTTTTCTGTATGTTTGAAAATTTTCATAATAAAATGTTGAGAGATAAAAAAAAAAAAAAAAAACACCTTAACTGAAAAGTGCAATCTGACACATGTCAAAAGGCAATGAATTTAGAGTCTTTGGGGCAGGGGGGGGGAACGGCAGCATTATCAAAATGCAAAGCAAAACAAAAGAGTCATAAATTCTGACCCAGTGAAACATGTTATAGCTCAGGGACATTCATTACAGTCTTATTTATAATAGCACATCATTCTCCAAAAAAGAAAAATGTTAAAATTGTTGTGGCACATGACTTTCAGGGAACTCTTTACACTCATTAAAACAATAGGCAAAAAGATGATATAGCAATTTTATGCCTATTATAAGAAAAACAAGCAACAGAGAGGCAAATTTTCATATGCTTATTACAATAACATTAAATAAAAAAGAAAACAGAAAGACTAGAAGTAGAGGCACCCAAAAGAGCACGGTGATTAGATTAGGGAGTTAGGACTACAGGAGACTTTCTCTTTCTTTTAAGTAAATTTTTCCTTTGATGTGGCTATACTGCATTTATTTTTAAAAAGAAAGATTTTTATTATTTTCCTTTAGTGTAATTCTTTGATATTGAAAAAATAAATGGAGGATTTTATACCCAGGGCCTTCTGTTTGGCACTGCTGGCAAGAGTAACTTTGCTTTGAAAGAAGACCTCGTTGGGTTGCCCAATGCATTGTTCAGCTCTGGCTACAGCAAGGCCGTTGAACACAATAGTTGCCAGGTTGAGGGCAGCCCTGCCCAGCCCCGGTTCAAGTCCTTTGCTGCTTCCAGTGCTTCTGCAAGGAACCCATGTCGCAAAGCTTTGAAGTTGGGTTCACGGAGCCTGGTTTCTCAGAGTGTGAAGTTTATCTCAGAGACCACAGACTTGGGTCGGGGGAGAGATGTTTCAAAATGACCCCAAAGATCAAAATGGTCCCCCAGAAATGTGTCGGGAAGAGCCAGAGACCACTGGCTGAAGGCTGGGATGTTACTAATAAGGAAACTGGCCCCAGGCAGGGCATTTATTTCAGAAGTTGAGCTAGTGATCAGGTCCCAGCCTTTGATGAACCAGCCCTTTGCTTCCACTTAAACTGCCTTTCACAAAAGAGCCATAATTGCCCTTTGTTCTTAAGCAGCACAAGTCAGGGTCACATCTCGGAAGATCACATCTAAAGCTCCTGGTTTCCCAACCAGGGCTGGGCAAGGCTGAGAGGTCATAATTCAAGGGCAGCAGGGTGCTGTGCACTTTGTCGGATGCAGAACTGGAATTCTGCCTCTGCTCTGCTCCCAGGTTGCCAGTGACCTCAAATTCCCAGAGTCTCAGCTCAGGCCCCAGACTTCCTGGGGAAAGGTCCCGGGTGTCCATTTAGTTGTGGAGAAACTTGGATTCTTTCCAGGGACTTAGTTCAATGATTCAGCAACAACACTTCTTAAAGACCTTCCATGCATAAAGAGCTAAGGTGGTAAATATAAATAGGATACATTCCGCCCTCAAGGAATTCACAGAGGCACAGGCCATGCAATAATAATAACTAATATTTGTTGGGTCTTACTGCGTGCCAAGCACTATTCTATGGACTTTCCCTAAACTAACTCGTTTAATCCTCACAACAGCTCTATGACATGGATATTATTATTATGTGCATTTTATAGAGAGGGAAACTGAGGCACAGGGAAGCAAGCACAGGCAGTCTGGCTCCAGAGCCTAGGGTCCTAACCCCCCATGCCCCCAAGGCTGTCTCTCATGGAGTGACAGGTGTCACAGATGTCATTAACTTTGGACAGGGAGGCAAGGGAACCTGTCCACATGTTTTGGAAGTTTGCTGCTCCACTGTGGGCTTGTCAGCATTGCCAGATTAAGGGTTCAGAGAGTAAAAGTTTTCATTTATTTATTTATTTCAAAATCTCAGATTATATATACATAATATTTTGTAATATATTTCATATTAAATATATAAAAATATTTCTTTTTCATTACAAAAACAACATAAACAAACTACAAAATTTTTCTTAATCAAAGAAAAAGCCTCTTCCTTTAATCTCAGTGCCCTAACCCAATCACAGTGACGTTTGGATGCCTTTTCCTCCACTTCTGCCCACATATTTAACATATGTAGTAGTACAACATATAACCATTTGCCTCTCTTGTGTTTGTTCCACTTAAATTCATAGCAGGTACAAAGTTGCTACGTCATTTGTATGTTCATCACTTTAATGTATTCCTTCCAGTGAATATTCAATAATTAACTTGACCATTAGCCTATTTTTGAGAACACTCTTTATTATAATTAACATTGTGATGGATATCTCTAGGGCTAAAGTGTATTTCATATATTATATTATTTTCCAAGCCTGAATTCTCAGAGGTGGATTTACAGAATCAAACAGTAGGAACGTTTTTAAATTTTTTTGATACATACTGCATATTTATCCCCCAAATTGTGCTACAAGTCTGAATGTTTTAGTTGTCAACATTTGATCACTTGTCAAGCAGAATTTTGAAGAATGAATTAAGTATAATGGTGGACAAGAATATTAGGAGAGTCCAAGCTGAAGGGAGATTTTAAACAGAGTGGGGAGTTCATGGAACCCCTGGGAGATGAGGCAGGGGGAGGCAGAGATGAGTCAAGGGACTTCCCCACACTCGACGTCAAAGGACACAGACTGGACTCTGGGAATAATGGAGAACTCCTCCAAAGGCACTACCAGAGCCTATAGGGTCAGATTTGCAGGTGTGAAAGATCCCCATGGAAGGAAGCAGCTGGGAGGATGGACTGGGTGGGCGGTGATGAGAAGGCAGTGCTCACGGGAGGCAGAGAGACAAGCAGGTAGGGTGATCTAATGACCAGTGAGTGCAGTGGGGACAGGGATGGAGATGGTCTGGATGTGGGACTGGTAAGTCTTGAATGTAATCAGGAGGGAGGAATTCAGATGTCTCCCAGGTTCCTGGACTTGATGTCACCCAGCTTCAAAGGGTACAGAAAAGAAAGAGAAGCCTTGAGGAAGGGTATGAGAGGAGGTGATTAGGTTAGCCTGAACTTGAGGCACTGATAGAGGCGCCAAGGGGGCAATGGGAGAAGAACTGCACAGGAGGATCTGAGCCCCAGGAGGGTCTGGGGAGGGGCTGGACTTGAACATAACCACTGTTCAGGGCTAAGTTGAAGCTCTGTGGGTGAGCTTGCAAGCAGATCCTTTTCCACTCGAGCTTTCAGATCAGACCCCAGTCCTGGCCAACATCTCGATTGCAGGCTTATGAGAGACCCCGAAGCAGAGAATCCAGCCAAGCCATGCCTGGTTTCCTAACCACAGAAATTGTGAGGTAATACATGTGTGTTGATTAAGCCACTAAGTTTTGGGGTAATTTACCCAGGGAGAGGCGCCGAAGTGGGTGGAAGAGAGAAGACCAACAGAAATGTAGACATTCTGAGACAAGACAGATGACAAGGATTCTGAAAATGGGGATGAGAATGAGGAGTGGTCTAAAAAATGGGAAGAGAATATGACATGGTGCAGCCAAGTCACAGGAGAGTTTTTTTGAAATTTTAAAATAATGTTTAAAACATATCTCTTGTGACTGTAGGAGAAATAAAAAAAGAAAGGGAGGGAGGGAGGGAGGGTTTATCCACATCCAATATTGCAGAGATCAGCCACCATCCTGAGGACAACATTATTTGGTGATGGTTTCACAACTCCCTCTCAGTCTTTTTCTCTGTAAAATGGAAAATGTTGCTGTGTCATTACAAAGTTTTTTGTGAGGTTTGGTTGGAAAAAAAAATTCAACTGTGAATTCCTGTAAGCCAGCATTCCCCAAAGTGTATTTTGTAGACTATTCCTTGGGATGTGAATTGTGAGATGGATAGAATTTTCACGGTCTGATGGAATTAGGAAACATGATGTTAGAAAACATGAAGCAGGCTTCCTGGCTGCGACTCCTCTGAGCCTTTAATGGACTCACAATTATAGTGAATTTGCAGGCAAGAGAGGGGTACCATGTTTCCCAAACATATCAGGCATGGAACACTTTTCGTAGAGCACCTTAAAGGATCAGTGCCTACAAAACCCACTTTGGGAAAGCCAGCACCTTGGGCACAACGATGCCCACCTTACAGCTGGGAGGATTGAGTGCGATAATATGTGCAGAGTCCCTGGCAGAACTGGTGGTCAGAGAGCAGTAGTTCCTTCCCCACATAAGACAATAAAAGCAGGGAAATCATTCTAGAAAACTGAAGCTAAAATGCATAAAGAAAATCTTAGGAGACAATCTGGGACCCTACGTTCTGCAGCCTCTTCTGAGGAGCAGCTGTGACATGGGTTCCAGTGCCAGGTCTACAACTTTCTAGTTTTGTGATCTGCCAGGAGTCACCCTCTCTGAGAAATGATGAAATCATTTAATCTAGTGTGTGCTGTTAGTTACCTCCCACCGTGTAATGAATTACCCCAAAGCGTAGTGGCTTAATCAACACACATGTATTATCTCACAATTTCTGTGGTTAGGAAACCAGGCATGGCTGGGCTGGATTCTCTGCTTCGGGGTCTCTCATAAGACTGCAATCGAGATGTTGGCCAGGACTGGGGTCTGATCTGAAAGCTCGACTGAAAAAGGATCTGCTTGCAAGCTCACGTACGTCGTTGCTGGTAGGATTCAGTTTCTCGAGGGCCTCAGTGCCTCTCTGGCCGTTGGCCAGAGTCACCCTCAGTTCCTTATCATGTGAGTCTCTCCAATGGCAGCTTGCTCCATTAAAGCAGCAGGACAGAGAGACTGCTAGCAAGATGGAGTCACAGTCTTTGTAACTTAATCATGGAAGAGATATCTCCTTACTGCCTATTTTCTACTTGAGAATCCAGGTACTCACGGGAGGAGATTATACAGGGCTGTGAATACCAGGAAGTGGGGGTCACTGGAGGTTGTCTTAGAGAAGGCATGCCACAAAGAGAGAAGCATTTTTATATTGTAAGCTCCCATTTAATGGTTGGTTATTCTTACTCTTAAAAAAAAATAAATCCTGCTAAAATTAATTAATCAGTAATATCAGTTGATTATTACCTTAGAGAGCCAAAACATCTAGAACATATGCCAGTGGGGGAAGAAAAAGAATAAAAACAGAACACAAGATTCATCAGTGGCTGCTTGTGGTACAGAACACCTTTAAATGATCTTAGACCATGAAGGATCCAGAAAGCTGCTGCCCCATAATTTTTCCTCTCAGGGACCACAGTTCTTGGAATTACACCACTATCCATCTTTTTTTGACAGACATAATGATAATTCACTGTTTTAACCATTTTACACATAGTAACGTTTAATCCTCAGAACAACCTGTGAATTAGGTTCTATTATCCCCATTTACAGATGAGGAAACTGAGGCACAAACAAGTCACAGAACAGGGCCAATCATCCTGTAGTTAGCGAGTGGTAAATTGAGATCCCAACTGTCTGTATGACCCCACACCTCCATCTTAACCTCTACAGTGTATCGCCTTTTAAGAGTGGGGGGCATTGTCTCTGGTCACTCGATGTGAATTAATTAAAGAGAAACCAGGCTCCAGACAAACAGTGAAGATTTGAGTTGGGGAAGAATGGGAAGTGGGAGGGCAACAGACAGCTTCACTCCTGTGTGGTTTTGCCTAAGGTTCTGCATCCGTCCTGCATATCTGTGGACATCTGCTGGCCAAGACTAGCTGGGTTCCTGCTGAAAACTACAGGGGATTAGAGCCCTAGGTATCCCTCTGTGAGCTCAGATGAATTTCTTGGCCTTTCTGAACCCCAAGGTAGAAAAAAGAAGATAAACTAAAAAATCTCTAGGAGCCTTTCCTGTGATCAAGAGTCCACAAATAAGTGGGCCTGGGTGACCTCAGGCAGAGTTGGGGAAAGAGTCAGGCCCAACCTGAGGAGATCACATGGACCTTTTCATAGACTCGTGATTTGTGTGCCTGTAGCCCAGAGCTTGGAAACCTGGCAGCATGCATGCGTGTTTCTGAGCGTGGGCAAGCAAGGCCCCTACCACACGAGCTTTTGGGGACATTATGAGAGAAAATACGTTATCGTGGGATATCTGGTAGACCCTGGTGGTCCCCTTGCCTTCTCCACCACCACAGAAAGAGGCAGTTTACCTCCCAGGAAAAATGAAAAAAACTTCAACTTTCTTGCAAATGGGTCCTAGTGGTCACAGGGACAACCCATGGATTTACTAAGGATGTCACAGCACCAACAGGTGAGTTTAGGAAGAGACAGAATTGAGCCCATCATGTGACTGAGGAAATAGCTTGGAAGAGGGGCTGAGAATGCAGGCCCCCAGCCCCAATTACCTACTTCCTAGAAAATGAGAAGTCAGGTGGAGAAAATCACTGGTACTTCTGCCATTGTTCTCCTTCACTTTGGGGCCTGCTAATTAACCGCTGAGCCAAATTAGCTCAGCTGGGAACAAAGACAGGTGGGGGCAGGGCTCGAAGAACAAAGCTCTCTCCAGGCCAGAGATCATTCCCCCCGCTGACAGGAGAGCTAACCTGAGAGGCGCCGCCATTGGAACTGGAATCCAGCTCCCACGAGGAGCCAGCTGAACCAAGTGCTCCGCCCCGGTCACAGGAGGCGTTCTCCACAGCACCCTTGAGAAGAATAACTCAACACCGCACACACTCTCGTATACCACACACGTCACCTCCACCCCATTCCACACTCCAAGACACCAGACACCGTTCTGACTTCCGAGAGTGACTGCCATCACATCCAGGGTGCCGAGGGGTTATCAGCCCTGCACCTGGAAGCAAGGAACGCAATGCAATAGACAAAATCTTCCCTCCCCTCCAAATGAATTCCCCAGCTCTGAGAAGGCTGCCTCGATTCTTTTTTTTTTTTTTTTTAAAGATTTTACTTATTTATTTTTTCCCCTCCAAAGCCCCAGTAGATAGTTTATGTCATAGCTGCACATCCTTCCAGTTGCTGTATGTGGGATGCGGCCCCAGCATGTTCCGGAGAAGCGGTGTGCACCCGGGATCCGAACCCGGGCTGCCAGCAGTGGAGCGCATGCACTTAACCGCTAAGCCACGGGGCTGGCCCAACTGCCTCGATTCTAAATCAACGTCTTCTCTTCAGTGTTGATATCTCTGAGAAGAAAACAATTTTAAGCAATTTCATGACGCTGGACGTCTGGGCTTAATTCCAAGTTCCCCATTGCCCAGCTGTGCGAATCTAGACTAGACGCTCAATCACCCTGGGCTTCAGTATCATTTTGTATAAGTCAGGATCATCACACAAATCTGGCTGGTTTGCTCTGAGACTGAATCATATCAAGTACACGATGTGCCTTGTTGTTGGCCCTTCATTTCTGGAGCATTTCTGCAATGATTCTCAAAGGCGCTCTTGTCTTGCCCTGTCCAGTCAGACGAGTAAGGGTTCAGGCTTCCCAAGTCTCCCTTTTTCACGTCTTTCCCAGTATCCCCAGGTGACCAACACTTTAGTTCACTCAAGATTCTTGAGGGTAACTGCTGACATGGCCCAGCCCCTTGGATTCCAAGCTACTGGCCAGCCTACCCCACAAGCAGAGCCTGAGAACTTAATCGGCTCAGTGTCAACCATCCTGTACTGTGCCTCTGTTCCATGCTGAGAATTTCTGTTAAAGGTAGATGTTTCTAGTAAATCCATTGTATGCTGGGTATCTACTTCCCCTGTCCATGCCTCCCACGAGTTCTTGTCTCTGAACTGGACTCCGGGCTTTGGATCCCAGCTCTGCTCCCTCTTATCTTGCTGGTGTCTGCTTGGCTTCCATTTCCAGCCTCTGATGCTCAGAGCTGAGCCCCATTGGAGATTTCATTGTTGTGGTTCAAACGATTCAGAGACGCAGATGAAGGAAGTGTCTTAGAGTACAGATATCGTGTCCAACCCCTTCGTACAAGAATCCCCTCTAAAGCCAGCAGGCCAGCACACCTTTATTTGAGCTCCCATTATACCCCAGACACTGTAGTAAACCAGGAGATTCAAAAATTTATAAAACTTCAAGAAACTCATTCTCTAGTGAAGGATACAAGCACGGAAACAGATATACACAATGCAAAGTGATTGTTCCTGCTGGCGGCTGTCTATCCAGGCTATGATCGAATATCCCCACCTAACTCTGTGATGTGGTTTAGTTCATCATCAGGTGTTTGTAATTGCTAAAACATTCTTTCTAATTTTAAGCCCATGTCTCCTCCCTTCTACCTCCACCAATTGTAGTTAGAGTTTAAACCCAAGTCAATCTGCAATCAGACTCCATTCTTACCAATTGTGTGACCTTGAGCAAGTCTTGCAACCTTTCTGAGCCTCAGTTTGCTCAGCTGTAAAGCCAGGATGATAATACCCACCAGGATGTGTCAGATGACCTGTTTTGCTCTATACAACTGCTTTTAATAGTTCTCAGGACAGATATCTTCTCTTTCTTTTCTAAATTAAGCATTCCCTTGACTACTCCCTCAGTTCTCACTCCCCCTCCAGCCTCTGCCACCAACCTCCCACCCCCACCAAAGATGCCAATGGCCTCCTGGTTGTCTAATCAAGTGGACCTTTCTCAGTTTCTCTCTAGATCTTCTGAAACAGTCCAACACCTTCTCTTTCTTCATAGGGTCTCCTCACCAGGCTTCTATGTCACCATGTTTTGGGGATTCTGTCCTTTCTGGAAGATCCTTCTCAGTATCTGGCATGGCCCCTCTTCCTCAGCCCTTTCTCTATCGCCTATAACTGCTCCTTGGCCCCTTCCCTCAGCCCTCTGCTCTTCTTCTTGTAAAAATGGTGGCAGTAAAAGTTATCAAGTATTTACTCTGTGCCAGGCCCTGCTTTAAGCACTATGCATGTTATGTATCCATTTTATTCCCAAATCAGGCCACAAATACTTTGACTTTTACAGAGGAGAAAACTGAAGCTCAGAGTGGTCAAGTAATGTATCCAAGGTCAGTCAGTCAGAGATGGCGTGTAAACACAAGCTGTCTGGCTGTTGCTCAACCAGTCTGGCCCCACTGAAGGTTCTGTCTCCCACTCTGTTGATATCTGCCACATCGGCTTCTCCAGGGAAGACCCTTCCTTTAGGCTCTAGATCTTAATATTAACTGCCCACAGGGCTTCTCAACCTAATGGCCCACTGGAACCTCAGGATGAATGTGAACTCATTTCCTTTCTCTACAAACCTGTTCCGTCCCATCTTCTCCTGTCTCACCCAAGTCAGCTGCCCGGAAGTCATTGGTGCCTCCACCTGTCGCTCACCCCTCACAGCCAACCAAGCCTCCTGTGCCGCCTCCTGAATGCTGCCCACTCCTATCCTCTGCTCTTTCTCCCCTCTGCTGTCACCTCAGGTCCTGCAGGCTTCATTTCTTGCCTGGATTTCTGTAGGTCTCCTAGCTAATCTCCCTGACTCCAGGCAGACCTCCTGTGACTTGTTGTCCTGTCCAGTGCCCAAGTGCTCTTTCTAAAAATCTGTGTTCCTTGCTTAAGCCCCTTCTCTGGCTAATCATTACCTCAGAGATAACGTCCACATTCCTTAGCATGCAACCCCAGCCCATTTATCATCTGTCTCGCTGCCTCTCAGATCTCCTCCTCCACCATCCCCTGCTTCACCCTCTGCTCCTGACTAACTGGATCACTTGAGTTACAAGGATAATTATAAAAACTGGTGTAGACCATTGGGTGCTCACTGGGGGCTACACAAATGTCTCTTTTCGTCCTTACATCTACCTGGGATGGAGAGATTACTACTGCTTCACAAGTGAGGTGCCTTGGGTTCAAAGAGCTTAAGTCACTTGCCCAGAAACTGGCTTGTTCAAGACCAGGTCTATTGAGCTCCAACACCCATGCTCTTCGCCCCTGTGCTCGAGGAAATTGGCTGACTGCTCAGTGTAGACCCCTTCTATGTCCTCCCTCAGCCTCACTCCAGGCTGGTTGATTCCTTCAGGTCTCAGTTCAAGGGTCAGCCCTCTGGAAAGCCATGGTTGGCCTCTGGCCCCCAGGCTGACTCAGGTGGCTTGTTAGTCTTTTATTTATCATATTTCTTTCAACGGAAGATTCCATCATCTGTAGGATGCATCCTTGATTTACTATTATCTCTGGAGGAAAACAAAAATCCCACTATGGTAAATGGACACATCTTCAATCACATCTCACACTGTATACACCATACACACACACAAGATAGCACCTAAGCAAATAACTAAGTTCAGCCTCCGCAAGCCTGACCACATTGGTCCCATTTCTAACTTTACTGGCTAAGCCTCCTCAGGAACTGTTATCTCATGTTGATATCCCCAATGCCTGATACATGGTAGAAGCTCAACGAATGAAACTGGAGTGGATAAATAATAAATAGCAAGAAGAATAGCTGGCATTTTTTGAGCATGTAACAAGACACCAGGCATTGAGCTAGGCATTTTGGCTTGGATTATCTTATTTTAATTGCTCACAATAAAAACTATGAGATAGGAAGTTTTCTTATCTACATTTTGTGGATGTGGAAACAAAAAATCAGAGAAGTTAAGCAAGTAACTTAAAGTCCCACAGCTAGATGATAAAGGATTGAGATTTTAAACCAGTCTGGCTGATATCAAAGTTTGCGTTCTTAACCCTAGGCTGCCTTTCCAAAGAACGAAGGCTCTTCATTGCTCCTCAGAAATGATGTTCGGCTTTTCACCTTTCTTGCCTTCCTGCCGCCCACTTCTAGGCCAAACCCACCAAGATCATTCCCATCCTTCCTTCTTTTGTCAGTCTCTCTTTGAAAAATGACACGAAAACTCAGCAGCAATTCAAGCATATCTTGTCCAGTATGGAAAACGGTAGGATTAGTACCTCTTGTGACCTGGATGCCACAATTTCAACCTATTTTAACAGCTGGGACACACTGTCCATATTTAGTGAGCATGTAGTCCACTTTAACATCTAGATCTTTCTCACAAAAACTAAGCCAGTCTTACATTTCTTGTACTTCCTTCAGTTGAAGACTCTATCATTTGTAAGATGCATCTTTGACTTAATATTATCTTTGCAGGAAAACAAATAAAAAACTCACCATGGTAAATGTATACAACTTTAATCAATATCTCATGCCATATATAAAACTAAACTCAAAATGGATCATAGACGTAAAGGTAAAATTATAAAGCTTCTAGAAGAAAACACAGCAGAAAATCTTTATCACCTTGGATTAGATAAATATGTCTTAAATATGATACCAAAAATACAACACATGAAAGAAAAAAGTTGATAAATTGGACTTCACCAAAATGAAAAACTGTTCTTAAAAAGACACTGTTAAGAAAATGAGAAGACAAGCCACAGACTAGGGAACAATATTGCAAAACATATATCAGATAAAGAACTTACCCAGAATATGTAAAAAACTTTCAGTTTCAATAAAAAGAAAACAAATAATCCAATAAAAAATTTGAACAGAAGATGTATGAGGGCCAGAACCTGCGGCCTAGTGGTTAAGTTCAGTGCTCTCTGCTTTGGCGGCCCGGGTTCAGTTCCTGGGCACAGACCTACACCACTTGTCTGTCAGTGGCCATGCGGTGATGGCGGTGCACGTACGAAATAGAGGAAGACTGGCAACAGATGTTAGCTCAGGGCAAATCTTTCTCAGCAAAAAAAAAAAAGATATATGAGCCAATCATCATATGAAAAGATGGTCAACGTTGTTTGTCACTAGGTAAAGGCAAATTTAAACCAGCATGGGATACCAATATGCCTAGATTTGAACAGCTAAAAATGCTGATGATCCCAAGATGCGGGACTCTCATGCATTGCTGCTGGGAGTGCAAACTGGTAGAACAACTTTGGAAAACAGTTGGGCAGTTTCCTAAAAAGTTAAACATACACTTACCATATGACCCAGAAATCTTCCCCTTAACTATTTACCCAGGAGAAATGAAAACATATGTTCACACAAAAACCTGGATGTGAATGTTTATAATGGCTTTATTCATAATAGCCCAAAACAACACAAATGTCCTTTAAATGATGAATGAGTAAACATTGTGTGGAACATCTCTGCAATGGAATATTACTCAGCAGTAGAAAGGAACAGACCACAAATACATGGATGACATGGATTCATTTCAAATGCATTTGCTGAGCAAAAGAAGCCAGACACAGAAAGGCTACATAAATATAATTCCATCTATATGACATTCTGGAAAAGGCAAAGCTATAAGGTTAGAAAACAGATCAGTGATGGCCAGGGGCTAAGAGGGAGGGTTTAACTACAAAGGGGCACAAGGGAACTTTTTTGGGGGGTGAAACTGTACCTTGATTTTCGTGTTGGTTGCATGACTGTATGCATTTGTTGAAACTCCTGGAATGGTTCAATAAGAAGGACATACTTTAGTGTATGTAAATTATACCTTGATAAAAATGGATTCCTGTACAGTGCGACCAATGGTGGAGGAAAAACCAGGCAACAATTAGTTGAACCTTTATCTGCATCCAGGTAGATTTTCTATTTACAACTACTGTACCTATTAAACAGCTAGTTGCCTTTGACATAGATTTTAGGAGGCATCTAAAGTTCAGAAACAGTAAAAGGTAGAGGAAAGCCTCCCAGAACCAGGGAAATACACGAGGTCATTTGTGATGCTCAGCACAGACTTTCATCGTGTAAAGGTCCAGTTTATCAAGATCTTTTCTGACCCTAAGACTCTGGTAGCCTCTCCTTTCCTCTCAGTGCTCCTGAAAGTGGGGTGAGCCTCCCTCCTGCTTGTTCACCCAAGCAGAATGTAAAACATCGGACAGGATCGCACCCACAGCGAGAGAGCAGAGACATCCATCTATGTGGACGTCTTCCAGACAGAGTTCTCCTTCAGGGATTTCCCAATTGATGGAGAATGAACACAGAGTCTGGGCTTCCATTTCCCAAACCTTAGCACCACATGTAGGGCCTCCCTTGGTGCCTAAAACCCCAGCTTGGCATGGCCTTAGCCCATGCACCTGTCCCGGCCTTGTCTTCCCTCTGTGCCTGAAGTGGAGAACCAGCAACACCCGACCATACAGGTCAAAAGCACAGCTCTGCACTCAGGACATATTTGCCAGGCTTTATCCCATTAAGAAAACATTCACACCCAATATTTCATTCCCAGAGACTGACAGTCCACAGACTTGTACTTAGAAAATAGTTTTGAGAATTATACCTTCAGAGGCCTTTGTGATTAAAATCAGCATCAACATTGAGAGGAGATGGACACTGAGAACCCAAAGTGATGCCCAGGGCAAGATATGCCATCATTTGTGGGTACCCGGCCGGGGATGCACAACCTGAATCTAATCAAGAGGAAACAGAAAAAATGGAAATAAGAAAGTTTATTCTTCAAAACTGTCAATATCACAAAATACAAACAAAGGTGGTGGAAATGTGTTAGATTAAAGGAGATCACAGAGACATGACAAAATGTGCTGGGGGGGATGCTAAATAGTACATTATTAAGTCAAAGTATTGATAAAATCAGGATACTGATGGTAGATTAGAAAAAAATATTATCAATGTTAAATTTACTGAGATTGACAACTGAGCTATGGTTATGTAAAAATCTCTATTCCTAGAAAACATACACGAAAATATTTAGGAGTAAAGAACCGAGATGTGTGCAACTTACTCTCAAATGGTGCAAAAAAGGAATACTATTTCTTGAAATTATTATTATTAAATTGCTATTATTGAAATCATTATTATTGTCAAAATTATTTCCAAATAAAAAGCTTTTAAAAATGTTGTCCTTAAAGCACATCGTTTTAAACATACATTAACACTGTGCACCTTGTTTAATTACAAAAAAAATGAGGAGGAGGAAGAATGAAAAATGTCACTTTCCAAGCCCTGCAAAAACCCTCTATAGACTGGATCCTTATGAAAATGTCAGTTCTAAATATCACTTGACAGGTGTTTTTCCCAGGCTTTTTATTGGGACAGACGCAGGCGCACGTTCCTGTTCAGACAACGTCTTCTGCACTGTGGTAAGGCCCCTGCAGACTTGTGCCTGCCAATCATTTCCAACACCACAATCTCCATTCTCCCCAAGATCTTCCAGAGAATGACTGAATATTTACCACATTCATGTTAACATTTCCCCTTCTCCACCCTTGGGCTTGGCGGAGATCTTTTTGGATAAAGTCAGTGATCCTGTTGGTCAATGACCTAGGCAGTCCCAGGACTTCCTTCTCCTCTTTCTCATAGTCATTTTACTGCTCACTACTACTTGGAGTTGGGGGGAGGTGCATAGATTATAAGGAGGAAGAAGAAATTACCCCTAGTCTCTCACTTTCATCATAGATTTGTAGTCCTGATAGATGTGCTGTTAATACAGGAAGAAAAATACATTGGCTCAGAGAAAGTTTCAGGATATGGATAAAATTCTTGTAGCAATTGCTAAATCTCTGAGGATTAACACACTAAAAGTTTAATTATCACACTCACAAAGGTCAATATGGATTGGATGGTCTTCCTCCAAGTGATGACTCAGGGACCCAGGATCCTTAACTTTTGTGTCATTGTCATCTTCAACATACATTCTGCACAGCTGCCACTGCGCAGGAAGAAAGAGTGGGTGGTGCATGGAGATTTATGCATAGGTCCAGAAGTGGCTTATGTCACATTAGTCCACATCATACAATTGACAATCAATGACAGACATGGACACTCTTCCACCGAGAGGGGGCCTACATTCCCTCCCCTTGAACCTTGGTGGACCTTTATAACTACCTCCACCAGTAGAACACAGCAGAAGTGACAGTGCATGACTTCCAAGGTTGGGTTAGAAAATGCAGTATGGCTTTGGCTTGGCTCACTCTCTCTGTGTCTCCGAATGCTCATCCTTGGACTCTAGCCACCATATTGTGAAGAAGCCCAGGCTATATGGAGAGACCACATGTGTAACGTTCCAGCTGACAGCCTCAAATAGTTCCCCAGCCAACAATCGGGATCAACTGCTAGACTTGTAAGTGAATGAGCTTTCAGCCTTCTAGAAGAGGCTCTAAACATGATGGAGCAGAAATGAGCCATCTTGCTCCACCCAGTTGAATTTCTGACCTACAAAAACAAGGATAAATAATAAATTATTGTTATTGCTTTAAGCCACTAAGTTTTGGGGTAACTCATTACACAGTAGTAGATAACTAATACCGTGAGCATCTTGCTAGCCTCTGCCACAATTCACTAGCCTCACTGTGTGGAGTTACTCATTAGGATTCTCAGACTACCAGCTGGGAGAAAAATCACCACAGCCACTGTCACCACTGCCATCAGCATCAGTCACTGAGTTCATCAGGGTCTCAGCAAGAAATGCAGATGCCATATGGAAAAGGGGAAATTGTAAAGAACTTTGTAAAGGTGGTTAGGGAAGGGTTAAGGGAACTTATCAGTGGCACACACTGGGACTGGCAACAATGGAGGGCCATTAATCCTAGTCCTAAAGGGGCAAGGTGGGGACTGGTTACTGGAATCTGGGAGGAGCTCTAAATATAGAGTAGGGATCAATTGAAAGGGATTATGACTTTTAGAATGCAACCACTTCAAACTGAGGCCCAGCAAAGAGAGGGCTGGGAGAATAAAGACCCAAACTCTCTCCTCTTGCTCTCTGGTTTTCCATTCATATTTTCTATTGGCTGAACCCAACAGGAAACCAAAGAGTAAGGAGCCTGGCTGATTTAGTCCATAGGGGTCAGCCTCCCAAGGGACAGAGCAGGATGAGAAAGGTGGAGAGTACATCTGGAGGGTGAAATGCAAATGAATATCCTGCACATTCACCATCATCACCACCACCACCATGATTATCATCACCATCTTGATCATCATCATTTCTATAGTACCTCATAGAGTATAGTGCATACTACTTCTGGATCTACAAAATAATTCCTCATGCTTTCTCTTGTGTTATCCTCAGAAGGTCACCTTGCAGTGTCCCCTGCATCTAGCAGAGGGCTTGGTGTATAACTGGTGCTTAGCTCAATCCCACAAATATTTTAGAATGTCCACTCTATTCAAGGATCTGGGTTAGAAACATGGGTATGGAGAATAAAATTCTAAGATAAATATGTTAAATATCATTAGAAAGACACAAAGTGTTAGAAAGTCTTGATTAGAAAAGACTCATGGAGGTGGTGGTACCCAAGGTTGGCCTTGGGTGATGGGCAGGTCTCAACAGGTGTACTTGGAAGGGAGAGAGCTTCCATGTCCTGGGAACCACATGAAGGAAGGATGTAAAGGTGAGGAAATAGAGAGCATTATCTGGGAACAGGAAATATTTCAATTTTGCTGGAGCACAGAACTTACAAAGATAAGATGTAAGTCATGAAGTAGAAAAAGTAGAGTGGTCGTATTATTGTGATAAGCCCTGAAAGCCAAGATGCGTTTGAACTCAGCACGTTAGGTACAGGGGAGTCACAGATGGTTTTTGAGCAAGGGAAGAAAGTATTCTAACTGCTCTTTACAGCGGTGGGTAGGATAAACGGAATGAGTGCACACATGAAATGGGGAGACTGCCCTAGTTTCAGTAATGAGAATCTTGCTAGGGGAATGGGGGCAGAAGAAGAAAAGGGTGTGGCGAGAAATTGACAGTGTGAGAACCAAGAGAGTTAACAGTGGTTCTTCCTACAGCCAGTCACTGCTGGGCATGGGGGATGCCATTTGTTCAGCATCATAAGTTTTAATTGAGTGACTACCCCGCGCCAAGTCCTGCTCTTGATCTTGTGGACGCAGCAGGAAGCAAAACAGACGAAGCAGTCTCACTCCACCTCCCAGATTCAGTAAGAGCAGGTAGTGCCATCGGCACAAGCAGGAAATTGAGGACTGAAATGGCACACAGCTTCTCCTCTGCCTGGAATAGCCTTCCTCTCCTCTCCTTTGCCTAGAACACTCCTACTTATCCTTCAAAACCACTTCTAACTCTCCAACAATTTAAACACCTGTCCCTGATTCTTCCATTGTACTTGGCTCATTCCTCTGGACTCTCTCTTCAGAGACAACTAGGATTGCGAGGGTTTAAGAAAAGCTTTTATAATCACAATAACTTGTGAAAGGTCTCTTGGAATTTGTCAAAACTATTAGGTCGAACCATTAGCAACACTGCATTGGTAAGTCAAAATCTGTAAAACAGCAGCAACTTATTAATGTTGAAATTCATTATTGGTCCTGACAGTTTGGAAACAAAGAGGATCCTGCTCACAGCTCCCCACCCACCTCCTCATCCTTACCCCGGATGGAGTCCTGGGGGCGTATTATTCAGTCCCTGGGCTCGAGGGCCCACATTTGTCCTTCAGTCCTTGCTCACTGGACTAAGGCAGCGGTGGGTCCAGGGCACACAGGTGATCAGCATGCCTTTGACGTCAAGATGACTTCAGCTGGAATTGAAGCTTTTCCACTTCCTGGGACAAGGATCTCAATCCTACAGAGCCTCGACTTTCTTAGCTCTTAAGGAGGAAGAGGGCTCCTGGGAGGATTAAATGGTGCAAAAATTAGAAAGCTCTTGGGGCCAGCCCAGTGGCATAGTGGTTAAGTTCCGGCACTAGGCTTTGGCAGCCAGGGATTTGCAGGTTTGGATCCCAGGCGTGGACCTACACACCACTCATCATGCCACGCTGTGGCAGCATCCCATATACAAAATAGAGGAAGACTGGCACAGATGTTAGCTCAGGGCCAATCTTCCTCACCAAAAAAGACAAATTAGAAAGCTCCTGCTCCCACACCTCCCCTCCCTGTGCCCCTGGCAGGCATTTAATAAGAGATATTTTTGTATGTGGACCAAATAAGATCCACATGTGAGGGCTCCCATTGCACTTGGGTCTCCAGTTCTCCATCCTGTAGCTCTCCTCAGAGACGCTGATTTCTCGCAGACTGTCTCTGGGGGAGACTCAAGACTGAGAACCCCAGGAGGTCCTCAGGACGACTTGAGAAGGCTCCTGCCTGATTCCCCCAGCTCCACACTCACCCCTCTAACCCATCCTCCATGCAGAAGCCTCTGGAATGCACAGTGGAACTCCTCATTCCCAGCTTAACACCCCTCACTGACCCCTTCGGTGCCTGCCCTAACCACACACACTGACGTCAAGGCCCCATCTCTCTGGGATCTTTTCTCAACCCTGATACTCAGTTTATGAGGTGCTTAAAAGATGGGCTTGGGGGCCAGCCCCATGGTGTAGTGATTAAGTTGGCACACTCCACTTCGGTGGCCTGGGTTCGTGGGTTCGGATCCTGGGTGTAGGCCTACATACTGCTCACCAAGCCATGCTGTGGTGGCATCCCACATACAAAATAGTGAAAGATTGGAACAGATGGTAGCTCAGGGTGAATCTCCTCAGCAAAAAAAGAAAAAAAATGATGGGCTCTGCCAGGTAACTTAGGCAAGCCATGCTAACCAGCGATCCTTCAGCTTCCTCCTCTGTGAAAGGGGAATGGTGATTCCTCACAGGTTTCTGTGACGTTTAAATGAAAAACCAACATGTAAAGAATTCAGCCTAATGCCTGGAACAGAGTAAGCGCTCAATAAATGTCAACTATGATGACTGCTGCTGGTGCTATTGAATTGCGTGGGATTCCTGCATCGGTGGTGCCCATTCACGCACTGGGGGCATGGATTGTGCCACCCGTCCCTCCCACCTGGCTGAGTCTCATTCTTTAAAAGTCACGGGCACTCTTTCCAGACCCTCTAGCCTGAGCTAAGGGCTCATTTTGGTTCTTTCAGGCACCCTTTCATTCCTCTGATCTAGCACATCCATATTATAATTCAAAATACCTATTTGTATACCTACACCTCTCCTCCAGACTATAAACACCAGAACGTGTGGGAATGTGTCTTACACATCTTGGTATCTCCATCATCCAACAAATTAACTTTGTATTGAGGGACATGGATAGACAGACAGACAGACAGACAGTCAGACAGATAGTCAGACAGATGAGCAGACTGTCAGAAAGACACACAAAAAGTCAGACAGGCAGAAAGACAATCAAGCAGACAGACATATAGGTAGATGAGAGAAAGAAAGAAAGCTATTGAAATTCCCAATCTATTTCCTGTCTATGCTTACTCTGTGCCTTGTTAATGGAAAAAATATATATGTACAACACATAGAGATATATAGAATAAATAAAATGTATACATTTTTGTTTTTTTCCCAAATAAATCATACTATCTCCTCAGCCACAACATTTTAATAAAGATAAAATTAAGTTAAAACAGATCACTGGATTGACATATATGCATGAATATGTGTATGCTAAGGGCACCATCTTTTTAACAAAGTTGATGATCCCAACAACCTTGCAAGGGGGATGTTGATATTCTGATTTTATACTTTATGAAACAGGTTCAGAGACTTAAGGCCACACAGCCTGGTACACAACTCGAAATTAGTTTTTTTTTTTTCTTTTCTCTGTGTATGGGTTGAACTGCACCCCCCTTGAAAAAGATATGCTGAAGTCCTAAGCACCAGTACCTCAGAATGTGACCTTATTTGGAAAGAGGGTCTTTACAAAGATAAGTTAGAATGAGGTCATTAAGGAGGGCCCTGATCCAATATGATTGATGTCCTTATGGAAAGGGGAAATGTGGACACAGAGGCAGACATGCACAGAGAGAGCACAATGTGAAGAGGCAGAGACACCAGAGAAACCCATGTGAAGATGGGAATGATGCATTACAAGCCAAAGATGGCCCACAAACCACCAGAAGCTAGGAGAGGGGCAGGGAACACATTTTCTCTCTTAGCCCTCAGAAGGACCCAACCCTGCCAACATCTGGATTTTAGACTTCTAGCCTCCAGAATTGTGACACAATAAATTGATGCTACTTTAAGCCATCCAGATTATGGTACTTTGTCACAGCAGTGCTAGGAAATTAATACACTCTGTTTCCAAAGATGTTGTTCTCATCCACTGATTACACATGGCTCAACAAAATGTTGGAAAACGAGGAGCTGCAACACTTTCTGTGGCGTGTCCATCTCCCCCTGAGTCAGGAACTCTGCAGGGAAAAATATCCTTTTTACCCTTGCAGCTCCAGGTCATAGCACAGTTGCTGCCACAGGGCAAGTGTCGAAATACGTTTGATAAATGAAAAAATGTTGGAGTAGTATTGTGTCACAATAAATTGTTGGAAAATGTTGGAAATTTTCCTTTCAATTTTAATGTTTAGAACATATAAAAAGGAAGTTTAGAGATTATCTTTCAGAGCAGATTTGAAAAAGGGAAAGATAGCTTAAGTGAGATGTGTTGAGGAAGTAGGGGGTGGAGGGCTCAGACTTGGGTGATTATATGCAATTAGCCACTCATCGTCCCAGCACCCACCCACCCAGTCCTCCCTGTGGGCCCACACACCCACCCTAAGTTGCCTAGGCCAGTGAGGAACGTCATCTAGAAAGTTCCAGTATGTGCAAACCAAAAGTGTGCCCCAGTTAGTGATATTTTTTAAAAGAAGATATGCAAGTACACAATCTGACAAGTACACTTTTTGGGAAAAAATGGCAGAGTGTTTGAAAGTGGGCATTTTCCAGAAAGCCTGCTGACACGTCCGCAAGCATGCAGGCATCTCTACCCCTGTGACTGAGAGGAGAGGGGTAGGGTTTAGGACCCGGTGGGGGAAGAAGATCCCAAGTGATTCATTTACTCAACAATTCCTGCTGAACACTTTCTGTTCTCAACACTGTGCTGAGGACTGCGAGCCATGAAGTGAGACAGCCCCAATCCTAAAAGGCTTATTCTCATCCAAGAGGGAGGGAAAAAACCTATAGATGAAATTAACAAGTTAATTGTTATGGGATCCAATGGCCAAGCATAGCGCCCAGCTTGATCCAGCCAGGGTGAGCATGTGAGTTGGCTTTATCTCCATTTTAAAATGCACAAGAGAGGTTGAACAGTGGTTTAAAGCCATACACCTTAGAGGCCTCGCCAGCTCAGAGTAGTCTTTTCACTAAAGGCCAAGCTAACAGTGTCAGACAATGGAGTGCTCATCTATGATTTCCAGTGAGCTGGGTCTCGACACATAGGTAGGACTTGCCTCACCCCCTGAGAAAGGAACCCTATAGGAAGATTCAGAACATTGTGTGAAGGTGTTGCCAGTGAGGAGGTTAGTGTGGAGTTTGAGTGGCAAGAGATGAGACTGAAATAGTAGTTTAAGATCAGATGGAGGATGGTGGAGAAATAAGTTTAGAATTTCATCTTGCAAGAAACAGAAGGAGTGAACACAGAAACAAAGAGACTCGGGGATACTTTCCGGATGCCAATCCACAGAGCGAAAGAGGCTAGGAACCCTGGCAAGACGGTGAGACAAAAGGGCCTGAATGTGAGTGTTGGAGGTGAGGGTCGAAAAGGAGATCAACAAGGTGAGACTTTATGAAAGAAGAGCTGACAGTGAATGTGGTGCCTTGGGAAATATGCAAGGGGAGGGTGAGGAAAGGGATTTATTTCTTAGAAACACTGGGTATGAGGTAATGAAGGAACTTCCAAGTAGAGACATCTGGCAAGCAACTGAAGAGGTAAGACTAAAGAGCTCAGGGGGAGGTGAGGCGAGATGCTGAGTGGACAGTCCTCTACACAAGATGGCTGTAGTTGGCAGACGAAGCCTCTCAGATGGACTAGTCAAGAGAAAGGGAAAATAGAGAGCTGAACCCTGGCCCCACAGAGTGGCTTCTCAGGGATGAATAGGAGGATGAGCTGCGGTGAAGGACATGAGCACAAAATCAGAGGAAAGTCAGCAGCTGCAGCATCGTGAAAGCTGAGGGAAGAGAGAATTTCAAGAAGGAAAGGTTGACGAATGGTGTCTACCACTGCCAAGGTCACAGAGACATGGCCACTGCGTTTGTGATTCCGAGTCCCATCTTTGCAAGTGCTCTGGTAGCGAGCAAAAGAGCAGGGAGTTGGGGAGGGCATGAACAACAAGGCAGTAGCAGCATTGTCTACAGAGGACTTCTTCAGCTAGGTCGGCAATCAGCACTAGGAGGGAAACTGAGAACACTCTAGGAGCAGAGCCTGTGGCTTGAGTGCACGGGAAGAAGGCTGCTCCAGACTCCAGTCTATCTCTAACGTCACACTGCTGAGAGATTTGGGGCAAATATCTTAATGACTGTGAGCCCCAATTCTTTCACTTTTTATTTTGGAAATTTTCAAACACATTAGAAAGAACAGGATATTACATCACTCTGCTCCCACAATTACCACCCGTGACCAACCCTGATCCACTTTTACTCTACCCATTTTGTTGCCCAACTGGTTCATTCGAAAGTTAGTTCTAGATATTAAATCACTCTTTCCTTAATTAATTCCTTGAATGCTATTCTAAAAGATAAAGACTTTAAAAAGTATAGCCACATACCACTGCTACATCTGAAAAGTTAACAGTAACTCCTGAATAGCCCATAAGTGTTTAAATTTCTTCAATTATCTCTTACTATTTGGTGGAGGGGGAGAAGCTGCTTTACTGAAATCAAGATCCAAACAAGGTCCCCAAATAGCCTTTGGCTAACGTATGTTTTCAGTCTCTTTTAATCTGTAAGTTTTCCCTCTCTCTTTTTCTTCTTGGTGATTATTTGTTAAACAAACAAGGTAATGTGTCCTGTTCTCCATCATCTGTATTTTACTGACAGTACTCACGTGGTGCCATTTAATAGGTTCCTCTGTCCCCTGCATTTCCTGTCAACTAGGAGTTAGTTCCAGAGGCTTGATGTAATTACTGTTCGATTTTTGTCAAAAAACATTGTGTTCCCTATTGCATCACATCAGTAGGTATAAATGTCTTGTGGAGTCTCTTTTTGTGATGTTCAGATTGATGTGTGGGTTCAGAGGTGGTCTACTGCATCCATCCACTGTGAATTCCCAACACCTTTCACTACGTTGGCAGGAAAATACAAGTTCTTATTTTCTTACAGAAAAATCTAATCTATTTTGATCAGCAGAAAAATTAAAGACTCTATACACAGTAGAACAATACATATAAAACATTAATATTTCTTAAATCTAAAAGTTATGTGTTCACATCCATGATAAACTATAGTTGATTTTTATAAAATAAAAGCCATGTTCAGAATGTGGTCTGTCATGACACTGAAAGGATAGGTATGGAATGCCTCATAAAGAGTACATTGATAACTGGGGGGAAGGGGCTTGTACAAACTGCCCCCTCTGTGCACACTGACACAGACTTCTAGAAACCAACTATTGGTAACAACACAGGTGGTACTGGAAGCTGATTTTCCTCGTCATAAAGACTTTCCTTGCCATAAAGGCCCGACACTAGGGTGCTGGCTGAGAGAACGGAAACGTAACGATAAATGTGACATTTCGAAAGAAGAATTAACAGGATTTGGTAAATAATTAAACAAAGAGAGAGTTGAGGTATTGCCAATACCTTGACCAACTGACTCTTAAGTAACAGAAGAATGTGAATTGGAAATTTCACAAGAACATGAAAAATATCCTGCTGGTTTAGGCCACTGGATGTCCCAGCTGGTACTGCTTTAACTTCACAGATAACCAGTGTGCTCAGATAACCCCAGAAATGTCCCCAAGCCATCAGAATCCATCCTTTCATCTCTAGATGTTTCTTAGAAAACTGCTAATAAATAACAAGGAGACCCACTGCTAGGGTATATTTTAAAACACTGAGTCCTCTGCCGAACTGCATTTTAAGGCAATAAAATATTAACCTATTCATCTGAAAAATACCCAAATGCTTCAGTTCCTGTGTAACGAATTGGTTAAGTAAATATATTGGGGTGGGGGGCCGGGCCGAGATGCCAACACTCCGCACATATAAAGAATTCTGCAGAATAAGTAAAAATTGTAGGTTCTTCTATGCAGTCAATGTTATTAATGATTCAGCACATGGCAGAGCCTGGGGGGCTAGAAGCTTGAGGATGGACAAAAGAGGCAGGAGGTACATCCAGGAGCCCGCATCTGGGCCCTGGACATGAGGAAGAGGCCAGAGAAGAGGAGATAGTGAAATCTAGAAATAAAGGTCTGAGAGAAACCACTCAGTCCTGGAACTGGCCCCAAAAATGCTTATTAGAAGCACTACATTAGAATAATGCATGCAAATCGCAGGCTGCTTAGTTTAGGATTTCAATGGAGTTGAATCCCCCCAGCCCGTCACTAAACCTATTTATCAGTAGACATTCCCAGACCAAAAAATACCTATTTTCATACAAAATTACCTTTGATGAAGGACAAGGGTCTCACCACTCCCAGCTGCCTCCCTAAGAGACCCAGCCACAGACGCTGGCATTCGACAAGGGACAGCCCACACGGGCATGCAGAATTAGGTGTCGGCTGGGACGACTGTGCAGGACTGCTGGTGCCTGGAGAGAGCATTCTCCAGACAGCACCGGCCTCTCTGGCCTGCCTGCTGTTGAGGGGCCGTGGGCTCTGTCCAGGAGGTCCCTGCGGTGTGACAGAGTCAATATTTCCTGTGAACAGGAAATGCTTTAAAGGTGATGAGAAGAATTTAGTAATCTCTTCTCTGTTTAAGAGGAAATCAGTAGAGGTTTCTGGGCACAGAGTTACATGGCAGAAGATCTTGGTTCTTGTAAGAAAGCAGGCTTTGCCCAGGAGAATTGGCGTTTGCAGTGCAGAGACGGAAGGAAGAAATGCGTGCTGACCTGAGAGCAGCAGGCGAGGAGACTGGGATCCCAGAGCCTTCCCTTGGCGGGACTTGAGTCTCACTTGAGACAAATTCTTGAGATAATCATAAGAAACCACAGCAACCTTGTTGATGTTGGGATTTGCACTGAGATTCCAAATCAAGAGGTAGGGCAGGAGAAACAGGTTTGGATTTCTTTCACAGAGCAGGCAAAAGAATGCGAGGATTTCTCAACGAATTTTGAGAGCTAACTGCTGACTGCCAGTTGGCTTTGCTCACACTCTTTTCTGCCCCATGTTTCTATAACAAGAAAGGAGTCCAAAACACATCACTGGCATCATTCATCTCCAGGAAAATTTGCAAAGCAAATTACATTGTTTTTTTTTTTTTTTCACAATGGTCTGTAAAATCGTTTAGTTTTATCCTCTGACAGAGAGAGAGACTGAGGCCAAAAGAGATGAGTTGGCATCTCCAAGCCTTTCACCTGCGTTACGGGGCAACAAGGATGAAAATGCAACCCCCTCGAGTCAATTCTGCATCAGTGTATCAGTGCAAGAAAGAAGAAGATGCTTTTGAGAGTGTGTGACAAGCGATCTTGGAGGCATGAGGTCTCCAGAATTATGATTTGAACAGTACGATGAAGGATACAGCTAAAGGGTTCTCTTGTGTTGCTCCTCAAATGGGGACTGACTGGACAGTACCAGCGGGCACACGGAGATTCGTGGAGGACAGCTCGCTCAGCAGGAAATGGGATGGGGTGTGTGTGTGGATTCCCAGAAGGAGAAGACAAGGCGGGGAGGAGGAAAAGCGGACTCAGGGAAGCAGTGCTGGGCTGGTCACTGCCATGGGCAGCAAGGACTCTCACCTGCCAGGACCCTGTGAAAAGCTGGGTGGAATGTCTATCAGAAGAGTCCCTAGAGGAGCAGCACGTACCCCTAACCCCCAGGGCCCGGGAATTGCCGTGAGCAGTGATCTGCCACACTCTGGCCTGCACACACAGGCCAGGCAGGGTGGCATGTCCCACAGGCAGAAATCAACATTCTGTGTCAATGTCAAGCGCATCGTGGCCCTTGGGGACTCCCCTTCGCCACAACAGGGATCAGAGGTGAGGTGAAGAGGCCATGAGACAGAGCCCAATACATCCCCAAACCTGGGATGCCCCCAAAGTCATCTCCCTACATATTGTTTTCCTTTCTTGCATTATTCTGGAAGACACTGACATGCCAAGCTTGCCCTGCACTCTTCTCTCCTCCCAGCCCACTGTCCCGCTGTGCTCTTTGCTGCTCCTCGTCTAGCAGAAAGCAGGGAGAGCTGCCAGTGTGTCCAGCTTGTGAGCCTCAGCCATGCGGGTTCCAAGGCATCTCCGAATTGGTCTCCAAAGATGCACGTCTCCTCTCACCTCTGACTAGGAGGCCCAACGTTAGGACGCCAGAGCTGGTCTTTCCTGGATACAGAGCAATACAGACTCAGTGTACTTTTCAGAATTGTTGTCCTTGCAGCTGTGATTCACACAGACGAATTTCCAGTTCAATTTCTCTGACTATGGAGGGATGGGCGTTATCAAATTTCCCTTCTCCTCTTAGACGTATCTGGAGGACAGGAGTTTGAGCCAGCGGTTTCCCTCAGGTAACACACCTAAAGTGGAGTCCCCCCCGAAGCAGCGCTAGAGGTCCCCTCCAGCACACAGGAAAACACCACACAGGAAAGGATGCCGGAGAGAACAGCAGCTCTTCCCTCAGAGGACTTGTCCTTGCGGGGCCAAGGCAGAAGGCAGAGGACACGGGCTCCGGAATAGGAGCAGGCTGGCCCTGTGCTCACCGCCCACGCGACCTCAGGGATGTGATTTAACCGTTTCTTTGTGTATAAGACATGTTACCATGTGGGTGGTGCCAGGATCAAGATAAATGCTCATTCATTCTTCCCCAAAATATGTCAGTCCTCACCTTTCACTCCAGACTAAGCTCTGTAAGGTGGGTGACCGTGACTGTCACTGCTGGGAGAGTTTTCAGAGCACTTTGCACTTAATACATTTTTTTTTTCAAATTGTTTTTGGCCCTTTCTTCCAAATAGGTATTAAAAACACACCTCTTTGTACAAATTCCTTTCCCCAGAAGATACATCACTAACATTATCTGGAACAGTCAGAGCACAATTCAGAGAATTTGGGGTTCCCACACCTTCCTACTCTTTTGCCAACAGGAAAGTCGGGAGCCGCTAGGAGAAGGTGCCAGCCTTCACTTGTTTTTCCTTCCAAGGGCAGTGACAGAATAAGTTGCTATTTTGTTTTGTTTTGTTTCCCATACACAAGGTGTCCGGGGCCCTGGAACCTGGGCTGCTGCATTTTAATTAATGTTAATGCCTGGGCTGACCCCTCATCCCTCCCCCACTGATTTTTAGCAGGAAGAGAAACTAGCAAACCCCAGAAAAGCCATGTACAAGTGTATGTGCTCCTCCTGGAAAAGCTGACCCCAAGCTCCCTCAGTGGGACTGTCTCCACCCCACCACTACCACTCCCCAGTCAATACGGAAATTTGCAAATAGAAACCCCTGGTGGGGGGCAGTATTTCTGCTTTCATAAGTAATATAAATATTTCTGCGGACTCTGAATCAGCTTACTGTCTCCATTGTCTCATTACCAGGACCATTTTTATTCTGAGATTAGTACTACCAGAATGCGTTAAACCATAACTTCAAAACAGCAAAAAACATACATGGCAAATGCCTTCAAATTTCCAGAATCTGGCTTTGAAATCCACCTGATATTTAAATCAACGTGGATATCCCTCTGTTGGATCAAAGCAGAGTCACAGTTTCCCCAGAGATATTGTGTTTCTTTTCTAGTAAATTTCTATTTTTTCCCCCAACCTTCATGGCTTTAAGCATTTTATCCAGTTTAAACGACGGGGATTTAAATGGCTATTTTCGTGGAAAAGGCTTGATGAAAACCTGTGTCCTCATCAAATTATTGGACAGTGGTTCTTGGGCTCTGTTTACATTAGTGTCAACCTTAATTTAAATTCTGCATAACTATATTTGCTTCGCTAAATGCATTCACCAGGAACACACCACAAATTACTTTGCATTATGAGCAGAGTCTCTTTGTCTATTGCAAAGTGTTTTGAAATTAGTACCATAAGTAACTAGCTGTAAGTGTCACTCGATCTCCTTAATGCCTCATTAATCAACTCGTGGCAGCCGGTGTGATGTCCAAGCCCGGCTCATATAAGATCAGTATCACTTGCTCCTTGCTTCTGACCACAGTCTTTTAAACCTGATTCATTATTTGTGCATTTGCCTCCGCTGTGGCACTCATCTTCCCTCAGAGGCCTCCCAACTGTCCCAGCTTTGTACTGCTTGCCTGGTGCATGTGAGTTCTTTGCAGAAATTGGCAATAAAAAAACACTTCCCCTCTCGGGGCAATCTAGGATCTCGAAAGGAGGAAACTTGTTTCTCTGAGTTATCCACGATGATTCAACATGATTTTCAGATCACTCTTAAAACGCCACACTGGAAAAATTTCCCTGGACACATTTTTCTTTGTGTAAGAATAAGAGAGAGAAAAGAAACACATTTACCCAGGCAGACTACAATTTCCCCACCTTGCCCTCAGTTTTCATAAAGATGGGATCCATTTAGTCTAAGAATTTAACCAGGAAAAAAAAAAGTGTGTCCTTTATTATATGATAATACTTCTGTACTAAATACAAAATTTTTAAATTTGTGCTTGCAAAAGAAATGCAGAACAACTTGTACTTGATAGTTTTATTACAATCCTTATAGGAAAAAAGATTATCACCAACTACACATTTCCATAAAATCATAGCAAAAATGACATGTTTATAGGATCTTTTTGGTGTGGGGATTTCTCATGGTGCCATGAAACATTTGCAAATGTCTAAATAGCACCCTTCCCCCATATTCCATGCCCTCTTCCTGCATCACACACAAGCCAGAAGACACACACGCGCATCCATGCTCACACTACAAACCCTTTAAACCAAATTTAATACTCACTGGCGTTAAAACTACTTAGCAGCTCTACCAGACAACGGCCACACGGACATTCACAGGATGTCTTGAGCCGGGCGCGGGCACGTCGGGTGGGCGTTTCCCCGTAGGGAGCGCCTGTCTGGGCCGTGGGGCGGGCGCGTGGCCATCCCCCGCGCGCAGTCACCCCAGCAAGCGCGGAGACCGACAGGTGCTCTTATGTCCCGCGACGGCGGCACGTGAGGTCGGCTCCTCGCAGAGCAGTGTCTCAATGGGAGGCCTTTAGCTTCGTGGCCTTTCCTTCTGACCACCCAGCAGGAAAAATATACAGAAGAGTTTTTTTCTGCGAGTTTTGTCAGTGTGAACAAAAACAAAACAGCATTGAAACTTTGTATATCCCGCAAGTGGGCTTCTGGCCTGTGAACTGTAATGCAATCTTAGTAAACCATTAATTTTCTTTGGTGTTAAACTTTTTTCCTTTTCGGCTTATAAAACCATTCAGACTAAATAAACCTTATTACAATAGAATTAAGCATTGTAGCCTGGCTCTGAAAACCAGCATCCGTGGAAAAACCCACTGAATCGGAACACACACCCGACACTGCAAACCTGTGCTTGATTTTGACTTTAAAATCGACTTAATGTAACCAGTACTTTGTGCTTATTTTGATATTACTATCACATCTACTTTCTCTTATGGCATTTAAAATAGGCTCTGACTTCAAAAGAGCAAATATGAAAGAACATTTTGATTATATTTTAGGTGACATTTACTCTGATTTGAGGTGTAATTTATGGCAATTACACAAACACATTTTATGTCCCACCCCCAGTTCACCCTGTCTGCTCTGATTCCAGCAACCTCTATTAATTAGGATTCTGAACAAAATAAGTGTGGAAAGGAGGAGTCCAGAATGATTTTCAAAACTGACAAATCATCACTAAGCACAGTTTTTAAATCGCTAGTTCAAAACTTTTCCCTCTTTTCAGCCACCAGAGAGGCTTGATTATTTAAACCAAAATTCTGCCTCAAACCCCTCCCCCCTTGCCTGTACCACACACACCCTCCTTCCCCTCCTTTTCCCAAAAGGCAATATTTTGGCCTGGCAACCAGTACTAATCACTGAGCCCTTCCATTTAAATGCCCCACAAAGATTGTGTCTGACCACCACTTGGGTTTAAAAAAGAAAGAAAAAAAAATCATGATCAGACACCGGCAATGCCTCAGCCCTCTCTCCCCTGCCCCCTCCATTCTTCCAGGCTCTCCCTCACCATACCCTCGTGAAAGAAAAGAGAGCTGAGCCACACGGGTTACAGTAAAGGCACTCCGAGATTTGGGGGGATAAGTTCGGCCTTACTTAGCTCAACGCTGCAGCTGTGCTCTTATCTGGCCAAAAGAGACAGGGGACAACAAAAGACTCCAAAGAAGGGACAGTGGATGCATGGGAAAACCACTGCCCCGGCATTGTGGTGCCCTTCTGCTGAGCAAATAGTTCAAACTGTTCATTCCCATCTTCTATTCTCTCCCTGGTACATTGTTTGTGCCCTTGCATTTCATTCTGCAAGGAAGGTTGCCTTCTGGGCCTATAAGCAAACAGTCCAGAAAAGAGCTAGCCATCCTCTTCTCTTCCCCGGAGAACTAGCATTTTTATTTCAGCTCCAAGCTGTCAAAGACCTGGAGAGTTTATGTCAGTGCCCTGAATTAATTGCTTTAAGCTGGAGCAAGCTCACAGGCTACCAAATGTCCAGAAGATGTTTATTAATAACGTTTCCTCCAGGATTCTGGCTCCAAGCTGTCCCTTGGTGGTGGCCTTTATCTGGCTGCCACCCTCTCACCCCTGGCCTCTTGGTGTTCAGGGGGGCTCGCCTCTCTCAGTCATCGTGACAAAATTTAAAATTGCCTGGGGTGAAAAAAATATCCACCTCTGTAACAGGACGTGTGTGGTGGACATCTTTGTTTTGGCCCAGAAAGGTCCCGGAGTTATAGAAACCACGTGGTGACCCTGAAGTGAGCTGGGGGAGAGAAAGCCGCAGGGACCCTCCTCTGTGAAGGTGCGTTTGGCTGATACAATTAGCAAAGGGAGCAGAGAAAATCTGCCTCCCTCTGCTCCACTCCCCACCACCTCCCCCAAAAGAAAATTCAGTGAGGCTAACAACATGATGTATTTTGAAGTTTTCCTGGTGCAAAAAAAAAGCCTCTTTAATAGAATGAAATAATAAACCAATTTATATACCGATATAAGACCAGGATCGTGAGTGCCATTGTGTAATTTTCCACTTGACTTTTCATTATCTACCTGAACAAAATCAATCTATATGTATGGGATCAACATACAATTCTGGAGATAAAAGCTGAAAATAAATGTGCTTTGCATATCCTGGAGATAAAAGACACAGTCCTCCATACTGCCTGTTCTTCTCCGGCAGATGCATTTATAAAATAAATCGTGTGTCAAGGAAAAGAACAAGACATAGTGGTGTATCTTGAGTGTTGACTCCTTTGCTAGCAATATTGATCCCACAAATGAGCAGTGGTTAATAAGTACCCTGCAGACCATAGAGGTCTTTTGCCCTAGTTTACCCAGAGTGCAGTCTGGGTCAATGTTTCTCCCAACCAAACCTCCCCACCCTGCGAAAAATGACTTCCCCTTTTAACATGGATTTAAGGCTGAGGACTTCAAGGGCCTTCTGAAGCCTCTCCACAGAGACAAAGCACACTGAAAAATCACATTTTGTTAGAAACCCCTGTGCAGCAAATGGCCAGCTTGTGAAAGACACTCAGTCTTCAAAGGGAAGGAGAGGTGCTCTGCGCCCCTTGGGGTTGACATTTTTTGCTTTAAACAAGTTGTGTTCCATCCCTTTTAGGCCTTTCCTCACCCCAGTAATGAGAAATGGTGCTGAGAACAGCCTCTGCACGCTGGCCCTGCAGGTCCTGGGGACTCCCTTCCTTTTGCAATGTGCAATAGTCAGCACTGCGCGTGTGTGCCATGGTGGGCAGATGGCAGGGGCATTGGTGGGTGTGCCCTGTCATGTTCAGGGTTCCTCCGGAAAAGTGAGCCTGCTCTGCCCGTCCAGCGGGCTCATTTAAACATTGGCCCCTACTCTCCTTTCCGGGAGGCAGAGGCTCATTTCCCATGTTGTATCAGCCAGCAAGGAAGGCCCCACACAGGGCAGGTACTGGACCACCTTTTGCCCCAAACAATCACTCTGAGTTAGTGGACTTTTTATGGTCACTGAAAAATAATGATGTCTTAGGCCAATCGTTCACTCTTAGTTGAGATATTTATAAGAACTCACCACACATCATTATTCATTCATCTAAGCTTTAGTAACTTCAGAGGGGAGGTTAAATTTCCACTTGGGTAATGTGACTGTCACAACTTCAATTTGCCCAGCAGGGCAAGTCAACACTTTTATATTTTAATATCTTTGTGTTGAGAAATTCTAATAGTTGTTAGTCTGGTGGCTTAGTACATGTCTGCAAATCTTGACTTTCATGCGCCCTCTTCCCTTATCCTGAAAACTCCATATTCGCACACAGCACCCATCTGGACTTGGCCCACTGCCTCTCTGTCAACAGTTGTTTTTGCATTTCATTCCTCAGTTGATACTCGTAGGAAACTCTGAGGAAAGCACCCAGGAGCATTCTGACAGTAGGGTTATGGCCATCTGGGGAGACTCTTGTGATGGTCAGGGTTCAGCAAGGAGAGCAGCTCATGCACTTTCAGTCACATGAGGCCCTTAGGAAAACAAACGTCCTCCCTCCATCTCATCTTTTTGTTCCAGTAGCTGTGGATAAGCAAATCTAGAGAAAACATAGACTGCAGTCAAGAGAGTTATGCAGTCATTAGAATTTTGTTTGAAAAGTGAACTATATCCTGCTGGCATGTTTTGAAAAGTCCTTGTATTCTCATTACAAAATTGACACCTCCTTTGCCTAGAGCATCAGCCTCGGTGAACTCAAGGTATATTTTATCCATGGTTTAATTACTCCATGATTCAAACACTTAATCGGCATCCTAGAGAACCAGGAGGATAATGCATGAGCTTCATCCATCATACAGAAAATCCTTTAGGAGTTTTGTACTCCCTGTGCTCCATGAAGAAAGACAAGACACCAGAACAGGGTGTTTCTACTTCCAGGCACACTTGCTTATGCTGGGAAATGTCATTGCTGAGTGACATAATAACCATCTTCTTCGTCAGGGACCACGCTCCATACGTAAGCAGAATCCTGACAGTCAGACTGCAATCCATGTTTATAAAATAAATATTTACTAAACAAAAGAAATTGAGATTTTTTTAAAGGTATTTTTAGTAATCATGTCAGAGTTGAGCTATCTTGATGTCATTTCCCAAGGAAGAAAAATGGACAGTCAGAAGTCCAGTAAATATAGTAGGTGCATACATTCAGATAAATAGAATAAGACGGAAAGTTATCAACTTTTGCTAGCGCTTGCATTTTAAAAAACATATATCAGCAGTTAAAATCTTTAAAGAAGGAGACGAAGGGTATGAACAAATTCAGGAATGAGGGTGAAAACATGCACCTATTGGTCTCCTTGGTGGGGGTAAAGTAAAGGACTAAGAGGCTGTTGGCTGACTGCAGTTGTCGACCACCTACTAGAACCTGGAAAACTGAAGAAATTATATATGAATAAGTGTAAGTTGGCTTGGTAATATTTATCCACCTAGGTATCATAAGCTTACTTATTTTCCCCTCAAAAATTGCCTCATTGTTCCTTTCCAGTGTGTGCACAGCATCTTTAAAACTAACCAAAGTGCAGAGCGCTCTTGATCTCCACCAATACCAGGAGACACAACCGCAAAGCCCCAGTGCATCCCTTCTCACCAGGCGTGATGAAGAAATAAGGAACGCATTTTACCGACAAAGGACTAAGATGTCATCCCTGCCCTGTGGACAGTTTACCCTTTCATAAAGGCTAAATGGGAATGCTTTTCAAAGTTGTTTATTGTTATTATTTTTGTTTTGGAGGGCGGAGGGAGGTGGGGATGGGAACTGGATGAAACATGGCCCTAAATCAGAATCTCTTGCACATCCCTCTAGAACCGTCCACTCAATCTCAGTGAAGACGGAATCCCTCCTCCTGGCTCTCTGAATTGTTAACACACATCCACCCAGAAGAGGGTGAGACCTAGAAACAGGTCAGGGGAGGGCTTTGCCACAACTTTCCACAGTACTTAAAATGTCCTTCAAGTGGTCCTAGATCAAGAAAGTTGTTTTTTAAGATGAAAAGAAAAATAACTGTAACTTGTCCACGGTGACAGTTTGAAAGGTGAATGAAATTTTCACTTTGAACGCATACTGTCACCATGGGAAAATTACTGGATTATAGTACTATAGACTGTAGAGAGAGTGTAGCCATGCTGTGAGAGACACAATTCACATCATACAATTCCTTCTTTGTCTTATAGTCTACATCAACGGGCTTAAAACATTTTTAAATATGGAGAACTAAATGAAAAATCTCTAAAACTAAATTAACATTTGATCTATAAAATATTGCTTTTATCACAGGAAACACACAAGAAGGTGGACCACCCCTCATTCCATACATATTCCATACATTCTTTTCTTGACTTGAAAACGTTTTCAAATACGTTTCTTAAGTATGTGCTGGTTATTTAACAATAAGAACTATGTATCCTTATCCAATTTTTTCTGTTGCGTTAACCTACACAAAGAGCACAGAATACCCATGAGGGACATAGGTTTCTTTTAAAGCAATATGAAAACAGTTGCTCTGCTACACAACTTAGGTAATAAGGGTTTTGTGGCAATCGCCTTTAAAGTGGCACGTAATACACTTGCACTGACGGAGGGCTCGGCGTTCTGCTCTGCACGCGCCTCTGGGCTTCGAGCTCAGCAGCTGTGTCAAATGTGTGGGTGTAATGTGGGATTCACTAGAGTCAAGTTAGAGGTTCAAACGTGCTCTCTATTCTCTTCTAGAAATTCTACAGGATAGAGATGAGGATTCACAGCCGAACACAGAGAGGATATTTCCTGCTCAACGAAGCCAGGGTGTTGATGGAAAGTGTCACTTAGAAGGGAACTGTCCCTTCGCTGCAGAAATGATGATTCTGTGTCTCAAGCATCACTTAAAAGTTCAAAAGAAGTATCTGCAGCCCAGCACAAGAAAGTGTTTTACTTCCCAATTCACTCACACTTTTAAAAAGGTTGATATTGTCTGTGGACTTGCTCAGAAAACCAGGAAAAGCATCAGAGAGTCCTTATGTGCTGATCAGTGAATTTAGGAAGCCAGAGAACTTTGGTAGAAGCCCATTTTTCTCTCCTTTGCCTTCCTCCAGGGTTCAAGGAAAGAGTGAAAGGACAGTGGGAGATATACTGTGAGTCATTTTATTTTGAGGAAAGATAGGCATCCATTTTCAGGTAATTTGAAGAGTGAGAATTCTGGTACTGAAAAATTTCAATGCCAGCTTTCTTGGAAACTCAAAGCATTCAAACAGCAAATACTGAAATGCAATTTCTCTACAGTTGTATTTCTTTTTCCTATTGAGTAAGAAAGCAATCAAATTAAGAAACACCATAAAAAGAAGGAGAGCAGATTATTAGCTATTTTACTTGACATTACACAAAGTAATTTCACATTAATGAAGAAATACCAGATTTCAAAATTTTGTCTTCCTTTCCTAGCTAAAAAGTCATATCATGCCCCTAAAAACAGGCCTGAGTTGATGTGAAATTTCATACAGATTTTGGGTCAAGTAAGAGATCTTAGTAGAAATATACATCATGCCTTGGGGTGGAATTAATTAATATGCTTGATTCCAGTATCTATTTGAGCTCATTTATAGTTACATTTTTCTCCTAGTTTGTGCGTTCCGCAGCTCCTGTATCCACGTAAAGATGGTTACATTCTCATAGTGGGCACCAGAGAAGGTCACATGCTTTACATTAATGCAATTAGTTCCCTTTTTAAAATGGAAAATGTCATTAAGTTCTTGAATAATTCAACAGTAGAGGTCACAATACAGTGTCCCTTTTGGGGGTCTTTATGGTGCAAATGGCAAAATGAGGCGACCCTATCAGTAAGAGCAGATCTGAAGGTTACAATGTAGCTCTATTGAGTGTGACGGGAAAATTAAATTACACGAGGCACTCGTTCATTGTCGCCCGTTAACAGGCTTGGGAAAATGTGGATCCCCAGGGGCAAATCACTGACAACGTACGAGGCAAATAAAAATATTTCATTTTAATTGGCTGCTATTTCCTTTGCTTGTTTTTGAAAATAACAAATATAAACATGCCCCTCACAACTCTCCTTGGAAGTAGGGTCCCCAACCTCCAACACACGACCGCAGCTTATGGGCAGCTTAGAAACTCTGGGGAACTCGGGTCTGTTTTCCCAGCTACCGTTGAGCTGCTCTCGATCCAGGGGTTTCCTGGAAAGGAAATACAGGGGCAGATTTCAAATAAAAACCAGCTTCCGCTACTGCCCTCCTCGCCTCTATCGGGGTTGGCTGGACCGGAGTTATTGCGTTTCTGGAACAGGGGCTGCCCCTCAAATCTACGAGCACTGAAGAGGAGGCCAGGAGGGAAGACGAAGTGACACAGAGGCCACCAATTGTCTTCCCTCCCCAGAGAAGAAAAAGCCAGACCGCCCTTGGCGACCCGAGCCTGACACCAAGCCCTTGGGCTGGGATAGGGTGGATGGACGTTAGAAAGGGAGGAGGCTCAGGCTGCGGGGGGAAATAAAAATCCTCCGAGGACACCGAATGAGATGACAGTTGTTCCAAGGCCACGCCAGCACCTCCTAGCTGTTGCTGGAGTCCCCAGCGGCGCCCCTGCAGTCCCAGTTAAGGCTGGCGGGCGTGGCCGCCTCGGTCCTGCTCCCACCCAAGCTGGGTCCAGCTCCCACCCTTGACGGCAGGCCGGGTTTGCTCAGAGCGCCCCCAGCGGGTCCACCTGTGCGTCCTGTCACCGCCGGGCGGGCCGTGCGGGCTCTCTCCCAACGTGGCGCCCTTGGCACCTGGGGGACAACCCGGGCCGAGCTTGTTTTCTCCTAGGCGGGAGGGAGAGGGGGGAGGGGAGAGAGGGGAATAACGTTTGCAGCCCCAGGGCGACTGGGGGTGGGATTGGCCCCGTCCGATGGGTTGGCCGCCTGGGGTAGGTTTCCTACGCGTTAGAATTTGGAAAAAGGCGAGAATGACCGCTCCTCTACCTATTGCTTTTTTAGTTTTTTTTTTTTTTCTTTCTAAATAATTTTTATCTGCCACTTCCCTTTTTCGGCTTCTCCACTAAGACCCTGGATAGTTCTGTATTAGCGAAGTGAGCTTGGGAGGGGGCGAGGTAGAGCCGCCTGCGGGGCCCCGCCACCCCTCCGAGTCTTGCGCATCTCCGCCGTCTGTGCTCGCCGACGTGGGAAAGTCCGACGCACGCGCCAAGAGGGTCCCAGGCTCGACCGGTCCCTCGGCGGACCCAGCGGTCAGGCGGGCGCGCCGGCGGGGCTGAGCGGCCCGGGCTGCGCGGACCCCGGGGCGGAGGGCGGCCCCGGGGCTCGGAGCACCGCCGCCGGCGTGTGGCTTCCGCGGGCTTCGGCAGAGGGTCCCCGCGGGGAGCAAAAGCGAGCCCGGCAGCCAGCGGCTTGGGGCTCATTTCAGGATGAGGGAAGCGGCTGCCGCTCGGTTTCTGTAGGAGGCCCGACTTTAGTAAGACTTAGGTAAAGGGAGACATTTAATTTTTAAGAAAAAGTTATATTCCAAAGTGATTGATGCCTAGGGCGAGTGACTGATGCCTGAGCCTGGATAGAATTCTAGTGGAATTAAAAAACAAATTCTTACCTAGCTGGGGTAGGGGCAGCCGGGGAATACAGGGGGGCAATTTAGAGGTTTTTCATTTTCTAATGCTTCAATGTAAGCAAACACTTGAGGACTCCAGGCCGCTGTAATTCCAAAGACAATTTTCTCTGGTTTTAATTTGATTTGCATTTTTTCAACTTTGATAATATTCAATTTCAGGGCTGAATACACATGTAAACACTGTTAAGTCGTGTTTTTCGCCCCTTGCACCAAACAGAATGTCGCTTGTCGCACAGTGCCATGGGAGGTTACATCCTGAGTCCCAATAATACCTGCAGGTTTCTCCTGAATTATTTTTCAAAACTTAGCGTGGCTTTGCCTGGGCTCCAGCGGCAGTGACCTATTAAATATATATAAACTACTCCCAGGTGTGGAGAAACCTGCACAAATATTGCACAAAAGAAGGGGGGAAAGAAAAGAAATTCTTATTCTACATAGATCTATTTTTACCCAGAAACATTTTCTATATTTTATTAATAGTTTTAAACAGTCCGAAAAAATGATCAATATATTCACTTCCCAAGAAATATTTTTAATATAAATTTCATAGCTAGAAAGACAAACATTGAGAAATACAAAGAAATAGTCTTTGTAAGGAGAGGTTTAATTAACACCATTGAGCTATTTTGTAAAACACAAAATATAGAGGAAAATATGAAGTGAAATTGGATAATTAGGTTTCATCATATTAAAGCTGATATTTAATAAAATGACACTGTCAATAACAATGGATTGAGGATGCTGTGAGCTGCCTGTGAACAGCTACACCAAACACGGTACCACGGGGGCGATCTGGGCTTCTTTCGTTTCCTCAGGACACACCATGGACTGTACATTGTGCAAAGATATAGTTGAACCCAATCAAATATGCAGATAGATTGGCACATAATAAATATATCAAGCCCCCAATGCATTTTATACCCCATTATAAAATTGTGCTGGAAGAGGGAAGGAGCACAGAAATGGTAAACTTTATTGGTTTGTCCAGGTGTACCACATATAATAAAATAGCTATCTAATTTCAGGAACTATTCTTCATTAAAAAAAAATGTTTATTTGCTTAATGGTCATTACCGTGGAACACTCGATATTGTGAAAGAGATTTCTATTTTAAATTCTAAGAATTTATGAATTACAATGTTTGTTTTATTTTTCAGGATTTTTTTAAATTGGATAGCTCGTGGACAGAAGTAGCGATTTAAAAAAATTAAAAGATATTAGAGTTTTGGCATCTTGGGAAGAATAGATCCAAAATTTAGATTTGTGCGACTTTTAAAAAGCGTTTTTGCTTGAGGCGGGCTGATATTGGATGTTAAAACTGTATTTTAAGTTGAGATGATCTAATTTGAAAAATACTTTTCATCATGCGAAAGGTGTTTAAGCAAACAAGAATTCCATTTGACATAATATAGATTTTGAAAAAGAAAGTTCTTAATTTTTTGATAATACACTCATTACAGGCTGTGTCAAAAGTCTTCAGGAAAACTCTTCTTTACCATTTGACTTTTTAATTATTGAATTTTAAATGATCATCGTTTAGGATTTGTACTAATCTTTTACATTGTTGTGGATGACTGGCACTTATGTCTTTCTATTTATTTTATACAAATAGATGGCAGAGAGTGCACGTTCAACACGATCACTTCAGAGCAAACCTATTTCTAGAGATAAAGCTAAATGAAGGGGACCTAATTAAAACAAATGGACTATTCAGAGAACTGCAAATTGTAGACAATAGGAATCATCTTTCTCTTTTTCTATTCGTAATTGAGGAGTAAATGGGGATCTTGCTAAGAAACTTAAAAGTTTGATCACCAGAGTAAGTTTGCCAATTTAATTCGCTTTTACCACCAAAGAAACGTGTATCCAGGACGCTGCGGCCCTGTCCAGAAGCAGCGCTCCGCAGGCCTTGCAGACAACCAGCCGATCCGCCCCCGCCCCCAACTCTGTCCAGCCAGGGCTGAGCCGCAACAGGCTTATCAGAGGCCGGCCGGGAACCGGGCGAGCGGCGGGGGTGGGGGAAGGGAGCTAGGGAGGAATGGCCCGGGAAAGTCCCTGGCCTGTGTTTTAGCCAGGTGGGGACTTTCAGAGGTGGCAGGGTAGGGGGCCCAAAGGGACAACCATTTCTCAGTAGCTTTCTCTACAGATTTAGGAACGTGGGAGGCTATGTCCTTTGGGAGAGACATGAGTCCTCGGTCGAAGGCGTAGCACCCCCGAAGAGAGGCAGCTGCTGGGGGGCGCGGGAGTGGGGGGAGGTTAGCCGAGGGTGTTATACAGGGACCACAGTCTGACTGACCCTTCGCGATTAATAGGAGCCTGAGGGAGGGAAGGAGTGTGTGTGTGAGAGAGAGATTTCGCTGAATGCAGGGGAGAAATCCCGCAGTTACTTTTAGTTGTTTACCAAGCGAGAGCAAAATCTAAACAGCATTTTCCACAATCAATGAAAGGATCGCCTCAGGTCCGGAGTTGAGCTCCCTAAATGAGTCTGGCATTCTGATAACTGCAGGTTAGCACCTGAGATCAGCTCCTTCCCGCTGCTCGATGCTGGCAGAGATAGGGAGGCGTCGTGTTCCTGAGCTCTGGGAAGGGAGAGGCGAGAGGGGGATTTAATTGTCTGCCTGGGTGAATCGAAATGTCCCTTTAAAGAAAAGAAATCAAGAGAGATTGGCCTTTAATTAGCAAACTCTGCTGGTGGGAGGGAAGTGGTAATTAAAACGGAGAGTGGACAAAATATGGATTGCATATCTGCCCCCTAGTTGCCCCCTAAACAGTCCTAAGATTGCAGTGTCCACTTCTCCTGCAGTCTTGAGAAGGCTCAGCACCTAATCTGAGTGTGGGTAACTGTCATCCTCGAGGCATTCTTCCCACCTGAGTCTAAGGCCTCAATTATCCACTTTGGAGTGGTGAGTATGGTTTAATCCAGAACTCCATTCACTTCCAAGAGTTGGTCATCCCGTGCCCTAGACATCATTGTTGTGGAGCTGGCCTTAGAATCCAGTTGTCTAGAGCCTCCCCTGAAATCCCAAAATGGAAGATGCTAATAAGTCTGCAGGAAATCCCACACCACTAAAATCGGACAGTCCAGGGAACTTATCTTCCAGTATGCTGAAATGAAAGGGGACCTCCACACCAAGCCTGGATCCCTGTGGTCAGGAGGGCCAGCACTCGGTCCCAGGGCGGAGTGTCCCCAGGGCCTCTGCAGGCAAGTGTCAGCCATCATTTGCCTGCACGTCCATGTGCTCATGTGTAGCTCAGCAGTGAGCGCTCAGCTGGGGCGGCGCACTTCTCCCACACCTCAGGCCTACTGAGTGCTGGGCCACATCCTCCTTCTGTGACGGAGGCAGGCCAGTCCACCTGGGCCAGCATCCTATTCAGGGGCAAACCTCCGAGGCAGGTGTTTATCCAGATCTGCATTTGTATGTATGTGGGGGGTAGGCATGCTATGGGGGCTGGGGCCTTGCTATTCTTGCAGCTGGGGTGGGGACAAGGACGCACTGGAGCCCAGCTGCGGGCAGTGTGTGCATTCCAGCTGTGCTGTCACCTGTGCTTTAGGCCACCAGGTGCGGGTCGGGGGGAGGTCAGAGGCAACACTCTCTCAGGACATTCCTGGCCCCTGCTCCAGAATCCTCGGTAAGCAACAAGGCTGACAGGCTGCATCACAAGAAATAAATTGGCTGTGTGGATTGTTTTAAGCCCACATGTCAAGCCATTGTTTCTATGCCTGACATTTTTCTCTTCTCTGCCATTTTCTCTTTCTAATCACAACGCAAGAGCCATCTAGCTGCTCATTCTCTCCCTGTCACCTCCTTCCAGCATTAGCCAGCTGGTCCCTGAAGCTTCAGTGTGGAGGAGTCAGGGCCCAGGCCTGCCTGAGCCTCTGGCCAGCTTTGAAAGTTCACGGTCACTTGGGAATTCTAACTGTGTTGTTCCAAAAGAGAAAACAAGAATCCAGCCTGATCCCAGACATGACCCATCCTAATCGTTTCTAAGACAGTGGATGGGGTCTCTGCCATCCTTCCAAGAAGGACCCCCACCTTACTCTTCTTGAGATCTTCCCGTTTCTCTCCAGCCTTCCCCTAACATTGCAGTTCACCAACAGCAGCTCACTTGGAAAACTTGAAGATGCTGGTGAAGGCAGGCTTCCACATTGGAATCAGTGAGATCTGTGCCCAGGGTCATAGGAAGCCAAGAGAAGTTGAAATACTTAAGTTCAATGCTGAGTTCTGGAATTGGAGCAGATTCCCTGATTTCTCTCCTGCCCAAGCCCATCACCCATAAATTCTGACATCTACTGGTGGGGCATGGGGAAGCTTAAAGGAGGTCATGTTCGTGAAGACACCTCGAATGGTGCCTGGCACATAGGGAACCCCACTCAGTGGTAGTTGGATTGAATACAGTTGTGATAAAGAAAAGAGAGGGAAGGACATACGGGGCGAGGGGCGGGAGATGAGAAACAATAAGATGGTACGAAGAAGGGCAAAAGTTTTGCCAAGAAACAGACTCACTTTTCTGGATAGAGGGTGAATTTTCTCAGCCAGCAAGTCGTTGAAGTTACAACTTCTTTCTGTGTATGAACTGCTCGGTTTAATGTAGCTCAGAATTGAAGACTAAATGAAATCTATAGAGTGGAATTTGGTCTTCTTTATTTTAAATTTCTTACGTTGGGTTTTAGAAAGTAAGGCAAGCAGAAAGCTTGAGCATCAGGTCCTATATTTTATAGCAGAGGGTATACATGTGGACATCCTGATTTCTTTGCCAGAGATGCCTCAGCGCTTCATACAGAGTTCCCTGTGACCCAGGTCCTGCCCTGGCTGACACTTCACCCTGTTCCTTCCCAGAAAATGTCATATAATTATCCTCTGCCTTCTCCAGTTCTCCAGCACCCACTTCACACCCTAGCTCCTCCCAAGCCCTCTCCTCCAAACACTTCCCAAGATTGTTTTTCCTTTTTTTGTGTGTGTGTGAGGAAGATCAGCCCTGAGCTAACATCCATGCCAATCCCCCTCTTTTTGCTGAGGAATACTGTCTCTGAGCTAACACCTGTGCTGATCTTCCTCCACTTTATGTGGGACGCCGCCACAGCATGGCCTGCCAAGCGGTGCGTCCGTGCGCCCAGGATCCAAACCGGGCCGTCGCAAGCAGAACACGAGCACTTAACCGCTATACCATGGGGCCAGCCCACCAAGATTGTTTTTCCTACTTTCAAGTAATGCACTGTTAACATTCGTGTTTTCAAATTAGAAACTGTATGCTTTTCTTTACGTGAGCAAAAATTTCCCAATAAAATTTATTATATAATTACGTGCTTTGTGAAAAGACAGGGAATAACGAATTGAGATCATATTTCTAATGAAATAGCAAGTCGAAATTGATACACATGCAATCCTATTTTGATTTGCTGGGGTCATTACCAACCAACTCTGGTCCAAAAACATTCCTGCTTATTGTTGAAACCTATGTTTTATTCTTTTCAAACAAATGAAACAATGGAAAAGCTGATTTACCTACGCAGAAAATCTAGTCCTCCACCATTTAAACAAGCAGAAGTGGAACAGCGTGAGCAAGTTGAACTAAAAAAACAGCAAACAATTCTCCTTCCAAAGCTTTAATGTGCATAATAATCCAGTATTTCCCCTCACACGTGTATGTTTGTGATGCTGAAATTTTCCCTCTCAGTTAATTTGATGTGTATAAGTTAAATAAATATGGCATTGCTGCCACGGTATCCTGGCATCACAGGGAATATTACTGCCTCCAATTAGCTTTGAGAGAGTTAAACGCCAGGCACTTGCCCTAATGAGAACCCGAGACCTCTAGTTTTGCATGAATGAATGCAACTTAATTTGTGTTGCTTCTCTCAATACTCCCAGCTATCAGTGGTATTATCTGACAGTAAAATACCCCTCCTTCTTTTGAGAGAGAGAGGGAGAGAGAGGTGTAAAGAGTGAGTCAATGTCTTTTAATGAGAACCTGGGGGGGGGGGTTGACAGTGACATCTGACCAGTCCATGTCTTGTTGGCAGCGAACTCAGAGCTCTGAGGAACAACCACTAAGGTGAAAAATAAGCAGATGTGAGGATGTGTGAAGATATGCTTGTAAAACAACCCTGTCCTCTCTACCTGTCCATGAGAGGAATTTTGGTTGCAGCTTCTGCTGCAGAGGAGGTACAAAGAATCTGGAATAGGCTCCGAGGGTGCAGGGGCTGAGGGGGAAGGGAGAAAGGAATCACCTTCAGTCTGGCAATAGGGACCACGACGGAATGACAGCTTGTGAAAGAAGCCTCCATCAGTCTCCCAGGAGACAGCCGGCCTCAACTTGGGTGTTCCCCGCTTGTTAGCCTCAACCATAATTGGTCTCTCCTCCCATCCCACGTTGTTGGTTTTCTGTGTGTGGCTTTTGGTGTGAGCGTGTTAGGTCATCAACAAATACAATGGCGGGAGGGGACAACGGGGGACACACATGATTGTTTTAAAGAAGAAAGGAGAAAAAGGATAAGAGAGTGGGCAGGAAGGCTGTGAACAGAATGGGAAGATGCCCCAGGATTTAGGCTTCCGAGGCAACCCCTGGAGTGCTGGGGGGTGGGTAGAGCGCTCCCTGGGAGTTTTGTCAAAGGGAGAAGAAGCACGGGAGCCGGGGACCCTGCTGAGTGCCACTGGGGACATGCATCTATTCCATGCAGTTTTTGTTTGCTTGCCTCCAGAGCCGCCTGTAACATCCTGCCCATGTCCGCCGGTGCATCACATCAAAAAGGAATTTTTCAAAAAATCCCAATCAGTGTGGCCTGCCCTAGAAAGGATGTGAGTCTGGAGCTGAAGACCTAAAGAGCAGCCCAGAACTCCCCTGGGGGTGGGGGGCAGCGGGGAGAGGGGGGATCAGCGAGGCACACAGGCATCTTCCAGTCAGCCTTTCTCCGTCTGTTTTTAAAATAGTTTCCCCTGTTCTCATAGTCTGTTTCTCCATCCCCTATGTTTTCTTTTCTTGTCTTCTTGGAGGAGCAGCAGTCCTGGGGTAGAGGCTGTAAGAAGTCTGTGACTTGAAGTCTGCTGTGAAACTGAGAGGAAAGATGTCTTCGCAGTCAAGGAGGGTAGTAGATACAGCGCATTGTTGTCGCTCAAAAGGGGGCATATGAGGTTCTGAGACCCTCAGATATTTATTTACTGTAAAAAGAACATTTGATGGGGGAAGGGAGCAGGAGAAGTGTAATTAAATGCAGTTGCAAACTTTGGGGAATTTTTCCTAGTTTTTTTTAATTTCACTTAACCCTTGGCTGGCCTTGGTTGCCATGGTGCTGCAGCCAGGGCTGGTGTCCACAGTGTCCCTGACTTAGCAAAGGCATTTAGGGTCTGAAATCTTGCTCTTTGCTACGGCAGGGACAGCGGATTGGAGCTGGTGGCGCTAAGGTGTGTGTGTGGAGGTCTCTTCCGTGTGGCAGGACTTGGTGCTGACAAGTCTGTGGGCATTAGCCTGTACCCGCTGTTCTGCAGCACCAGGGCCATGGTGGGTGAGGGACTCAGAGACGGTTCCCTTTCCTGTCACCTCTTGCAGGGTAAAGATTCACAGCCAGAAAAGGCCCTGCCGCTTTCCCTGGATGGTTCTGGTCTATACATTCCAGAAGATTTTGTCTTGGAGATGCCCCCATCCCAAGCCCAGAGGAACTCCAGACCCCCATGCTTAGAAGGATGCGCTGCCCCTGAGAAAACCAGTTACCCCAGGTACCTTCAGCAAAGGTATCTTGAGCAAACACCTCCCCCTATGCCCTATTAAGCCTTATCTCTGGCTTCTCCTCACCCCATCCCCACAGTAAAAGGCCCCCAAAGCACTAAGGACCGGCTTCTTTTTATAAAGCCAGGGAAGGCGGGCGATAAAGATCAGGCATTTAAATTGGCCATTTGGAAGATTACATCTCTTCAGCGTGGGTCTTTCAAAACTCGCGCTGAATTACGGGCCGCGGCTACTCTCACCTGGCTCTCAAAGGCCGGGCACCTTTCAATTCGGAGGGCGAGTGGGCTGGGGTAGGTGACCGGGCGCCATCAAAGGCCCAAGGGAAGGCCGTGGGGCTACACTCGTCAAATGACAAGTAATTGACGGATTCGAGGCCGCGCATTACCAGCGGAACAGGGAGGCATTAATTATTTAAAAACGATTAGCTTCGCCGTGTGTCCTGCAGGTGTTCCATCTTGTTCAAAGAAGATAACCAGCCACTTGAGCCGGAGCCCAGGCTTGGCAGGCGGCAGGCGCGCTCGCCAGCCAACCTCGGGTGCGGTGGACAAAGGCGCGCGGCCCGGGGCTCCAGGGAAGGAGGGGAGAGAGCGCCCAGGGTCTCCACACACGGAAGTGCCCATATAACTGATCCTGCTAATCACTGGGACCGATTTCTGCCCTTTGGGTTCGAGATCTGGTGACTGTGGCGCGGACGGGAAGAGCTTTCCGGTCGGGGTGGCAGGCAATTTAAGGCCGAGTACTTAGCCGCATCTCACCGCCTGGCAAAATACCCAGAATTATCCAACGGGCGCGGGCCTCTCACAAGACCGGTTATCCAGCCTGTTGAGCAAAAACCCCACGGGAAATGCAGATTTCGGGGGGGGGGCACCGGGGAGACCTCAGAGGAAAGACACCTTTTCCGCATCCTGCCCTCGAAAGCCGAGGGTCCTGCGATTTCAACTGGCAGCATCGCATCCAACTACTAGTTCTCCGAGCCGGCGCCTTCCTGCAGGCGGCGGAAAGATGCGGTCGGTTCTGTTCGGTCCTCCAGACTCGCGTCCTGCGACACCACAGCGCGCCCCTGCCCCGGGCCAGCGCGGAGAGAATGGGGTGATAAATGGCCCCTGGCCGGCTTCTGTCTTTTCCTGCTGGACCCGGTTTGTAACCCCAAAAGCTCCCGAACCTGCCTGCAGCCGTGCGTGCCTGTACATAAATGCCACCAGCCGCTTGTTGCGGCGAGAATGAAAATTTCCCTGGCTTCTCAGAAAGGCGCTGCCCCTCCCGTGCTGCAGAGGGGCGCCCACCCCACCGCCGCCTGGGCCTGCGGGCTTCCCGGGAACCGCCGAGACTGGACTCTGAACCCACGCGCGCCGGGGGGGAGGGGGTCACCACGCTCGGGGCTCTGCCTCTGAAGCCACCCAGTACCAGTAAGCCATTTCCTGCTGACCCCCACCGCAGACTCAGAGGCCAAGGGCGTTCCCCCGCACCCCACCTCCCCACTGTCTTTGGGAAACGCGGGGCGCTTGGATCGCGTTGGGAAATCCCCAGCCCGGAGCGGCTTCAGGGGCCTGTCGTGGCTTCCCGTAGCTTCTGGGCCCCACCAAACTCTCCAACTATGTTCAGAGCCCACATTCAGTCTGAGTTTGTAACTCTTCGCCCCTCATCCTGCCACACCGTGCCTCTCAGAAATCGCCCGCAGAAAAGGCCTCCTCCCAAACCCCGGGGTCTTCACCGACTTAGCTTCTCACTCCTTCCTCTGCCCGCGTCTGGGCGCCGGAGCCCTCGGAAGGGAGCAGCACTGGCTGGGGGAGGGGAGGCGCACGGACAGGAGTCGGGGGCGGACGCAGCCCAGGGGACCCGGGCACGGCCCTCGAGTGGGCGCGCTCCCTACCTGCGGGCAGCGGGCGGCGGGCGGCGGAGCGTCCAGCGCGCGGAGGGAGGCGGCCGACTGCTCCGAGCCGAGGCATCCCCGCATTTATTTGAGCTCGAACCGAGCGACTGTTGACTTTAGCACACAAAGCAAAGACTTCACTGCCCGCTAGTTTAAAAATGAATATTTTACCAAGATATCGATCAGCGTTATAAAATTCAGTTAAGTACAATGGGATCCTGGCAAAAAAAAAAAAAAAAGAATAAAGAAGGGGGGAGGCAATATAATATCTGTGCAAATTTGCTGAAGTGTGACGTGGCATGGAAAGTTTACCCTCCTGGAATTCGGATCTAGAATGTTTTTTTCGGTTGTTTACTGACTTTGTTTATTCACAGATCACGGTTGCTTAAACCGGCTTGCAGATAGCGCGGGGAAAAGGAAGAAAAAGAGAGAGGTAAAAAGAAACGCTGCACCCTACAATACTAAGAGTGGGGAAAGCGGACGGACGGAGGGCGATCTGGAGCTAGCAAGCTGGGAGCCCGGGCTGGGGGAGGGGGCTGGGGTGGGGGAGGGGTGTGTGTGAACGACACAAGAAGCGCAGAGAAGCCTCTGAAAGCGCCCCGCTCCCCGACATCCTTTTTATGTATTCGGACAGAACTATATCTTATCGGCCGGATCAGTGGAGGGGGCGCGCTAAGTAGTTTAAAACGACCCTCGCACAATGGGCGTGCGATAGGAAACAGAGCAGGTTAGAGAAGCGCTTTCAGCCTCCATTGTCCCCCACTCGGCCCCCGGCCCTGCCTCTCGGCTCCTTCGCCACGGGAGCCTTTTATGTGATAATGAAACACATTTCAGGCCGGGCTCACGACGTGTGTGTCCTTGCCAGGGGGAGAGACGGCCCTGATTGCTGGCTGCGGCCTCTGGATTCTCCCCACCCCACCCCGCCCCGCCCCAATTTCTCTTCCTTGTGTTCTTCGGGACAATGTGGCATTTTAAAAAAGGGATTTGGAGGCGGGGGGCGGAGGCTAGGGCAAACCCCCCTCAAGCGCCTGAGAAGGCCAGCGTTTAAGGGAGCAGAGATCCCGCAAGGTGGCAGAGGGCGCACACAGAGAGGCTGTCTCCAGGGTTGGTGCGAAGCTGGGACACTCTAGGTTTGGGTGGTCGAGAAGCCCTAGATCTAGTCCTGGAAACATGAGCTTGGGCTTAAGAGTCTGAGGCAAAAAGTCCTGGCCTTGGAGGCTGCGGGAGAGTACTTATCCACCGAAAGCTAGCTGCCGGGGAAGGGCCCCAAGTGTGTGGGGCCGGTGAGGACACTGGATCCTGCCCTCGCTGGGCCAGCCTGCAGGCCAGCAGATGCCCCGGGGAAAGCAAAAGCCGAGGCCCCTCTGCGCACCTGGGCCGGGCTTCGCCACCGGAGTGTCCAGTGCGGTTGGCCGCCAAGTCGGAGCGGCTAGGCCGTCTGTGGGGAGAGACAGCACGATTTGTAAAAATTTAGTCTGGGTCTGTCTTTATACTTTTGGATTTTCCTTTAAAGCTCACAAAATACCCCCTCATCCCCTCGGCCCTGCAATCCTGACTTGCCAACTTGGGCTAACAGGATGCAGTGCGAGGGCATCGGTCTTCTGGGGGAAGGGAGGGGGAAGCAAATCCGCAGACCCTGAGATCGCACCGCTAGACGCCATCAACTGGCAAGCTGCGCAAGCCTCACTTCCACCTCGTCCCCCAAAAGACCTTATTTTTAAAAGGAGATTTGGATCATCACCCTGAGCGATCCCATTAAAACCAATTACAGGAGAAAGCGTTCTCACTGTTCCTCCAGACTGGGTGCCAGAAGGGGTGCTCCCAGAAATCTCACTATTCCTGGGCTACAGCCTGGTCTACCAAGGTTGTGCAGAACACCAAAGTGAAGGAGGAGGTTGTGATAGAGTTGTGAAGTGTAGAGAGAGGCCTGAGGCTGTAGGATTCAGGCAAAGTTCCAGTTCCACACACAGGAGGGGAAGGGGTGCCAGAGAAGCAGTGAGGAAGGCAAAGTGCTGCACCAGGAGTTTGCAAATCCACTCTGGGCTCACTGACTTGAAGGGAGGCCTAAGATTCAAATACAGCAAAAACATGTAAAATTCAGGCTTCTCAGAGAAGCCAGCCCTAGGGCCCCAGAGACCTCAACAACACCTTCACGTGGCCCAGGTAGAAAATTAAGATATGTGGTTTTCTCCCGCCTTTAAAGACAAACCTGCATTACCCCCTGGAGTGGTCCACCTAGGATCTGTGTGTTTCATTGTGTGTAAAGATAAACTCAAAATTCAAAAAGTAACCATAACAATAAAGAGGCCTATTTAATGATGTTCTTGCTGAAGTGTTTAGAGGTAAGTGTACTGATGTCTGAAATTTACTTTGAAATGCATTTAGAAAAATAAGATTAATTGACCAGTGGAGGTATACATAGATTCACAGATATGTGATATAACAAATATAGTGAAATGCTAACTGCAAGATCTGGGCAATGGGTACATGTGTGTTTTAGGTAAAATTTGTTCAACTTCACTATGTCTGAACATTTTAACAATAAAATGTTGGTAAAACAGCAACCACCACTCCTCCCCAAAATAAAATAAAACCTGCAACCAGCCAAAGTCTCTCTCCCTCCACTTTTAAATAATTTCCAGAGCTGTTTATTTTTTAAGTCAGACAAAGGAAGAAAATTCTGAAGATTCAAGGGATAAAACTGGCAATAACACTTTAATATAGATCTGTGGAACCCTGGTCCTTGCAGCCAGAATACACATTTATAAGCCATAAATAAAGCACGCAGAAACCATAAATTAATCAGACTCGAGACCTGGATTTCACCGTGTCAAGAATGGGAATGCATTTTTTTTTCCCTTGGTCATTTACAACAGACCCTTACATCATTTTGTTTTCTCTTTTTAAACAATAGTACAACTTTCTGGTTCTCTGTTAAAACTACATTGTTTTACACTGAGTCACAAAAGTTTGTGGGGTTTTTTTGTGTTTTGCGTTTTTTTTTTTTTTAATAAAGTAAGACTTCCCTGCAACAACGACAGCAATGGAGGAGAACAACAATAACAAAAAATCGGAATTCGCAGATGCTTCAAGAAGCAGGTGTCTACACAGTAGTGGAAACCAAAGGCTTTTCTCTCTTTTTTCTTTTTTTTTCGACTGTTTATCTTTTTTCCCTTTCCCTCCTGATACAGAGTGATGGATATCAGTGTGGCCCATCTGTTACGGAGGGAAAAGCTGCAGCGTGAAGGGAGACTGCTGTCCTAGGGGTGGAGGTGTAATGGATTTCTTCTCCCTTTGCATCTCTCCAACACCCTTTCCTTAACGTCTCCACCGCACTTCCTCTCTCTCGTCCTTGTCCCGGGCTGGCCGGGCCGCAGCCTTCTTCTTAAGAGGAATTCATAATGGGCCGAGAGTACACCCCCTGGTAGTAGGAGGTGTCTGCCGCCAGAGGCGAGGCGTCCAGGCCCGCTTTGTTCGTGACCGGGCCCATGGCCAGGCTTCCCGGCATGGGGGAACCGTAGCCGGGGTAGTGCATCACCTGTTCGTAGGCCTTGAGGTCCATTTTGTGGGGCTGGTGGTGGTGGTGGCTGTGGTGGTGCTGCTGCTCCGAGGACATGAGGTTGTTGATGGAGAAGGGGTGGTTGAAGGCGTAGTGGTGCTCCGGCTTAAGGTGGGCCTCGGGCGGCAGGCCGGGGTGGTGGGGAGGGCCCAGCAGGTGGGCTGCGGCCTGCTGCTGCTGCCCGGGCGAGGGCGCCGGCTCCGGGGGGCTCAGCGTCGCGGCCGGCGTCCCCTTCAGCTCGCCCAGGCCTCCTCGCTTGTGCTCCTGGCACGGAGAGGCGCTCGAGTGGGGCGACTCGGTGCCCGCCGGAGTCTCGGGGGCCGGCCCGGCGGCCTCCCCGAGCTGACCCTGCGAGGCCTGGGCCCCGGCGGCCGCCTTCTTGCCACCGCCCGTGGCGCCCGCGGCTTCCTTCAGGGCCAGCTGCTTCTCGCACTTGAAGCGCTTCTGGCGGCGCAAGTAGCAGCCGTTCTCAAACATGTTGCCCGAGTCGGGATGCAGGGTCCAGAAGGAGCCCTTGCCGGGCTTGTCGGGCGAGCGGGGCACCTTGAGGAAGCAGTCGTTGAAGGAGAGCGAGTGGCGGATGGAGTTCTGCCAGCGCTGCTGGTTCTGCCGGTAGAAGGGGAAGAGGTCCATGATCCACTGGTAGATCTCGCTCAGCGTCAGCATCTTGTTGGGGCTCTGCTGGATGGCCATGGTGATGAGCGAGATGTACGAGTAGGGCGGCTTGGCGTGCGTGTAGCTGCGCCGGTACGTCTTGGGATCGCGCGCGCGGCTCAGCCCCGCCTGCCCGTACATGGGGCTCATGGAGTTCATGTTGGCATAGGGGGCCAGGCCGCCCATGGCCCCGGCCGCTTGCCCCCCGAGCGGACTCAGGCTCGGGCTCAGGTGCGGCCCCATGCCCGCCACGCCAGCCGCCCCGGCCGAGCCGCCCATGCTCGCCATGGCGCCCGCCCCGGGGGACATGCCGGCCAGGGACGGGCTCATGCCCGCGCCCACGTAGGACGACATGTTCATGGAGCCGGCGCTCATGTTGCCCGAGCCGCTGCCCATTGCAGCCGCTGACATGCTCATGTACGTGTTCATGCCGTTCATCCCCAGGCCGGCGTTCATGTTGCTCACCGAGGAGTAGCCCTGCGGACAGAGCCCGGGGAGGGAGGCGCACAGCGTTAGCACCGCGGCTTGAGCGTGCCCTGACCTCCCACCCACCGGGCTAGCCCAGGCCCCCGCCTCCGGGGAGGCCTCTGGGGAGTCCTTCCCTCGCCCGGCCCCGCTCCCGGACACAGAGTCCCTTTCACCCAGAGCGCGCTGTGATCGCCCTTGGGGAGGTGGCAAGCGGGCTGCTGCTCTGTGCCTGTGGCCAGTTCCTAGCCTTTGTGCGCCTCGCTCAGATTCTAAAACACGGTGCCTCCAAGCAACCCCAAGCCAGGCACCTCAAATGCATCTCTTCTTCACAGAGTCTCCCCAACTTTCCGACCAGCATACTAACTCGGCGCCACCACCTCCGACCCTAGCGAGCAACCTGTGGCACACCGCACAGGGCGCCCCAGGCGGCCTCAAGCGGAGACTGTCCCAGGGTCCTCTCTGTTCAGCCTTACTCCCGGAACCCCATCCTTGGCCCCAAGGGAACCGAAACCCAGTGCTGCGCAGAGTCTAGGGCCAGCAAGAGGCACTGAATGGAGGGATAAGGAGGAGACCGCGAAGTGAACTACACGCGGCTGGGCTTTGCAGCCACAAACTTTCTTTCTCTTTGTCCCCTAGTCTCTGACTCTGCCTCTACCTCAGCCCCCAACTCCTACCCACCTTCTTCTCTCCAGCTCCCCACCCCCTCGCCGGCCGACCTCCCACCCCTCCCCAGCCGCGCGCTGCCAAACATAACTCTGTTAGGATAGTGCGTGGCTCGGCCACGAAGAGGATTTGGAGGCGCCGCAAGTCAATATTTGATCACAAAGTTAATATTATCTCAAGGCTAACAGTGTGTCGTATAAAAAAGAGACCCATTTGAGTCGAAGGAGGGTGGAAAAGGCGGCTGCCCAGAGCGGCTGGGGTGGGGGGCGGGTGCCGGCGCGGGAAGCAGTCCCGAGGTTGGGGAAAAGAGCGAACGCCACCGCCCCACTTCCCGCTGGAAAAGGCGAGTGCCTACCTCGGGCTCGGCATAGTAGCTGCTCCAGTCGGACGGCTCGTGCCCTTCCATCTTCACCGCTCCCAGCATACTGGAAGCCGAGTGCATGGCAGTTTAAAATTTAACAGCCACAACAAACGACCAGCAATCACCCCCCACCCCCACCCTCTTAAAAAAAAAAAAAGTCAGCCAAGGCTCCGTCCCCTCCCTCCCTCTCTCCCGCTCCCTCTCTCTCGGCTCCACTCCCTCTCTCTCCCTCGGCCGGTCAGAGCCGGTAGTTGGAAGTGGGCGGGAGGGGTGAGTCTCGGGAGGAGGGGGCCGGGGATGGGAGGAGGCCGAGACCCTAGCCCCGTTGCAGGGAGCGCCGGTCGCCCGCCGCCGCCGCGCTCCCAGGCTGCCGGGTGGAGGCCGAGGTTAGCAGTGCCGAGCTGCCCGGAGGCGGCGGGAAGCGCGCGGCGCGGGGGCGGGTGGGGGGGGTGGAGAGAAGGAGGAGGTGGAGGAGGAGGTGTGGACCGCGGAGCGGACAAGTGCCGCAGTGACGTGGGCGGCTGGTGATATAGCGCGGCGCACGGGCGCGGGCCTCCAATCCCCAGACCCGGGGCAGCCCATTTGAATAATCAGCTCACACCTAGGTGAGAGGGAGCCTCGGCCGGCGCCCCGCACCTGCCCCTCGGCGCCCGCCCCGCCACCGCCACCGCCGCCGCCGCGCCGCGTACGCAGTGCCTGGACAGGCGAGCGGGGCGAGTGGGCGCGCGAGCTCCCTGCAGGAGCCCCCTTTCCTCCCACGTCTGCGAGGAGTCCCCGTGGGAGGAGGGACCTGGGAGGAAGACACTCGCGGGAGTGGCTCAGGGTTTTGACCCCTGCCCTGTCCCATAGCGCCCGGCGCCTTGTGCGCCTGCCTGAGGGTGCGTTGGGTCTCTGCGCCCGGTTTCCTCTCTGCGGAGCGTTATAAAAGCCGCGTTTATTTATCTCGGGTTTCTTTTTTCTCAATGCTCATTCTCTGTCAAAACAACAAGACGGTGACAGCCAATTTGCGAAGCGCTGCCGTATTTAGAAAAACTGTGTACACACCTTTAACTCGCCCGCCGCTGCTCCTGGGAGGCTCCTCCCTGATACAGTTAAGACTCGGAGCGGCTCCGGAAGGCGCGCGGGGCGCGCCAGGTCCGGCCGCCTCGGCTCTTTGGCTCCTCGGAGCCCGGCCTCGGCGACGACAAGGGCAGGGGCTGGCGGGCAGGGAGGAGCAGTGTCCGGGCGCAGGGCGCACGCGGCCCCGCCAGCCGCGGCCGACGGTTAGGAGACTGCTATTTGTCTCTGACATGCAAGACTGCGTGTTTCAAGGTTACTTTTCAGTCACAACCGAGGTGCCCACAGCATTTCGTAACTAAAACAAACAGGGCAGGAGGCGGGGGAGTGAGGCGGGAGGAGAGAGGAATAAAGAAATCAATAATGGGGCACATGGAGTCCGCTGCAGGAGGGTCTTTGCCCCCTCCGCTTCCGTGAGGGGCTGTTTAATAAGAATTAGAAACCCCAGCAACTATATACTCCCTTTTTATTTTCGCTCCAGCTTCTGAGTTCAAATTATCATCTGTCCTGGGCCAGCCACCAGCGAGCCCAGATTTTTTGGGGGGTGATATTACTGGTGTTTAGATGTGGACGACCTTTCTTGGTTCTAAAAACCCGGCCGGGCCGTGAGGATCCAGCCCTGCGCCCTCCACCTCAGATAGAGACAAAATAAGAAATAGTGGGTATCTGGCCCACCTGTTCAGAGTTGTGGGTAATGGTCGCAGAAGACAGAGGCAAGGTGGCAGCCACGGAGCTGAGCATTGAAAACGGAAGGACTGGGTGAGGGTCAGGCTAGAAGGCCAGCGGGGAGGAGCAGATGCAGGGGAACTCCCCCTCCCCCCCTTCCCTCTACTCCAGGTCTCTGGGGCCTGCATCGCTTTGAACCCAAGATGCAGCCGCTGGCAGCGCCCTTTGCGCTGAAAGGCGGATGGTTTGACCAATTCATAGTGAGGGCGTTAATGAACCCGCTGAGCGAGTGCCAGGGCAAGATCCCCCAAGGCTAAGGTCTGCGTCGCCTCGAAAGCCGAAAGCCGTGCGCAGCGCTGAGGACTCCAGGTGGGGCAGGCTGGCCTAGTGCATCCGGGAAGTGTGTCATGGGGTGTATGCACGCGTAGCATAGGTGAGCTGAAGGGACCAGACCCCCAGCATCTCTCACCAGATCCCAGAGCATGGGTGGGAACAATTTCACCGCTCTCCCGAGGGTTTGGGAAAGAGGGGTGCGCGCTGGCGCTCAAAAGGAGTTGCTTGTTTTTCAAAGCTGTCTGCGCGGGCCCAGGGCAGAAAGGGAGCTACACGCGAACACACACACACGAGACGCCAAAACAGATAAATCTGCGAAACAACGACAAACAGCTTTCTGATGTGTAAGGAACTGAACTCTAAAGAATACTCTGGTTAACCTAGTCTGTGCGTGTGCGTATGAGTATCCACTTCCCTTTCCCTTTTTGCTCCTGGTCGAAAATATGGTTCTAGACATTATTCCACGAGCAAAAGGAGCGAGCGGGGCCGGGAAAGGATGTCCGCGGGAGGACCGGGGGCTCTCTTCCTAAAGAGCGGATTTTACAAGTTCCCCCACCATTGGTGGCGGCGATCCGGGGACACCCGCGGGCTCTTGGCTTCGGCTTCCGCAGTGATGGGGCGCCCCCTGTCGGCCGTGGGGCCCTCGGGACCGACCCGAGCCCTTATTTACCCCCGCGCTCCTAACCCCGGACCCCGGGCGCCGGGGCACCTTCTCCTGGCCTCTCGAAGTCTCCGGGAAAACGCTTCCAGGGGGTTGGCATTTCTTTAGAGTCTCCCCAAGTTCTGCGCAAACCCAAACCGGTCTCCTGCCTCCTTGGGAGGCGCCAAGGGCTCGGGTAGTCGGGCTGCGTGTGACGTGCCTGGAGTCCCCGAGCCGTCGGTCCGGGACCGTCCCGGCGGCGCCGCAGCCCCGGGGGAAGGAGAGGGCGGGCTGCTGTCACTTTAGGCGGCGCGGAGCGGGGCACCGCCGGCGGCGAAGGAAGCAGGAGCGTTCCCACAGCCTGGGGTCGGCTTTCCTGCCCCAGCGCGGAGGTCTTTGGAGGCGCTCCCTCCCCCTGCACACCCCTGGTCCTTCCCGGCAGCTTCGGTTTCTAAAGGTTTATTCAGAGCGTCTGGCACGAAAGCCTCGGGCTGGAATGCTGTAAATTGCTCCGAGAGCTTCTCTCCAGGAAAAATTTCGCGGGTAACTTGGGCTGAAAACAGATGTTTCCCCTGACCCCCCTTAGTTTGAAACCCACCCGGGACTGAGACCTACAAAGCTTTCCTTTGCCTGTGTCCTCCCTCTTTTCCTTCCTTTTCTTTCGGTGCTGCCCCGTTTTCGAATCAAGCCTCCGTGTAACCGACCACTGTGCTTGCGGTTAGCGCGCTGTTTTTATTCTGGATGCTGCCCCCGCGGATTTGACTCGGGCTCAAATCTGGGCCTCCTCTGCCCTTCCTCGGAAGAGGACGCTACGATCCGGTATCCTCTAGCAGAACTTCTTCCTCCCCGAGCTCTCTATCATAGGAAGCTAGCCCCTGAGGAAAGAGACATCAATAAACAGAACTCAACTTCCCTAACCGATAACCAGTAAAATACCACGGGGGCGGGGGTGCGTTTGTCTGATCAATACTCCAATTCTTGAAGCCTTTCAGAGAATACATATCCAGGAGAGGCCTTGCTTTAGGCCATTAGGCAGGTCTGCAGGTGAGATTCAGACAGAGGAGACAGAAAGGTGACTTAGCAAAGTCTTGTGAAAATACACATTTTACTTTCAAATGAGCTTTTGGTTGGCAGAAATCAGAGGTCCACACCTCCCTTATTCACAGGGCAGAATTCTCAGGGTGAATCCCAAGTCCTAATAAAGAAAAGGCATATAGCTGTGTCAAAGGCTGTAATCAACATTTCACTTTCCGTGGGTGGGTTGTTATTTCTGAAATTTAGTTTTAAAAACTCAGAACATCAAAATTAGTCTACTTGGCATTGAGCACACCTTCAGATACTCTTTTGCTGGCTTTCGTAGTTCTTTGATGGGCAAAACACTAGTTGTTTATGGAGAGGGCAATTGAAAAAGTAATTACTAAGAACATCTTATCAAAGGAGATTTGTGTGAAAGACTGAAGAAAAGATTCAACATGTCAGTCTCCTGCAAAAACACAGGAAAGTGCTGATAAAAGTGGGGGAAAGCAAGATACAACATTATAAGTTTAATACACAAGGCACCTGCGTACAATCTACTTCTGGGCAAGATGCGCAGGAAAAGATGGGAAATAAATAATGATAAAACAAAATGAAATGCAGTGCTAATAGCCCTGATTATGTTTGAGTGGTAGGATTATATCTTCAATCTATATTTTTTCTGCAGTATAGTTGTATCATTTTATGTCATTATTACATTCTTTTTAATTATTTTATGGTGAACTGTGTAATGAGAATATTAGATCTGATGTCATGGAAACTTTTGCGAAATAACGTGGACAGATATTCACTCAGATCTCACACTTGAAAGAAGAGCAGTGAAGTCACCATCCAAATGCATGAAGGGTTTGAGTTCTGAAAAACAAGCCAATATTATTTTTTCTTACCTGTGTCAGAGGGTGGACTGAACTCTTCCTTGAGTTGAGGGAGGAAGAGAAGTAATATTTATGCCAACCACAGATGGTGACTTCCCGGCATGGCACAGGGAAGGAGGAAGACTCTGTCCCTGGGGTACTGTTAGGAAGAATTTGCACACAGATTGCTTCTCTGTGGATGTAGGGTTTGGTTGTTGTTTGGAAGGCTAAGTGTAGTTGTGGATGGCTCATCTTTCATGGGAGTGTCAGCGGCTGGGGTGAGCAGTTGTCGAGTCTACTCCCATCTGTGTGGGTCTGTAGGGAAGACCAGTGCTCTGCCCATTCAGGTCCAGGGTTTGACAAATATTTCTGGTATATGCTTGGCATTCTGTCCACCATTCTTGAGTTTTTAGCACATTTCTGGTATTTAGGACTATTATAGCAGGTAATTAAAATAATTGGAAGAGATAAAAATAAAGAGATGACAACTATGAGTAGCAATAATAACAGGCCAAAGTGAGTGAGAATAAACCCCTCTTTGAGGGACGCCCAAATTAGATGCCTCTGCATTTGTGGCGCTGTGGGCTATTTCATACGTTGGGATGTTATTCTTGGAGGAAATCTCAGTTATTCCTGCCAAAAAGGCAAGCAGTCAACTTCATGAGGGACAGGAGTCATGGCGAGTCCGTCGCAGACCTGAAGAATCAGCCCCCGGCATTCCTTCTTAGGAACACGGGGAGATCGTTAAGAAGCGGCCCAATTAGATCTAGGAGCTACTGATTACTTACTTGAGTAAACAAATATACTTTCCGTATAAGTGTGAAAGGATGAAGCATGTGACAGATGTGGAGGTCAGAAGGAGGTGAGCAAGGCCTAGATTTGGAGTCTTGTGCTTATGAAGCAGCTGTTCGCATCTTGTTTCCATCTCAAAGTGATCCAGGGGTTCTGTGTAAACAGACAAGAACTACACATAACTTGCTCTAATATTAAGCAGTGATGGTAAATAGGAGTTTATACATTTTTATCCATTCAGAAACTATTTAATACGTACTGACTATATTCCAGATGGCGATGAGACAGCCCTGAACAAGGTGGGCAAAGCCCTGTGCTTACAGAGTCAGTGTTTCCATCTTCTACTTCCACCTCTTCCTCCTTCTTCTGCCACAGGTTCCAGAAGAGCGTGTTTTCCCTATGTTTTGAAGTCTCCTTTCAACCCTGACCCAGGAATTTCCAAGCGCCAAAATCCCATTCCAAATGCGAATCTACATTTCACCATCAGAAATAGTCTATCTACTGGTAGAGATGGACTAAAAGCCCAGGTGAAGTGTTCCACCTGCACTGACCCAGAATTGATAGGAAAACCAAAGGTTCAGTCCTCTGAAGTAGTCGGTATGATGTCAGCAGAACGGATCTGGCCAGAGAGCAGCCAGCCCCGAGCACTGAGGCAAGCCAGTCCTGTCCTACCACCATTTGCAATCTCTCTCGAGTGTCAGTTTTCCATCAAATGGTTACTAGGGGTTCTGGCTTGGGAAAGAAGGCAGCAGGGAAGTGCTCCTGCTGGTAGTGGGTACTGGCTTGAGAACCTTGCCCTGTGTGTAAGAAGAGCAGTTGGCGCACAGCGAGCCCTCAGCCCTCAAGTGTTTGTAATATACGTGTCCGTGTTCACTCTTTGTTCGTTTTACTTCCAAAAGTAATTCTGGCGTAAGGCTCGTGGAGCTTCTTGAAAAGTAGGAGCTTCATTTTACAGGGAGGGGTAGCACATTACAGCAACAGTGACCCACTGGGACAGGGTAACTAACCAGGCCTGGGACCGCCCCTCAAATTTTTATGTGCATAGGAGTCCCCTGGGGGTTTGTGAAAATGCAGATTCTGATTCAGCAGGTCCGGGGAGGGGCTTGAGAGTTTGCATTCTAACAAGCTTCCAGGTGAGGCTGATGCAGCTGGTCCGCTGACCACAGGTGGAATAGCGGGATCCCTAAAGGCCTGTTTTTATCACTCATCTTGCCCTTGTCCCGAGCTGGATGGTGGGATGTGACTTGATAAAATGGGAAGTCCATCTTCACCTGCTGTTGGTTCTCCCCTCCCACTAGCCCCCAGCCTCACTTACCCTCCCCACAGCCAGGATTCACCTTCTCAGGCTGCAGGATTCAGAACCTGTCTGTAGCCTGCAGCCCAAGTAGTGTGGTGTATGAGCTCCAAGCAGACCCCACCCCCACCGCGCATTGTTAGCTCCCCCTACACTTCCCACACCTCCTCTGCTGGCTGCATCTTCCGGAGACAAGGACCTCCCTGGTTGACTGGGGAGGAGAAGGGACCTGTGGCAATTATCAGTTAGGGATGTGAAAACTGTCATTTTCCAAGCCTGAGAAAACGGCCTAAGGAAAGTTGCAGCTGCAATCACACTGCATCAGCAAATGCCCACCGAGGCCCCTTAACTTTTCTCCCTAAGGAAGAGGTCCCGGGAACCCAGGCTGATCTTGTCTTGCTGCGAACCTCTGGCACTGGTCTCGCCCTGAAAGTGAAAAGGGATAGGAATGACCCTTTCCTAAACATCCTCCAATCTCTTTGCTGATCCCAACATGCACTTGTAAGAAGCAAAATAGAAAGGTCAAAAAGAAGAGAAACTGACAGGAGATTCCTGTTTATTGAGTTTCCAATGGGTTTGCATGTCTTCCTCCTCAAAAAGACCTGGGCCTCTTATGATGGCAACTGGGAATGGGAATTTTCTTCCACAGTTTGACCCGATGCTGAACTGCCTGCTGGCGCATGAGAAAAAGAACAGGACTGGGAGTAATGGACAGTGACCCCCCGGACAGCACCCAAATTAACCCCTTGTTGGGAAACACACTGTTTCCTTTGCTTTGCCCCTTGAACGTTTTCCGACATATAAAATAGGAAATGTTTAGAAATTAAAATTTGAGTCGCAAAGGTGAGAAGAATTTAAAAATTCAGGATGTTTTCTTAACGCTTATTCTATTTGCAATATGTGCTTGTAATCAGCTAAGACCTTCTTTCTTCTGTGGGCATTTAAATAAGACGCTCATTCTGAAAAGGGCTCCTCCCTTCCAGGTAAGAACTGTTAAAAGGGAGAGAACGTAGTTTTTCTTTGGGCAAATTCTTCTTATTTCTGCAATGTTTACACATGGAGAATGAATGTAAACACAATAAGAATTTTAGGTCAAGTATTTAATCTATGTTTGATTTTAAAGCAATGTGGGTTAGGGATAATAAATCTGGGGAGGAAATTGTATTGAGCTGCTTTGAGATCCCTGGATGGAATTGAATAGAAAATACAAACTTCTTTTGCAATTATTCCTTTCACACCTGGCTACTCAATCACTTCATTCATAGGCTGCCTCTGTCGGACTAAAGGATTGAAATATGTGAGGCTAACTTTGGATGTATTGTTTTATATCATATGAAAAACTATAAGTGCTGCATAATATTCTCCAGAGTAGTCTACATAAATATGTCTATACCTTTCAAAATCCTGAGAATTTAGCTCTTCCCTTTAAGAGTGAAACCTGGAACATTCATTCCTCTAAGCCTCAAAATAAAAGTGCTAAGTAAATGCTAATGATGAGGAAAAGCTGGTCTTGGTGGGAATTCTGTGTCAGACCTGAGACTCACTCCCCAGTGCTTATGGTTACGGAGAAACTGCAAAGAGAAGGCTTATCTCTACTTCCCTGTTTCTTTTATTGTTTTCTCCCTTTTAACATGTTGAATGTAGAAATACAGATTTTTTTCTTTATGTCCATTTCTCGCCCCCCCTCCCCCGAAGGACTTGGATCTTGGAGACTAAAGAGATGTGGAAGGGGCTCCTATTTGCATCAGACTCGGTGGTCCACGCGGGTCTTTCTCATGTGGGAGCTCGCTTTGTTGCTGGAGGAACGAGAGTGGGAAATGTTAAAGGCCTGCCTCAGATCACCCAGCCCTTTGATCCCCACGCAGGCCTCTGGCCCAAATCTTGACCTGTTTCCATGTTATAATGTTCTCGTCCTTCCCAATAGACATTCCTTTAATGAGATGGAGAAGCTATCGGAAGCCTGGGAGAAAAGAAAATGCTCATGGGTGGAGTTTTCACTCATTGGTATTGTGTGTGTGTGTGTGTGTGTGTGTGTAGTTTATCTACATGCCTGAGATCGTAACTCTAGAAGAATATAGTTATTTAACTATATACTATAAACTATTGTTTATTTAAACAATAACCCGACTTTAGTGTGGAGTATTATGCAGCTTTATAAAGAATGATATAAATCTCTATGAAATCATAGAAAGTGTCTGTTTTAAGATGAAGGATATGGGTAATTTGACTTAATTTTTGTAAAAATAAACCCTGAATTTGTTTGTCTGTGCATAGGAAATATTTGAAGGTCACGCACAAAACTGTTAACAATGACACTCCCAGAAGCTGGGACTTGGAGGGGTTGGGAGCAGACTTCCATTTTTCACTTTATATATTCCTCATTTTTTACAGTTGTCTCTTCTGTTTTTGTCATTAAATAATATAAAATAAACAAATGTTGAAAAGTGTGGTCTTTGCCACTCGATAGCTGGCAGGCTGAACACAAACATTTCTGGTCCTCATTAACTGAAACATATACTTTCTTGCATCTTGTTTTAGAGAAAATGAGCAGGTCCGCTGGAGGAGCATAGATCATATTTGAAAGAAGAGAATCAAACTGGGAACACCCACAGGCCAGGAGAAGTTAGGTAGGAAAAAGAAACCACTAAGATTTAATAAATCTGACCTAATTTAAAAATTTAAAAAGTGGATGTCACAGGGCAGACTTAAAGAACCAGCTAGTACTTAAATTGCTGTGGGTCTTAATTGCTTATGGTTCTCAGGAAGTGAAAGGATTGAAATGCAGGCTCTCTGTGGTTTAGCTTAATTAATATTTATGACTGCAGAAGAAAATTAAATAAGGCAAACAGTGTAATTTTAAACAGCCTGTGGTCACAGTTAGCAGGACTCAAAGCAAATTCAGAAGGAAGAGTGCTGTGGGAATGGTGGGATTTCAGTTTTCTTCATTTCCCCAATCAATTTTTTATGCTGCATGAGAGCCCCAATACTGACATCTCAGAGTGCTACAGTGACTCACTGTTTCACTTATATCTTTTGCATGTTTTCTTTGTCTTTGTGACTGATTGTCTGAAGGAAGATTTTCTTTTTTGGGGGGGAAACAGGGGTAATGCCCAAAAATGTTAGCCCTGGAACCATCTATAATTGCTCCCTTGGGTGTTTCTTGGGTGTGTATCTGCCATTTACTGATTCTTTGTATGGTCTGATGATCTGAGCGCCTCCATCTTGGGAGCTGAGAGTTGATGAGATGGCATCAGTGCCTGTAACAGGGAACCCAGAGTTGGTTGAACTTCTGCATGCTGGTAAATGTTTATTGAATGCATGGATGGATGGATAAATAGAAGAATAGAGGATGGATGGCTAGATAGAAGAATAGAGGACAGATGCTATATGACTTTGATCTAAAAACTCATAATTTACCTGTGAGGACTGGTTTTAGAGGGATAAAATCAGATTACAACAAATGGCTAGGCAAATGCTTTTCAAATTTCAATTGATGGCTCATTAATGTGTTGTGACAGTAATTTACTTCATTGAGACTATCATTAAATAAAGGAAAGAAATAGAATAGAATCTCTCAGTGCATCCACACAAGCAGAGGCACGTGTAGTTTTGAAAAACCTCTGTTTCCGTTATAAATGTGTGTGTATCTGCATCAGGATGGAAAATGCATTCCCTACTGTGAGTTCTCATTCAAAAAGCCTGAAAGACCGGCACACTGGGGGCTGAGGGCTCATTAGCTCTCCCTGCAAAGGAGCTTCTGATTTCTCGTCTGTAAAACAGGAATCATAGCAGAGCTGTCTCCACAGATGGGGTGAGGATGAACCTAGTTGAGGCACATGAAGATAGCTTAGCCTGGTGCCTGGCATGTCGAGAACATCTGATCAATGATACTTTTTCTTGCCTGCATCCTCTGCAGTTTCTCAGCATTACGCTGAAGGAAGATCTCAACATTTTACACAAACATGCGTTATACTAGTTTTGTCCTCTCAACGCTAACCAAAAACAACTCTCTTAAAACACAACTACATCTGCTCCAGATGACACCACAAATGTGAAGAGGTTATTCTGATGTGAGAGCTGCGTTGAGCTCTGGGCCAAGGACTGCCCCAGGATGACCACACATGCTCTACCCGCTTGTGACTCTCTTAGCAAAGAGCTAGAAGCGAAAGAGTCTGCTGCAGCCGACAAGCCGTCTGAGGCTTCAATTCCATGGCTTTCCCTCCCTTTAAACGCTAAATTCAGCGTTTCATTTTTCGTGCTGACAATAACCCCCAATCTCTCCCTATTTGCAATTCTTTCTATACCCTTTTGCACATGCTAAAACCATCCCCTTTCTTGTCTGTCCTCTTCCTGAAGTCAGTTGGTCCAGAAAGCCTTAGCTTCCAAATGATTTTGCAGGTCCCCTCTCTCCCCTCCTGGGAATGTGTTGCTCTCATTCTTCTTTCTGATTCCCTTCCTGTTCTCTTAACGGCTCTTGTGCTCCCCTTCTCTTCCGCCTAAAGCCCTCTTCCACCCAGGTGATGTCTCCCGGTGACCCAATCTTGCAGAAGCCCCATTCTTCCACCTTTCCAGAAGGATGCTCAGCTTCCAGAGCCGCCCTCCTCCCACTGGCTGCTTCAGACAAGCCTGGGGCCTTGCTCTGGGTGGAACGTTTCCCGAGTTTCACCCATTAGATGAAAAACAAAGAAACAAACTTCCGCTTGGATTCATTTCCGTTAACTTGGAAGATCTCATCCTCTTAAGCTGACTGATGTAACCACCTGTTCCATGAGAAAATGGAAACCTTGCTCCTAGTGACGGAAAATTCTCCCCTTTTCCGTGGGACCTGGTTAGTTGGCGAGTGGGAGCAGAGATCCCCATGATCAACAGCTGCTTTGCTCGTTGTTTGGAAAGACAGCAGTCAGGTGGTAAAAAGACAGCAGGAGTGCACGGGGGCACATGGGGAATAGTATGCATTTCTTAACTTTCCAATAGCATTGCTCAATGTTATTCTTTTCCTTAAATAACATATATCCATATCATAGTTCAATTTGCTTTTCCCACACAAAGGTATATCTTGGTGTCTTCCCTTGTTAACACATACAGAATGATCTCTTACTCTTCACTGCAGTGCAATATGCATATCCCACTGTCCTATAGTCAGTCTAATCCTGCTGGTGTCTCAGGGGAGCTCCCCAGAAGCAGAGTCTTTGGCAGGGAGGGGTGGGTTCATGTGCATGTGATTTATTAAGGTGGTGGTCCCAGAAGCAGTCAGTGAGAGAGTGGGGAGAGATGGGGGAGACAAGCGAGGTGCCGTCTCGGGCAAAGCCTCATAGAGAGGAGCTGTAGCCTGACCACAGGGCACTCCGGAACGAGTAAGGCCTCACTTCTGCCCCCATCATTGGTTAGGCCCTCCTGGGGCCAGGTCATACATTGCCAGGCACGAGGAACTCTCTGTGGAAGCATACCAAGTAGCTCCCAGAGCCCAAGGGCAGGCTCTGATAGGGCAGCAGTTGCAAAAGCTTACTGAAAGCCCCACAGCAAATGGCAAAAATGGAACAGAGGAAGCTGGGTGGTGTAGCAACAATGTGGGTTATAGGAGGCTTGTAAATTTTGCTATTATAAAGAGTACTGCTATGAATAGTCATGTCTGTGTATGCATGTTACTGTGTTTCTCTAGTGCGTGGAGGGTCTGGAAAGAGCCACACCATACCCTGTAATGGTTATCTCTGGGGAGGAAAGAGGATGTGCCAGGGCGAGGGGTTGTTAAAGGGGACTTTGCCCTTATCTGTAATGTTTTAACTTTTTTTTTTTTTTTTGCTGAAGAATATTGGCCCTGAGCTAACATCTGTACCAATCTTCCTCTATTTTGTATGTGGGCCACCGCCATAGCATGGCTGATGAGTGGTGTAGGTCCTCGCCCAGGATCCAAACCTGTGAATTCCAGGCCACCAAAGTGAAGCGTGCTGATCTTAACCACTACACCACGGGGCTGGCCTCTGTTTTAACTTTTTTGAAAAGAGGGTGTATCTACATGTTGTTTTTGTATTTAAGTTGTGCTAAAATATTTCCAAGAGCACCAACCAATTCAAATACTAACAGTTCTAGTCAAGAGGCTAGTGAAGTATCTCTTTGCTCCTTTTGGGTTATAGCCAGTGGTAGCGGTGATGGGACCAGATTCACCCTTGCTTGCAACCTCAGGAGTTAGGAAATCTGTGATCCTGAGGCTCCTGATGTGGCTCTTATTCTTTTCAATTCCTGCCACAATTTTGACAGGGTGTAAATTAATCTTGGTTTTAGCTCTCACTTAAAGGCACATTGATCCATGCTCCTGGAGCAGCTCAGCCACTATGTATTCAACAAATGTTTACTGAACCCCAGTGTGCCCCATGGGTTCACTGCTCATGGGGCACCACAAATATCTTCAAGGAGTTCACAGGGTTGGGAGCAGACCAGAAACAAAATAAACGCAATGCAGTGTGTTACTTCAGCAGCAGGTTAGGCACTCCGGAGATAGCAGCAATACACAATCCCTTGGATGGGAGGGTTGGGGTGCCTCCTGTCAGAAGGGATGATATTTAAGTCAAACCTTGGGGGAAGGGGAGAGTTCCACAGCCTGAAAGAGACCAAAGGCTCCTCTAGTGGGGGAAAACACCAATACAAGAGCCTGGGCGAGACTCAGCATCAGGGGCTGGGGAAGGAGCATCCTGGGAGACGCAGTGAGCTGGAGGGAGATGGGAGGGTCACCAGGGGGGCTGAAGGCTAAGGAGTTTGGCCTCTTTTCTTGAGGATGGAAGTCACCGAGGGTTTGAAATTGTTGTTCTCTCAGCAATGTAGAGGGAAGTGAGGTTAGAATTAGGATCACTACTCAGCTGGCCCTTGTCAAGGAAGGGCTTGTTAGCTGCCGTCAGCCCCTTCAGGGTCACCTCAGCTGCAGAGGCACGGACCTTTGCAGGTGGTGCACATCCAGTATCTACGGATGAGCGTGTACAAAGGCCAGGCCATCTGAGCCCAACTCCACACAACTCCGAGGGCTGTGCTAGCTCTGGAGCTCCCCATAGGGTTGACCAAGGCTGCCACGGGGCCCGTGTGAAAGCTGGACTTCTCCCTCCGCCCATTCCTGCCTCCACTCCCCACCCTCTGCCAGGCATTGATCCCGTTGGTTCTTCATAATCATGACACATGCTGAACTCCAACTTAGAGGCTGCCTTCAGGGAACCCAGGTGAGACAACCACTTAGGGGACTGCAGCACTAATCCAGGAGGGGAGGCTGCGCATCTGGAGCCAACATTCTTTCTGGTTTCTGTTACGTGGTAATGGAGACAGCCTAGTTCTGGAGGGAGAAATCTACCTCTGGCCACTGATAGTCTCTCCAGAAAACTCCAAACTGATACAGATAGGAAAGCATCAGGTGAAATGAACATATAGAACTGGGGGTCAAAGTCTGTGCCTTAGTTTTGGTTTCCCTGGAAGTAGATCCAAGGATTCAAGTGCTCGCAGGGTATTTGGCTAAGGAAACACTGGAAAAGGAGTTGGGAAGTGAGACTGGGAAGGGAAGGCAGCCAATAAAGTGCATGTCATCAAACTAGTTACTACTACCGGCAACTGAGGTTTAACCTGCTGGGGCCTCTGGGAGGCAGAGTAGAACATGCACCTGAGAGTTATTCCTCCAAGTGCGGGGTGGGGGGAGCTGAGGTATTTATGCACCAACTCCTGCCAGTTGTTGATTGACGGCTGCTGCTGGGGAGTCTTAATTCTCTAGGCACTTCCAGTCCTGTATGAGGAGGGTAGGATTCTGCTGCCAGAAAACACCGTCAAACACCAAGGTGCAGATGCTGGCAGATGGAAGTAGGGCTAGGGGACATACATCATCTGTTAAGTCCTAGTGTCTCCATTTCCTAACGGCAAGAGCTTAGAGGCCTCATCCCATCTGAGCCTCAGCCCCTTAGTCATAAGACAAGGATAACAGTGATAGGTGCCTTCTCATTGTGGTGAAGTTTAAATGTGACTTTGCTTTAGTCTTGAATAATATCTTTTTTTTTTTTTTTTAAAGATTTTATTTATTCATTTTTTTCCCCCCAAAGCCCCAGTAGATAGTTGTATGTCATAGGTTCACATCCTTCTAGTTGCTGTACGTGGGACTCGGCCTCGCGTTGGACGGAGAAGTGGTGCCTCGGGGCGCTCCCGGGATCCGAACCCGGGCCGCCAGCATCAGAGCGCGCGCACTTAACCGCCAAGCCACGGAGCCGGCCCTAGTCTTGAATAATATCTTTAAGAATGGGTGACATGGAGGGGAGAGACAAGTAGATGTATAATAATATTAATACTTATCACATGCCATGGACCCCAGAATTGCATTCCCAAGTGTGGAGAGGCACTGAGTCTCCTCCAACTCCTTCAAGATAAACCAATCTCCCAAATTCAAATTTTCAGATTCATGTGTAGTGAATCACCTACTCTCACCAAAAGTTATATCCTGCCAACTACCTCTGGAACTATCAAATGCTACTCAGGAAGTCCCTCAGAATTCAGTAACGCTATTTCCCTCCTTTATAGGGATAATATCTAGGAACAGTGAGGTCAATGTCAACCAGAGAGTAGGATTGAGAGTCCTCCCGTCTCCGCTGCAATGCTCACTGAACCACAACCCTTTTGATTACCTGAAGGAGGACAAGTAGAAATGCCCAGTTTGAGTAGAAACCTTCTAAAACTATGCATTTCGGATGCTCAGTGGCAAAAGAGTCAGCTGCAGTATTGAGTAATGGTGAACTTTGTTCCCTATTAAATAGAAGGTAAACTATTGCCTGGTAAGATGATTCATTTGTGGTGAATGGGCACTCACGATAAAATCGTATCATCGTGGAAAATCCCTATCGTGAAGGCTGGGTCTCTAGCTGCTCCCCAGACCCCAGAGGCCAGAAAGTACACTATAGTGGGGGCTCAAATAGAGGATAGATCACAGAGGAAATCTCTTACTGTTTGACCCTAAGCACTTTTGTGCAAAAACCAGGACTGTGATAATTCCCACCATGTGTGAGAAGAGACATCCCATTTTCAGGGCCATTTCTACAAAGTACTGATGGAATTTCTCCTGTCCTTGTAAGAACTGTCACTCTCTGAGTCTCAGATTTACTGCTAACACAAAGCCTTTGATTAGATCCCCATGAGGTTAATGGGACCTTAAATCAGTCACAGATCCTTCAGAATTTATCTGGAAATTCCACCCTCTCTTTATTTTTATCACTATCCCAATGGTCCTTCCTATAATTGAGTTTTATGTTCTAGACATTAATCATTTGAATTTTTAAATTTAGATAACATCTGAAGGACTACTTCCCATCTCCTAATCACATTTCGGACGGTACTGAATAATAAGTAAAGCGTTAACTTCCTCTGGTTAAAAAAAATCCACATGCACACACACAAACTTGAGACGTTTCAGACTTGATGATCTGAGTATAAAACGAAAGGGCCGAGCCTTTGATTCATATTCTAGTCAATCACGGGTAAAGCAGCGCTGAAGGGATTTGCATGTTTAAAGGAGTGTTCAGAAGAACCACTGACATAATGAATTCTCCGCGGGTCTTTGCAGAGGAATTGGTATTCATCCCGATCTCCGGGGTCTGCTGCAGGCTCTGTGTTCTCTGGGTGTGCTGATTGGACGCCAGTGTCCAGTGGCAGCCAATCATGAGGTGTCAGAGCGGAGGCCTCCATCTTGTTTGGACTTGGGAGGGCAGGAAGGGATGAGTTGAATGGCCAGCAGGCTACACCAGCGGGTCAACGGGGGGTGTGTGTGCAGGTGTCAAGTGGTGGGAGGTGGGGTTGGTTCCTTCCCTTAAGCAATCTCTTTATTAGGGAACACTCTCTTTCCTAGGGTTTGAAAACCCAGAGATATCCCTTTCTCAATTTTACGTGGGCAGTTGCGTAGATCACCTCTTTTTCTCGTGGGAAAACATGCTGGAAAATGGAATGGGAAGGGAACCTTTGGCCATCAGATTGGTAGGAAATTCTACATTAAAATGTTCCTTGCTTTGTGCTAAAACTGCAGTGTATTCCCAGTACTTGGAATAACTATGGCTGAGTTTATTTAAAATTTTACAAGAAAAGGCGAAGGCACACCACTAGTGCATATTGAAACCACCGTTTCTCAAAGGGTGTGTGAGAAGGAGCTGGAAAGGGGACTGGGGAAACCTCAGCCTTACTTAAGCTTAGCCCTACTCCTCAGCACCACCTTTCCTCTGCAACTGTGTCAACATGGTAGGCAGGACCTTCTTTGTTAGTCACTACCTTTGATGTCTGGGGATTCCTGCCTCTATCCCCACAGGTCCCTCCTCAGCCCCCTGCCAGGTGTTCTTTTCTCTCAGGGCTCTGCCAGTGACAGCTCCTGCCTGAGGCTTATCATCCAGGCTAAAAGGTACTCTAGACCAAAGGTTGTCATGGCTTGAGGAGATAATTTGATGGATGGTAGCAGTAAAGAGCATGAGCTTTAGAATCAAGACCTTGGCTTGAGTCTCTGATTCTACCACTTATGAACTGGGAACCATTGGACAGGTCTCTTAGCCTCCCTAGGACTCAGTTTCTTCATCTCTCAAAAAAGATAATGGTTATTCCTTCCTCCAAGCATTGTGGAGATCACGCCTGTCATGTCCCCAATGATGGCTCACAATGAATTTGCTATAGGTATTAATCATGACCTATAAAAATACAATGAGACCAGGGGGCTGGCCCGGTGGGGCAGTGGTTAAGTTCGTGCGTTCCGCTTCAGCAGCCTGGGGTTCGCCAGTTCGGATACTGGGCACGGACCTACTCACTGCTCATCAAGCCAAGCTGAGGTGGTGTCCCATATAGAAGAGCTACAACCCTACGACTATGATACACAACTATGTATAGGGGTTTGGGGAAGAAAAAAGAAAAAAAAGAGGAGGATTGGCAACAGATGTTAGTGCAGGGCCAATCTTCCTATATAAGAAAAAAAAAAACACAATGAGATTCTCCAAATAGTGGCTATTGCAAGTTGTGGAAACAGCTGAATGGATTTTCACTGAATTTGGAAGTAGTCCGACTTACAACACAGGCCTGAGAAACTCCCTTTGGGGAGCTCTGAGAGGTGACGTTATCCAGGGCAGCTACAGGCCTTGCCTTGCATCTCTCATGCTGCCTACGTGTTTAGCCAGGTGCCTTCTCCAGGAGGATAAAAGGGCAGCAAGAATATATTTCTTTTGAGAATGGCTAATGCTTCCCCTAGTAATACTGGAGACTTAACTGTTTATGTTCTCTTCCTCCTCCTCCTTCTCCTCATCATCATTATAGGGGGGAATATCCTAATGTTTGAGGTTGATGTCTTGGAGGCAAATTCTAATCTCCTACAGAAGGTTACATAGAAGACTCAATTGTTCTGACTTAAGGCAAGCATTTCTTCGTGTGTGTGTGTGTGTGTGTGTGTGTGTGTGTAGTTATTTCTAAAGCTAGAGAAACAAGCTTTTTACTAGCACTCTCCTCAGCAGCTTGGGAAAGACATTGGGCGCAGACTCAAATGATCCAGCTCTGCCCCAGCTCTGTCTCTTGGGAGCTGGGTGACCCTGAATGAGCTGGTAATTTCACTGAGCCTCAGGAGCTTAACCTTTAAATCAGGGTGAGGACACACATGTGGGAAGAGACTGTGAAGGTGACATGATAGTGTGGGAGGGTCAAGGCTTTGCCCCGGAACCTGGTGTTCAGGGACTAGGGAGCTGCAAGCTGAAAGGGTCTGAGAGCTCCTCCCATAAACCAGCTGCCATTTTTAGGGGCATGGAAAGGGTTTAGCTCTTCCCGAGGGTTTGTTTTTATAAAGATACACATCTATTAATGGTGACTAGGAGCAAAACTTAATTATTGAAAATATTAAACTGTTGCCTTCGTCTCCTTGTAAATCACATTCTCTTGCAATCTGTCCACTAAGAAGGTGAATCTATGAGGGAACTGAGGAGTTTTTCCTAGACCAATGCTGCTTAAACTTTACCATGCACACGAGTCACCGGAGGGTCTTATTCAAAGGCAGATTCTGATTCACAAGGTCCATGGGGGTCTGAGATTCTGCATTTCTGACAGGCTCCCAGGTGACACCAATTTGCCATTCTGGGAACCAGTCTTTTTTGCCATATTTTTTTTTTGTGAGGAAGATCAGCCCTGAGCTAACATCTATTGCCAATCCTCCTCCTTTTTTCCGCCCCCGAAGCTCCAGTAGATGGTTGTAAGTCATAGTTGCACATCGCTCTAGTTGCTGTATGTAGGATGTGGCCTCAGCATGGCCGGACAAGCAGTGCATCGGTGCGCACCCGGGATCCAAACCCAGGCCGCCAGTAGCCGAACGCGTGCACTTAACCGCTAAGCCATAGGGTCGGCCCCTGGGAACCAGTCTCTGAGTGTCAAAAGTCGAGAGCAAAATGGCCATTGACCTGCTTTGGGTCTCGAAGTTCTCTTTTTTGAGTTCATGGCAAGGAAATAATTTTGAAAGCCAAGTTTTGGGGAAAGGGATAAAGGTACACTAAACTTCAAAATCTTGCTTTACATGTCAAGAATGAGGATGGACAGATTCAGACTCTAAAGCTTTTCCATAAGCCCTGGCAAAAGGAGGTTGCAGGATATGATATAAAACCATCACCAAGAAAACAGTAACTGGGAGGAAGAGCCCCCTGGTTCCCGAGAGAGTCAGAGGGAGAGGAGTAATAGGTGGGGCCCTGGCTGTTCCTCCTTAGGACCAAATCCCAGGATGAGGGAGGAGCATGGAAGCATGGAAACATCTAGAAGGTGTTTTACTGAAACTCCAAAGACATCTGGGTGCATGCTTCTTTTTCCAATATGAAAGGGCAGCTGTAGAACAGCAAGGAATGTAGTGGGTTTGGGGCGGAGGGGTGACCTGGTGTTCTGAGTCTTCCTCACCTGCCTCCATGGGAGAAAGGGAGCCAGGCATTCCCGCAAGTGCGGTGGTGGTGGTGGGGGGGGTGCATACTGTTGCTGAGGGGTGAGATTCATCTTGCCTACTGTGAGTTGCCAGGGTGAGGGGTGGAGAGACCCCCAGGGCAGTCTGCTTGGTGGGAGTTCAAGCTGAGACTGAGGGTGAACATGGCTAAGACTCAGAGGATCTGCAGTCCCCTGAAGGTGAGAGTCAGCCATGCGTGTGGACCCCCAGCCCTGATACATGGACCCAGTCCCGGTACATGCTCTGCAGACACTCCAGCACAGGGAATTTGCACAGTTCTTCCAAAGAACCAGGCAGGGCCAGCACTCTGCAGTGGCACCAGGAAGCCAATATCTAGACCAAGTAAGAGGAGAAGTCCCTTACCTAGGAGAGTCAGAACTAGAGGAGTTCCTCCACGGAACCAGGGGCCTCCCCAACACCTGAGGAGATGTAAGCATTTCTTGAAACTGGAGGCATCTTGAAGAGGCAGAAAGAGGTGGGTAAACAGCTCTGTGGGAAGGTGGCTTTAGACTAGTGGGGATAATTAGCTGACTGAGGCTGCTAAAATAGAGGAGACGGTGACTTTTAGTTAGCAGGCTTGCTCAGACTCTCCCCAGTCTTTGGAGGGAATGCAGATGGGAGGGACTGCGAAGTTGAGTTCAATTACAGGAAATAGAGAAACCACTTTTTTCTTGGCACTTGGAAACAGTAGTGTATAATGTCAATCCTGTTACAGTATCATTTAATCAATTTAATAATAAACTAAATACCACTCCAACTCAAAACCATTGAATTCATTTGTTTTGTTCTTCTAGACTGTGCCTATACATACATATTTTACCTAATAATGACAATAGTAAACCTGATATTTCATTGTTTTTTTAAAATTGGATATTGTGTTATACATATTTCCATGCTTTGCCTAAACTTCTTAATCTTTGTATTAATATATTTAACCTTGCTACCATTTATTGAGAAAAATGGCAAATGTGTGTATATATGGACTTTAGTACAAGCATACCTCTTTTTATTGCATTTTGCTTTACTGTGCTTTGCAGATATTGCATTTTTTACAAACTGAAGGTTTGTGGCAACCCTGCATCAAACAAGTCTATCAGCACCATTTTTCCAACAGAATTTGCTCACTGCATGTCTCTGTGTCACATTTTTGTAATATTTCAAACTTTTCCATTATTATAGTCACGCACTGCATAAAGACGTTTGGATCAATGACCAACTGCATATACAACAGTTGGTGGTCCCATAAGATTAGTACCATATAGGCTAGGTGTGCAGTAGGCTGTACCATCTAGGTTTGTGTAAATACACTCTATGGTGTTCACACAGCAACAAAATTGCCTAACAGTTCATTTCTCAGGATGAATCCCCATCGTAAAGCCACACATGGCTGTGTTAAATTTGTTACGGTGATCTATGATCAGTGATCTTTGACGTTACTATTGTGATTGTTTTGGGGTGCCACAAACCACGCCTATATAAGACAGCAAACAATACAAAGGTGTGCGTTCTGACTGCTCCACCCACCGGCCGTTCCCCCTTTTCTCTCCCTCTCCTCAGGCCTCCCTATTTCCTGAGACACAACAATATTGAAATTAGGCCAATTAGTAACCCTACAGTGCCCTTTAAGTATTCAAGTGAAAGGCAGAGTTGGACATCTTTCACTTTAAATCAAAAGCTAGAAATGATTAAGCTTAGTGAAGAAGGCATGTCAAAAGTTGAGACAGGCGGAAAGCGAGGCCTCTTGTACCAAACAGTTAGCCAGGATGTGAATGCAAAGGAAAAGTTCTTTTTTTTTTTTTTAATTTTCAGCCCTAACTTCCTTGACTTTCTTTCTTTCTTTCTTTTTTTAAGGAAGATTGGCCCTGCACTAACATCTGTTGCCAATCTTCCTCTTTTTCTTTTTTCTCCCCAAAGCCCCAGTATGTAGTTGTATATCCTAGTTTAGGTCCTTCTAGTTCTTCTGTGTGGGACACCACATCAGCATGGCTTGATGAGCAGTGGGTAGGTCTGCACCCAGGATCCGAAATGGCGAACCCTGGGCTGTGGAAATGGAACGTGTGAACTTAACCTCTACGCCACCGGGCCGGCCTCAAGGAAAAGTTCTTGAAGGAAATTAAAAGTGCTACTCCAGTGAACACACGAATGATAAGAAAGCAAAACAGCCTTCTTGCTGATATGGAGAAAGTTTTATTGGTCTGGTTAGAAGAACAAACCAGCTACAACATTCCCTTAAGCCAAAGCCTAATCCAGAGCAAGGCCCTAGCTCTCTTCAAGTCTATGAAAGCTGAGTGAGGTGAGGAAGCTGCAGAAGATGTATTTGAAGCTAGCAGAGGCCAGTTCATGAGGTTTAAGGAAAGAAGCCTTGTCCATAACGTAAAGCTGCAAGGTGAAGCAGCAAGTACTGATGTAGAAGCTGCAGCAAGTTATCCAGAAGATCTAGCTAGAATAATTAATGAAGGTGGCTACACTGGACAACAGACTTTCAGTGTAGGAAAAAACAGCCTTCTACTGGAAGAAGATGCCATCCAGGACTTTCATAGCCAGAGAGGAGAAGTCAATGCCTGGCTTCAAAGGACAAACTGACTTGTTAGGGGCTAACGCAGCTGGCGACTCTAAGTTGGTGCCAATGCTCATTTACCATTAAGAAAATCCTAGGGCCCTTAAGAATTATGCTAAATCTACTCTGTCCATGCTCTATAAATGGAACAACAAAGTCTGGATGACAGCACTTTGATGTCTGTCTGTTTACAATATGGTTTACTGAATATTTTGAGCCCACTGTTGAGACCTACTGCTCAGAAAAAAATATTCCTCTCAAAATATTACTGCTCATTGACAGTGCACCTGGTCATCCAAGAGCTCTGATGGAGATGTACAATGAGATTAATGTTGTTTTCATGCCTGCTAACACAACATCCCTTCTGCAGCCCATGGATCAAGGAGAAATTTCAACTTGCAAGTCTTATTACTTAAGAAATACATTTTGTAAGGCCATAGCTGCCATAGATAGTGATTCCTTTGATGGATCTGAGCAAAGTTAACTTGAAAACCGCTGGAAAGGATTCACCATTCTAGATGCCATTAAGAACATTCATGATATCATGATATATGGGAAGAGGTGAAAATATCAATGTTAACAGGAGTTTGGGAGAAGTTGATTCCAACCCTCATGGAGGACTTTGAGGGGTTCAAGACTTTGGTGGAGGAAGTTGCTGCAGATGTGGTGGAAATAGCAAGAGAACTAGAGTTAGAAGTGGAGCCTAACGATGTGATTGAATTGCTGCACTCTCATGATAGAACTTTAGTGGGTGAGGAACTGCTTCTTATGGATGAGCAAAGAAAGTGGTTTCTTGAAATGGAATCTACTTCTGGTGGAAATGCGGTGAAGATTGTTGAAATGACAACACAGGATTTAGAATAGTTACATAAACTTAATTGATAAAGCAGCAGCAGGGTTTGAGAGGATTGATTCCAATTTTGGAAGAAGTTCTACTATATGTAAAAGCTATCAAACAGCATTACATGCTACAGAGAAATCCTTTGTGAAACGAAGAGTCAATTGATGTGGCAAACTTCATTTTTGTCTTATTTTAAGAAATTGCCACAGCCACTCCCCATTCAGCAACCACCACCCTAACCAGTCAGCAGCCATTAACATTGAGGCAAGATGCTCCACTAGCAAAATGATTACAATTCGTGGAGGCTCAGATGATGGTTAGCGTTTTTTAGCAATAAAGTTTTGTTATGTTTTGTTTTGTTTCTAAGGAAGATCGTCCCTGAGTTAACATCTGTTGCAGATCTTCCTCTTTTTCTTGAGGAAGATTCGCCCTGAGCTAACATCCATGCCAATCTTCCCTCTATTTTGCATGTGGGTCACTGCCACGGCATGGCCACTGACAAGTGGTATAGGTCCACGCCCAGGAACTGAACCCAGGCCACCAAAGTGGAGCACACCGAACTTAGCCGGTAGGCCACAGGGCCGGCCCCTACTATTTTTTTGGTTAAGGTACGTACATTGCTTTTTTAGACTTAATGCTATTGCACACTTAATAGACTACAGTATTTTGTAAACATAACTTTTATACGCACTGGGAAACTAAAAAACGTTTGTGACTCACTTTATTGTGATATTAGCTTTATTGCAGTGGTTTGGAACCAGACTTGCCTGTATGTATATAACACTAGTATATATATTAGACATATATGTAAATCTTCCTTTTATGGTAAATAGTAAATGATGAATCCAAGCAATAATCTAATAAGTTAGGGATGACTTAGAATTGTAAATTGTTCATGCTCATGCCTCCAACAAACACTGACTGAATCCCTTCTGTGTGAGGCACGACAGACGTTGTAGTGACTATGCTGGGTGACCCCGTCCTCGCCCTAAGGGCCGTGAACACATGTGAATTTCCCCAGTACATGGCAGTTCGGGAGGACAGATGAGAAGAATAAAAATTGCTGAAGTGGTTCAGAGGGGAAGGCCCAGGAGGTGGCATTTAAGCTGGGTTTTGATGGGAGAGGTGGAAGAACATCTCATTTGGAAGGAATGGCATGAGCAATAATGTGGAGGCAGAAAGTCGAGACATTTTCTGGAAATAGTGATTAGACAGTAGGGCGAGAATATGGGCAGGGCATAGGGAAGTGAGGCGAGAAGGTCAGACTCTGGGTAGAGTGTGCTGGGCCTAAATCCCAGGCCCAGAATCCCAGATTTTATTCAATGGGGAATGGGGAGTAATCGAAGCTTTTTCAGCTGTGAAGTCACATAACTTAAGTGGTAGATTAACCCACTAGAAACATCTAGAATGTAGGGCGATGTACTAGAAATAGGAAAATAGATAGACATTGCAACATTCCAGGCACAAGACAACTGAGAAGAGGACACGATGGAGCCTAAGAGGAGAAGATGCTCAGGATCTGGCAACTTGCTTTCTCTGTTCTTCTTCTATATCTATAGGTAAATAAAATACTTTCACAAGTTTTTTTTTTTTTTTTATCCTTCATTATGCTGCCACCTGCCAAGTTTGGAAGCGCAAAAAGCTGGAGGTGTCTGCCTTCTCTGAGGCTGGCTGGGATGAACCTCATTGGTTCTGCAGACTGCGAATTATTTGCATATTTATACTAGAACTCCGGTGCAGATAGCGGCACTTAAGAATCAAGATAGAGAGTGCTGTTGTTGGTAGGAAACTCATGGGTGAGTGGAGGAGATAAAATAGTGAGTGACAACCAGCATGCTGGTTGTTATCAGCACTGGCACAGTGGGATGTAGTGATGGGCTAACTGAATTTGCACTGAAATGCTTCATTGTCCCACTGGCAATGAAAGAGAGATTGTGCTCTGGGTCTGTGGCTCCTGAAAGATAAATGTTCTTGTTCCTTTATGAGGAACAAGAACTGAGATATCAAGGCCTGGCTGGGGAAAAGCCTTTGACGTGGTATCTGCCCGTGCTAGCTCCTTGAGGTGGACCCATATTGTCCTCTTCAGATGGGGCCTTCAGGCATTCTCTCTGGGCTGTCTTGGATTTCTCTATTCTTTACTCTGAAACTCTTCTAATTTCTTGTTGCCTGAGTGTGACTTCTAAAAATTGCTGTTCTTCCTCTGGGCCCTGGAATAGGTGTAGCTGTTTGGATTTTCTAGCTCCACTCTGCCCTTGTCATCCGCTCAGAAGAAGGCTCTGCCCAAGCCTTCACTCCAGAGCCACCATGGGAATAAGGTGCCCAGCACGGTGGGGCGTGCTTTCTCATGGGGCTTGTCTGGGCCAGCAGTATAGAACTTCTGTGGAGACAGAGTGGGGGAAGTAGGGCCCTGCTTCCTTCTGTACCTGTCAATGGTGTTTAGGCCATCAGGACTCACTGGGATGTTCAGGTTTATTTTTATTTTTCAGATGTAGGTCACGTATTCAGAAACCCATAGGCCTATGAACTATGCTGATTGTTAATACTGTGCTTGGGGTACAAACATTTGAAAAGCTGTGTTCACCCTATTTCATTATTCCCAATAATTCCGTATAATACCCCAATCCTCAATGCCATATAGTGAATTCAACTTGAGCTGCTGAAAAATTACCTATTTAGTCAAAAAATATTTTATTATGTATTAATATATATTTTATTATATATTTTGCTCCTGTGACAATGCCAGTTGACCCAAGTCTATAACAGCGACTTCTGGTGAACAGTGAGAAACATGAAGCCCGTGAGTCGTTGGGTAGGTTCACAAGTGCTACTATTTGCACTGGTTTGGGTGTGGTTTAAGAAAGAAACATGGCCAAAAATCTCCAGTTGGCTCTGCTGCCCTTACAACATGTGCAAGCCACTTGTAAGAGCCCACACGGAGGAATGCAAATACTGGAAGGTTATAGGTTTAGGTGGGTGGAAAGTAGGGATATACTCTGAGTTTCCCTTTAGGTCTCCATTTTTCAGGGATACAGAGCAGCATATCCCCAGTTTGGTATGTGATGCTGGTAGCACATGTGAAAAATTTGGCAGGAATGCTGTATTTGGAGAGGGGGTGGATGGAGAGGGAAAAATGCAGCTTGAGGGAGGCAGAATTCTAAGATATCCTCCATGACTCCCACGCTGATGTTCATGCCCTGTAGAGCCTGCTCTGCTTGAGTGTGGGCAGGACCTGGGACTTGCTTCTGGCCAAAAGAATATGGCAAAGAGGAAGGGATTTTGTAGATCTAATTAAGTTCCCAAATCAGCTGACTTTGTGTTAATCAAAAGGGAGATGATCCCAGCTGGGCCTGACTGCATCAGGTGGGCTCTTAAAAGATAGCCTGGGCCTGCAGTGAGGTCAGAGGCTCTCCCTTGCTGGTTTAAGGAAGGAAGCTGCCATGTGGTGAGCTGCCTGTGGAGAGGGCCATGTGGCCTGCGAACCACAACATGCTAGCATCAACGTGCCCCTGGTTCCTGGGGCAGCTTTGGTCTAAGCTAGAGACAGGGTGTCTGGGACAGTTGTGCAGTTGGCCCAGGTGTGGACAGGGTGACCGGGGAGACATCAGGAAGGCCTCACTCTGAAGGGGCCCAACCTTCTTGGCAGCCCCATAAGTCAACCTGGTTTGGGAGGACCCTGGGGCTATTTGGAGTCCTGGTCACTCTGTGACTAGTCAGGCCTGTCCTTTCCAGATAAGCAGGCCCCACAACATCCATTTCCTCTTCTCCTTGCCAAGTCTATATCTCAGTATCCATACCTTTCCCATGTTGTCCTTACACTTGGGGGATGTTACGCCTGGCTCTGGCTCTGGCTCTGGCTCTGGCTCTGGCTCTGGCTCTGGCTCTGGCTCTGGCTCTGGCAGGTGTCTTGGGCCTCAGGCCTGAGCTAGTCAGCTCAGCTTCACGCCCCGGCCACAGTATGAGTTCAGGGGTAGGCTCTGCACCCCAGGTGAGCCTCAGGGGACGTGCACTGGGGGTGTCTGGAGCAAAAGCTGCTCTGCTCTTCTGAGAAGCCATCTCCATGCTCCCTCCTGGACGTGGCGGAAACTTGTAATCGCGAGCATTTCTGGGAGCCATTTGCAGCCCTGTATGGAGCTGAGCACGCAGAGGAAGACGAGAAAAACAGAATGACTCCAGGGCCTTGAAGTTCTGCTATACCCCTGAATCTAACTAACTCGAAAGCTTCCCTCCCTCTGGAGCTCCACTTGTGGTCCGTGAAGCTCACTCTGGGGTGGGCCAGAGGATTCTGGGCCGGGTGGCTTTCGCAGTGAGGGCTTAGTTAGGTCAGCTAACATGTTAGCTAAGTGGAACCTCCTTGGCAGGAAGAATTGCCTTTTGCTATGTTTGCACCTTTCAAAGACCTCATAGCCCTACAGACCTCACAAATGCTGGTAATTTCCCTCAAACCATTGTCAAATAAAAGTGCCCATTTTCCATTTGCAAAATGTCTCCATTCTGAAAGTCTGGGAAGCTTACACCAAAGTAGCATTTTTCTTCTAAAATATCCATCCACACCAGAATTACAACTATTATAAGGATTACTAAAAAGAAAAAGTCCTGCAACTTTTGGGATTGGAATTTGCATTTGCAAAATGATTTGCAACCAGACCTGCCAGGTAGCACTTCATGGAAATGAAGAAGTGGGTTTTGAATATCTAGGTCATTTTTTTTTCCAGCATCCGAATCTGCAGTAAAATCAACTTTCTAGCTGTCTGGAGTTGATGGGACTAAGTGCTCATAATAGATCTCCTACAAGTGCTGAATAATTGTGATGAAAGTAGACGCAGCTGCGGCACAGTCCTATTTGATTGACTTACCTCAAATCTTTCAATCAGTTTACTGCCGGAGAAGCACCTCAATTCAGTCGTCCTCGTCCTGCGGCCACCCTCTGTAGCTGCCAAAGCTGGCCGCCCCACCCTCAGTAACTCCGGACCTGCGGCCTAGGCATTTGGGTTGGTTTGAAATGGCAGTAATTTCCCACCCATTTCTTCATTCAGGATTTCTTTCTTCAAAGGTTACTTTGTGTTTCCCTGCTTCCTTCCCCTGCTTGTATGAATCTAAAATGAATCTGAACTAAAAGTACTTGTTGAGTGGTTATGCTCCCAACTGTAATTTGGAGTCAAGGTATGAATATTTTATACTCAAAGAGTCACTGAAGATTTGCAGAAGGTTTTTAAAAATAAAAATCCCCTCATTTTTGTTGGCACAGGTAGACTATAGCTGGGGGAAAACAGAAATACAGGACAAGCCCTCAGTCATTAGTCTTTAAAAAATGAAGCTGGATTTGTGTTTGGGGATGATCAGGTTCAAGTGTGGTGAGTACACAGTGTCCCTTGGAGGAAAGAAATACCAGGATGAAGGAGACCGGGGTAGGAAAGAAATACAAAAGCCGCCCAAACGCTCCACTCGCGTTTGAACCCACCCGGAGTCCCGAGGTGCAGCTTCAGAAGGTGCTCTTCATGCCCTGGCAGAAAGAGGCGTTGGGCTGAGGAGCCAGGATCCAGCTGCCTGTGGCTTCCTTTCACTACAAAAATAGATTTAAAAAATCATCCAGTCTTTGGCAGAGTCTCTGCCCAGGCGGAGGGACTTGAGGAGCCCCTTCACTTTCCCCATGTTGGCTGGCGCGGTGAGCCCACAGCTCGTGAGCTCACAGGCTGCTTCAAAGCTGTTGAACCCAGTTGAAACAGAATATTAATACATGTTAACTAAGCATTTCCTTTTTTTCCTTCTATAAATCTGTGACATTCATTCTTTTAATAACATCTGTTGGTTTACAGGGAGGGTCCTGTTAAGTAATTAGCTTTAAAAAACTAGAAAGTAGAGAGAAAGTGTTTGGGCTCTTTTCGCCTTCAACCCTGCCCACTGTTAGGACAACAATCACCCCAGAAACATCAGCACTCCTTTCCTGAAGACTTCTGTAGAAGGACAGTCAGTCACAAGTCATTCCTGACGTTCATGAGGTGCTCAGTGGACATTCTAATTGTGCCTGATGCATGTTGCTCCTCTCATAATGTCCTAATCTTACCCTAAGGAGAGTATGTGGCAGTTTAGAGGGAAACGTTTAGAAGTTTCTAAACGCTGATGGGGTGGCTGCCAAGATCATGACCACCTGTGGGGTGTTGGGTACACTGGCCTTTAGAAAATGTTCTTACACGACAACAGTTCATTCTTCTGTCCCTCCATCCCTAAAAGTTTCATTCGCAATGTCTAACGTCTATCCTGGATCCTTTAAGTAGATTCCCTGTGAGGAGTTTCTAAAAATGCAGATGTATGCAACATAGAAGAATTAGATCCTATTCTTACCTATTAAATTGGCAAAGACTTAAAAATTTGTTAGGGGCCGCCCTGTGGCGTAGCAGTTATGTGCTTGTGCTCCGATGCCGGTGGCCCGGTTTTGGATCCCGGGCGTGCACTGATGCACCACTTGTCAAGCCATGCTGTGGTGGCGTCCCATATGAAGTGGAGGAAGATGGGCATGGATGTTAGCCCAGGGCCAGTCTTCCTCAGCAAAAAGAGGAGGATTGGCATGGATGTTAGCTCAGAGCTGATCTTCCTCACACACACACACAAAAATCTGTTAACATATAGCCTTGGCCAAAGTGTGGCTAAAAATGTGGATTTTTAGATTGGGTGTGAGAGTAAAATGGGTGCAACCTTTGAGAATAGATTGGCTGCACATTCTACCCCACAATTTGTCTTCTAGTTATTTATTCTACAGCTATAAAAGAGAGCAAAGAGTTACATATTGCATTTGCCGTGATAGCAAAAACATGGAATCAACAGGGGACTCACATAAATTAAGGTATATTCATACAAAGGAATATTATGCAGCCATGTAAAAGGATGAGCTAATTGGGGTATGCAGATGTCAAGACATTAACAGATTTTGAAGACTTATTGCTTAAAAAAAATAGAGGGGCAGAACAGTATGTATAATTTAAACCCACTTGTATAAAAAGGTGTACATGTGCATTATACATGCGCAGAACATTTCTGAAGGGATAGATAAGAAATTTTAATGACTGGTACTCTTTTAGGTATGGAACTGGGGATCTGAAGAGAGAGGAGGGAGAATTTACTTTTTATTTTATACCCTTTCGTATTACTTTGGTTTTTAAAAAATCATGTATGTATTATTTTGTAATCAAGCTTGTTTAATTTTTTAATAAGCAAAAAGTTCAGCTGTGGCTGTGACTCTACATCTCCTATATTAATCCAGACCACTTCCTGTTTACACCACAGATATCCCCCACCCTCATCTCAGTTTCTCTGACAACCTCTTTTTGGCCGAGTTCGTTAAGCGCAGGAGACAAGTCTTAACTCTCAGTGTTCCTGTGCTCAGGTCTTTCCTGTCATGTAAGAGGTGTTAAATAAGTGCTCTGTGAAACACCGAGGGGCTGATTGTGCTCCTGACTTCGTCGTTCCCGAGTGATGTTCTCCTGGGTTCTCTAAACACGTTAGCAGTCCTGTCAACCTTCATTAACGTCATTGTATTAGTTTCCTATTGCTGCATAATAAATTTCTGCAAACTTGGTGGCTTAACACAAAACACATGTGTTATCTCACAGTTTCTGTGGTCAGGAGTCCAGGCACGGTTAGCTGCCCCTCTGCTTCAGGATGTCTCCCAAGGCTGAATTCACGGTGTTGGCTGGGGCTGTGATCTATCTCAAGGCTCAGTTGGTGAAGGATCCACTTCTAAGCTCTCAGGTTGTTGGCAGAATTTGGTTCCTTGCCATCTATTGCATTGAGGGCCTTAGTTTCTAGCTGGTTGTTGCCCAGAGGTCCCTTACTTCACCAAAGCCACTGAGAGAGAGTGTCTGCCACTCTTGTAATGTAATCATGGCAGTGACAACTTATCACTCTATTGGTTAGAAGCAAGTCACAGGCCCTGCCCACACTCAAGAGGAGGGCTTTATGCAAGGGCACAAATACCGGGAGGTGGGGACAATTGGGCATCACCTTAGAGTCCACCACAGTCATGATCTTGTGTGATTGACATTTGGATAGCCTAAAAGGATCTCCATCAGAAAAGTCTTATAACCACAGACGATTTTTCCTAACAATCTCCTATCTTTCCAGTTACTTACAACTCCCCTGGGGTCTTTCCAGACCATGATCCACCCATCCTGTGCTTATTCCTGTCTCTCCTTTTTGTCTCCTTCTCTGTCTGATGATGTCAACCTGTATTGAAAGATTAATTCCATCCTTTTCCCATTTGTGTCCCATACCTCTAGTCCTGACCGTTGGAGGAAAGTGACTTGGGAGCAAAGGAGGATTGGACTGTACAGCAATTAGTAAGTAATCCTGACTCCTCAGGCTCGAGGCCACCTTCTCACCACCCCGTCTGTTAGCTTACCACCCCCCTGCTTTGCTACTTGCTACCGATCACATCTGCAATTCTGTTTTCCTTACAATCTGAAGTTCTCTGGTTTATTTGTTTTCTTGCTTATTATCTGCTTCCATCCTAGAGTGTAAGATGGAGGGGTGCCAGGCTTTTGTTTTTCCTTGTTCACTGCAGTATCTCCAGGACCTGGAATGACTCCTGGCTTATGGTAAACATTTAACAAGTATGTATGGAATTAATAATCAGATTAGTCAGTGCATAATCCGTGTACCCTGTGTATCCTTTATGTGGAGGAAGTACCACTGCTGCCCTGGCCCTACTGGTCATTTCTCAAGATGATGGCTGTGAACCTAAACTTCTCCATCCTAGTGTCACTAACTTTGGCCTTGGTAATATCTAAGCCCCACCTGTCACTCTCTCCTCAGTAATCATTGAGCGTTACAATGGCTGACTAAGACATGCTCCAGTAATGCAGCACACAGGGTGGGTGGCATCTGGAAGTTGCTTCCCCGTCTCCAGGCTCCTCGTTGGTCAGTGGCTGCTAGATGTTGGGCTGTAACCAAGAAATAGCTGCAAAATTTGGAGCCTGACAACCGCCCCTGTTTACCTGTATATTTGTTGCCACAGATGACATAATTAGAGATGGAGATTGTTAACGGCAATAATAATGAGAGTTAACCTTTTAAAGTGCTTGATGTGTGTCAGGCTCTCAACTGTATGCTTTATCTGTAGTAGTGTCTCCTTCAACCCTCACAGCAGCACCATCAAGAAAGGGAGGTGGCATTCGTTCCCACTGGGACATCACCACTTGTAAAAACAACTCCTTGGTCAAATGTAAATGCAGTTTCTAAGCCAGCTTATTAGGAGAATGTCAATGAAAATAATTTTAAAAGCATTCTTACATTAGCAAGAAGCCTTAATGAAAACATAATTTCACCGTAATTAGATTGAAATAGTTCAGCACTGTACACGTAATCTGAAATGATCTTACTTAAGCTCACCTAGTACATTGACAAGTCACTATTGTAAGCTTTTAAGAAATGGATTTCTAATATTTGATTTTTCATAACGTTTATTCAAAATTTAATTTTACCATTAACATTTGCGAGTCATATGTGAGTCATTAAAGCAACACCTTTCTCATTACTGTAACAAGAAGACACGTTCAAACAGAGGCATTTCAGAGTGCGTAGGGCTTGCGAAAAATCCATACCTACAGGATTGCCTTGAGCTCGTCAGTGCTTTCTGCTCTTGATCGGGGGGCAGCTTCTCTCCCACTGGTAGGAATGGACATTTTATATCAGATTTTAAGGACTGTTTTTCTATTGTATCTTTTCATTGGCCTCTTCTCCAGAAGTCTATGTCTGTAAACCAATGTTCTCTTTCAGTATTTATGTTCCTGCCCTGGACTATTTGTGGGCACTGTATTGAGAGCAGGGGAAGCAAGGGTGACAGTCTAATGATGGTGAGAATGTCACTGCCCAACACCATGCCCAAAGAGACTTGTCCCAGAGTGCTGGAGGTCAGGGGCGGCAAGTGCACAGCAGGGATATTTTTGCCGCTGGACTGGGATATCCCAAATGATCGTGTCGATGGGGTAATTAGACTCTGGCTCAGGTAACTTAACTGAGGCATTCCCATGGGCTTGGTGTGGTCTTGGAGGCAGCGAGTGATGTGTGCTGAATTGACATGGACTCTGCAGTGAGATGAGACAGGCTTGCATTTCTGGGCCATGTCACAAAGGGCTGCTTTCTTAACTTCTTTGAACACCAATTTCCTTGTCTATGAATTGAGGGTAAAGTGAGATGGCAACCTCAGAAGGTCTTTGGAGGTTTAATATTTAATGAACAAATTCATACATAATATCACTCTTTAGCTCAAGGTAAGAAATGAAGTTGTGGGCCTTCCTGTCCTGCCTTCATGACCTCCCACCAATTTCTAACATAGACCAGTGCCTCTCCCTATGGCTCAAATAAAGTTGGGGTTCTAAAGTTAGCAAGGAAAAGGAGTGGGGGCATTGCCCAATGTGTAGTCAACTGCAATGTCTTCTCAACACGCAAAAACAAAGGAGAGATGAAGAGTCCAGATTGGGAGAAAGTCTAATCCAAGGAAAAGAAAATATTCCCCATTCCTTCATGTCATGCTTCTCTCTCATTTGTGCTTAAGAGAACTCTTGCTTTTCCATTGCACCCATTCTGTGTCCAATCTCCTTCTTCTTCAGTGTTCATTTTTATTAAATTTCGTCTCCATTTATGCACGTGTTCAGACCCCAAACCCAAGTCTTACCCTTGCTTTCTTATTTTCCCACACACTCCGTGTCCAATCCACGAGCAAAACCTATTGGCTCTGACTTCAAACACCTCCCATCACCTCTACTGCTGCCCCCATGGTCCAAACCACCGTGATTTCTTTGTTAGTCCTCAGTACTACTTCTGGAGCTACTAAGTGGTCTTTCTCCTTCTATTCTTTCCCCTAACCACAGAAAATAGGGGAATTCATTAAATACGTAAATCTGATCGTATCTCTTCCATCCGTGAAGCCGTCCAATGACTTCCCTTTGAACTTAGAACAAAATCTCTACAGGAATGTAGATTGGCAGCAATCTTCAGCCCTTAAATCCTAACTCAGAGGGGAGGACACTTCAGATTCAAATAAAAGTGGGAAAGACGTCGAGGACAACGTAGTTATATGAGGTCAGAAGAAGGAGCAAGTCTGGACAGAACTAATCACTTTAAGCGTCAGCAAGGTGAAAAGTGGGAAAGCAATTAATTAAATGAACTTGAACAAAGAAGAAAAAAAATAGAGCACGGTATGTCCGTGAGGCTCTGTCCAGCTGCGACAATCAGAACATTTGGCTAGTGATGCCTCCCCCACCTCCCATACAACAAGTCTGGAGGTAGATAGCTATGGGCTCTTTTAGGGCTCATTGACATCAGGGGTCTGGGGCAGCATCTCTGCAGTTCTCTCAGCCTTTCCTTCACGGTTGCAAAATGACTGCAGGAGCTCAAAGGATCATGTCTTCACAGTGCACTAGGAGGTGGGAAGCGGAGGGCAATGCAGGACATCACTCTTCTTCTCACTAACCATTCTGTCATGACAGAGAATCTTTCCTTCCCTGAATCTTCCCAGCAGAGTCTAGACTTTACCCTAAGTCTCTTTGGCCAGGACTGTGTCATAAAACCACTCCAGCCCACTAGTCTGGCACATCTTGTCTGAGATTAAGAATCTCTGCTCAAGACCTGAGTAAGGTTGGGTTTCTGTAAGAGATCCAAGAAAAAGGAGGGTATTGCCCAAATGGGTGGGCAGCTACCATGTCTTCACAACATGCCAAAAAGGGAGATGGAGAATCCAGTTGGGAAGAAGGCATAATCCAAAAAGCAGAGGAAAATTCTCCACAAGTGAATGCTTCATGCCCTAGAAAAACTTATTAAGAACACGAATTAAGGACAAAGAAAAAGAAACACTATTTCAATAATGAAATGAAATGTGGGATCCTAGATTAGCTCTTAGACTAGATAAATTACATTAGTGAGGAAAGTGGTAAGATTAGAAGGTTAGCTGATAGTATTGTGTTAATATTAATTGTGTGGATTTTGATCATTGTACTGTGATTATGTAAGACATTGACATTTGGGGAAGTGGGGTGCAGGGTCTATGGAAATTATTTGTACTATTTTTGTAACATTTTAGTAAGTCTGAAATTGTTTCAAAGTGAAAATTAAAAAATAAAAAAATTTCAAAACCAAGAAAATAAAAATAGTAGTATGAGATGGAAAGAAAGCTTTTTGTGTGCTTTTTAAAATTGTTAGCTAAGAACATAAATTGATAAAATATTCCTCTTCATAACTTATAAATAAAATAGAGATTACAAAGAATAGAACTGACAGGTTCTATAAGCTGTATTAGTGACATAGAAAACAGCTTGTGGCAAGCACAATTAACTATAATTAGACAATTAGTGGAAATACTATAACTACAGAGGACAAAAACTTACATATAAAAACTTTGCTAATTTCCTCATCTTTCATAGCAGGAGTCAGATATTGTCCAAAATTGAAATGTAATTACAAAAAGAATATCTATAATCTCATAAATATTTTTATATTCATTTTATTTAAAATTTTTTTTTTAAAGATTTTATTTATTCATTTTCCCCCCAAAGCCCCAGTAGATAGCTGTATGTCATAGCTGCACATCCTTCTAGTTGCTGTATGTGGGACTCGGCCCCAGCATGGCTGGCGAAGCGGTGCGTGGGCGCGCACCCGGGATCCGAACCCGGGCCGCCAGCAGCGGAGTGCACGCACTTAACCGCTAAGCCACTGGGCCGGCGCTATTTTACATTTTAAAAGGATTGTTGAGAAATTATCACTTTCTGCAGTGGGAAAATGTTTTCTGAATTTTAGCAATTCCTTAAATTTTACTTCACCATCTTTTGCTTTGGTTAAAGTAAAAATACTTCAATTAATTCAATTAAAATGTCATAAAGAATATGATGCAATTTTTCTAAGGTCATCTAGTTCTCTCTCTCCGGCTGTCTATCTTTCGGTCTGTCTACCTATTTGCCTATTTGTCTGTCTGCCTATTTGTCCTTCTATGTATCTTTCTGTCTGTCTATCTGTATGCAGAGATGGATGTCTTGGATGATGTTTACCAAGCCATAGCACTGGTTGTTTGAGTTTATGGAATTTTGGTGGATTTCTCTTACCTTCTTTGTACTGCTCTGAATTTTAAAAATTCAGAAATTTTAAAGTGAGTGTGTGTTTTATTCCTTAAAAAAGTTAAAGGAACAGATTATTTTAAAAAAATTAAAATAGCTTACATATTTTGAGATGCGATAAATAACTGTCGTGTGTTTCGTGCCCCAACAGGAATAAAACACTAGAATTGGAAGTAGTGGCTGTTCCCGCTGTCCCTGCCTGGAATGCCTTCTCTCTGCTTCTCTTCTCGTCCTGCTTCCCTCTCTTCTCTGTTTAGCTTCCCTTCTTTTTAGACCTGGTTCAAACAAGGCTCTCTCAACTTTTGTGACATCTTGTATTACTAACTATTTTATGTGGTTGGAGTGGAATCTCTGTTTATAACCTGTCTTCCCGTTTGTGAACTCTGTTAGGGCAGTGGCGAGGCTTATCTTTTTGTAATCCCCATGCCAATCACAATACTTTGTGTGTGTTTTAAGATCCATAATTGGGCCGGCCCCGTGGTATAGTGGGTAAGTTTGCATGCTCCACTTCAGCAGCCCGGGGTTCGCAGGTTCAGATCCTGGGTGCAGACCTAGGCACCACTTATCAAGCCGTGCTGTGGCAGCATCCCACATACAGAGTAGACGAAGATGGGCACAGATGTTAGCCCAGTAAGGTAGGCACAGATGTTAGCCCAGGGCCAATATTCCTCAGCAAAAAGATGAGGATTGGCAACAGATGTTAGCTCAGGTCTAATCTTCCTCACCAAAAAAAAATAATGGTAATAATAATAAGATCCATAATTGATATGTCCTGGATTTGAACAGCTAATCAGAAGGCAGGGGAATGTCACCAAAGAGGAAAGATAATGCAGAAATGAGTTTGAATCGAAACACCAATGCTTATGAACATTTGAGTTTATGGGATGCTTGTAACAGAAGGTACCACACAAGCATTCACGTGGAGGATGGCTAGGACAAAAGACACACACCCTCAGAACTGAAAGGGGTAGCCAGCAGAGTCCCTGGCATACAGCGGGTGTGCATCAAATGTTGGTTTATTTTCTGTGCATCCTGTGGAAACACCTTGTTTAGAGGCACAATGTGCTAGCCTATTAAAAACATGCGAATCCATGCTACACAAATTAGCATTCATACTCTAAGTGGCTCTCTGATATTAACGTATGATACTGAAAAGGCAGTGGTTACTATTGGACAAACTAGGATTTAAAATCTAGTTCCCTCATTCCTAGCAGGCTATCCTTCCTTCTATGTAAAATAGAGTTAATGCTGTGAAGATTCACCTTGTAGGCTGGTTATGAGGGCAAACATACAGTAATGGCTGAGAGGCAATTACTCCAGGTCTGCAGTACATAACAGCTAGTTACTGTTAATATCTGAAGGAAATTTTTAGCCCAATAATTAATACCATTGACTGGTTCTTTGTTGCTCTACTGTTTCTTTTGCCTTAGGTTAAATTCATTAATCCCTTTGTGCCTCTGTTTCCTCAGTTGTGAACTTGACATGATAACGTCTTCTGTGGGAAACAGATGTGGAGTGTGCACAAATAATTCGTACCAGGAAGCTGAAGTCTGCGGCTGGGCCACTCAGCTGATACCTGGCAGGGCTGCTGACCTTCTCCCCTGTAGATTTCTGTTTCCTTATCTCTACAACGGGCACCATGGCATTAGCCTTCCTTCCCAGGGCTGCTTCTTGGTGGAGCTCGTAGCTGATGATAAAGTACTGGACAAACATGGTGTACTGAATGGTATCTGGTGGGGAGTTTGAACCAGAGGTGAGGCATTGATAAGGAGGAGGATGGCGACATATTTCTGATACCTACCATGGGCTCTTATGAGCAAAGTCTTTCCTTGATATCTTCATATGGTGCCATACACTAACAATATTAATCATCATAACTAGCATTTATTGGGGACTTATTCTATTCTAGGCAGTGGAATTCCTGGTGGATTTGACATCACAAGCAGGTGTGGTGTCAAACAACCTACACTTATTTTTCAGTATAATCTTGAAATAAAACAAATAACACCAATGGTTAGAAAAGAAACACAGACGTTGAACAGTTTTTATTGAACTTTATATATATAATTATGCCAGCAAAAATAACAATAAACAATAACAACAACAACACGATGCAAAAGAGGAAACAAGAAATGGAATAACATTTTTTAATTACCTTAATGCATTTTTTTGGAAAAAATACAAAAGAATAAATTCTGCAAGTTTCAGAGAATGATTTATGCATAAATTGAAGTAACTCTAGTTCTGTTTTTTCAGCTTTACAATCAGTTTGCTATCATTACCCACCCCCTTCAATCCACTGTTTAAATGCAAGGGGCAGAGACTCAAATTGTGCCCAAAATAAACTCGAATGACTCTGAATCCTAATGATCTTACTCTAGAAATGAGTGCATGTAGCTGAGTCCATGTATGTCCAGAGTCAGCCATATAATTGGCTGACTGTATAGTTTCCATGTAAAATAAAACGTTTAATAAAGAATGGGTAATTAAAACGTGCTAATTTGAAGCTTACATATGACTAATACTGTTAAAACTCAACTGTAACCACAGCAATTGTTTTGAACATTTTTTAGACCATTGTTTTTTCAGGGAGGAGTATTTTATCCCAAACAATGTTTAAAATTGCCAATGCATGGTGATAATAATTTCAGGTTATTGTTGCTTTTAGATTCTCTACAGCCATCAACTACCTGAAGGTGTATAGTCTGGTCCTGGCATTATTCTAAAGGCTTTGCATTTATCAACTAGTTTAATTCTCATGACTACTATTATATCCCCACTGACAGATGAAGCTCAGAAAGGGTGGTCAACTTGCCCAAGGCCACACAGTTAGTGGCCAGCCAGCCTGGATTTGAATCCATGCCATCTTTTCTCAGGGACCACACTCATAACCAGGGTGGCTGCACTATCTTCTAAAAACACACATTATGGTTATGTGGAAATAATTCACATTTTCATTGTCTGTGTAGTTTTTTCTTTTTCTTTTTTAGTTCACAATCCGTTTGGGGAAGCAGAGGTGATCTGAATTCCTGGTCTTCAGGGAGCTGCTCTAGGAGCTGAGATTTGCAGCTCTCTCAACGCACATTCGAGATGATATATTTCAGTAAAGAATCAGAATGTATAAGCCAGACTGATCTAGGGCTATAAAAGAAACATTTTAAGTTCTTCCTCTGAAAAGACTATTAAAAGCACAGAAAACTTGGGATACTAATAGAAAAGTTCCAGAAAGGCTTAGCCGGACAACTTAGCAAAATATCACATAAATGACTACTTTTGACTCTCCGTGGAAGTCTCTTGCCAGTGAGGGAGGCTGTTGAGTTGTTCACATGTTTTTGTTTTTACTCCTGTAACCTAGTCATTAAAATTTCCCAGGGAACCTTTGCTCAGTGGCACATTGAGCTAGGAGAAGACCAGGGTCTTCTTGCCCGCCCCCACACACGTCAACGTTTGGCAGCTACAAATCAGATGCTCAAAAAATTGCTCTTTCCTTGACATAATCCCAAATGTATCCATCATACAAACAGAATTTGTATGAAATTCAAATGAAGTTCCTGTAATTTAGCACAGTCCTGCTCACATAGCTCAAGACGTGCTTCTTCTAGGAAGCCATTCCAAAAATATCAAAAGAAAATAGAGGCCGCAAACTCGGTTTTGTCTAAGAGTCTTTAAATCATCACCGTCTTTGTCTGTTGACTAGGTGTTCAATGGTTCTTTCTAGCTTAGATTTTAAGGGCACTACAAGAGACAATGTCAGCTGGTGGATTCTGTGGCGTGTATAATATCCCACCGACACACAGGACAGATGGAGTCAGTGTAGCCACATATGAATCAATGGAGAATCACTGATGTTGAGTGGATTTATACTCCATTCATGCTGAACGATTCTGAGACAAAACACATTTTTTATTCAGTGACAAATATTAGGCTCCCCAATTATATAAAATAATTGCCTAACTTAATTCCACTTTTCAGCTGTTTTCCTGGGGCACTGTAGAGAGCCACAAAGTCATGGGCCCTTCAGCAAAGGTGACACATGGAATCATTACTCACTCAGCAAATAACCCTATCACAGGGCAGGAGAATTACCCTTCGTCTCTGCAACCTTACAGGGCTGCCCCACCTCCCAAACAAAAAAGGGAAAAGAGACCCAAATGCTGCATCAAGAGCGTTAGTTCTTTGATATATGTAACTTTTACATGTTAGTTTTTTGCAATAAATGTCAAGTTCTGGCTTGAGTTGAAAATAGTGTGTAGGTAGGTAGTAGGAGCACTAGGAGGATTAGAAAAAGATTAATGCACAGTAAAGTGCTAGAGCTTGTCTTGAATTAATGACAAAATCAATATTTTAAAGTCACAAGTTGGTGAATTGATGAGAGTGCATGTGCGTGTGTGTATGTGTCTGGTTTAAGTCTGGATCCCAACAGAAGCACAGAGTAACAGGTTTTCTTTATTTCCACTAAAGACAAAGCAGTAAAGAATTGATAAATCATTTCTCAAAGGATTAGGTTCAACACAAAGGGGTCGTCCTGACAGTGGATATGGTGCAGATACTAGGAATGATTACCAAGGAGAGTTGGGGAATTTTTTTTCCAGGGTCCGGGTTTGGGGGAGGTCTTAGAGGAGTGGGGAACTCACCTCTAGATGATTTCGGTGCAGTCTGCCTTGAGTGGATGACGAAGTAGTCAGTCTTCCAAGATCCATTCGATTCTAGGGTTCCAAGATAAAGGCAGTGAAACCATAAATGCCAAGATAGGTCACATTTTGGCCAAACCGACTCAACCAGACAGTGTTTGAACTTCCAGGAGAGCTAGAGCTGATACTGTAATCACGTCAGAGTGGAAGGCAGGTGAAGTTCTAGTGGATGGTGTTAAATTTAGTATTCACCTGATGTCACTTGTCTGAGAAGCACACTTTGCCATTCCACGGGAGCCCTTCATCTTGACAGCATTCCTGGTCAGCAGGTATTATTATGATAATAGCTTGAGTTTGTTTAGCGCCCCCGCCCCCTTTGCAGGGGAAGTCAAAGCCAGTTGGGCAGTCAGTCAACACCATTTGTTGAAGTCTCTCAGTGTGTATTAAATCACCGTCAGACCAGCCAGCCCGTCCTCACCACACACCAGACACACCTCTGGGGCTGGCCGGCAGTGAGCCCACACACTCGCCCGGCTTGGGGCTGCACCGTCTGTCTGATTCTCACTCATCAGCTTTTATTTGCTTACATTGACTGAGGGTTGTAGCAAACCTCTCCACACACTGACTTTTGGAGATTTCTCCCCTGCAGATTCTGTCTGGGCCTGACAAGCCACAAATATCCTCTCCAGGGCTCAGGCTGCTTAAGCTGCCCATCTAGTTAAAAGCAGGAAGCACCAAGTTGCCCAGGAAAAAGAGCAAACTGACAAAATTAACTGAATGTTTTTAACCTAAGAAAAGGAGGAGGTGGCTTTCTGCGAGTTGAGACTGGTCCTTTCCAAACCCGTTTGCCTGCCCCAGTTGGAGTGGACGTTGGACCTTGGCCAAAATGCTCAACTCTCTGCATTTTTCACAGGATAACAGGAAAGGGCCAGGGCTCTGGGAAAAGGAATATTACATGTTGTGAAACTTTTCAAATGCCACAGGAAAGACGATTGTCCAAATATCAAAAAATAGAGCAAGGCAAATAGAAAAAAAATTAAGCATCACTGCTAACCACCTAATCCAGGGGTAACATCCATTTTCATTTTGATGAACATCCACTCAGTCCATTTTTCCTCTGTATTTGTATTTCCTTGTGTAACTAAAATTGTATTATTCAGAATAGAACTATTTTGCCTACATGTCATAACATGAAGCAAATGGTCAAATTTTAGAGGGCCCTTTGAACTTCTGTGTTTCTCATATGTAACATGGATAGAATGCCCCTTAGATTTCTAAAACTGTGCTCCAGGAAACACTCGCGTTAACTGAACAATATTCAAGTGCCAAGTTGAAAAAGAATTCAGTTTTACAATAAATTGTGAAATGCCAAATATAAATTTATTTCTTTTCAAAGATGTATAAATTACTCTATTTTTTGTGTTACTTTCATAAGTAAATTTTCATTCATTTTTCACATAAAGAATATTGTATTTGTGTGTTCTTTGGTGCATCTGTTCATAAATTGCCATGAACTGCGAGTAGCAGACTCCCAAAGTAGCGGCCTAGACATCTATGCTGTGGGTGTCTCAGGTAAAGCAGTACTATCTGGATGCTGGCAGTTCCAGGCTTCTGTGGGAACTTCATCAAGTCTTCCAGCACCCAGGTTTCTTCCATCTGTCCATTCTGCCATCCCCAGTGGGTGGGCTTGTCCTCTTCATCCAAGATGGTGCCCCTTCGTCATTCCAGCAAGAAGGGGAAAGAAGGACTCACCTCTAGGTAACATTTCTGTTCACAATTTATTAACCTAAAATTAGTCGCATGGTCACTGCTAGCTGTTAAGGAGTTTGGGGCATGTAGCTTTGGACTGAGTGACAATGTGAACAGATAAAAATTGGGATTCTTTACTAAAGCAGGCCAGGAAGTGGATATTAGAAAGACAACCCCACTGGCTAGCCAAAAGTTTAAGAAACTTTGAGTTGGAATATCACTCAATTTTGTCCTTGTCAGAAGATCAGATGTAAAAATCATTATTGATTGAAATCTACAGAAAATTCCAAGACCTCATTTTAATCAAGCTGCATTTATTTTCCTATCCTCCACTAACAGAATAATCAAGGATGGTGGTGCTCCAGCTCCACGTCTCAATATTTCAATGCTCATGGTGTAGGAGGCCCCAGAGAGAATGGAGAGCTTGGGGAGATCTGCCATAAGAGTCTGAGCTGGACGCATGAGAACTTGGGCATCTATGAGCTCCCCTCTCTCTTTGACCCCTGAGAATGGCAAGAGAAAAAGAAGTTTATGGAAACAGTTTTGCCAAAATAAAACCAACATGCAAATAGTTTTTGATGTTCATAAGCATTAATCTAGCTTTCCCAGTTTGGGATATTTACTACTTAATTTGGAGTGTTCATAACTTGGAATTTTATTCATTATATGCAAACCTATAAAGAGATCTAAAGCACTAAAATTTTCTTAGAATATTTCCTGTTGTTAGAAATAAGTAATCAGCAACCTTGCCTTGTGCTTTTTACCCTTTTATATTCAACTTTCTCTTTGGCACAGTGAAAATCCAGGCTTGCTTCATTTATTTATTTATATGATCATTCATTGGACAAGTATTTATCCAGCACTTTCCATGGGTTGTGGATTGGCTTCCTTAGGAAACAGATCTGAGACAGAGTTTATCACGAATGATGCTTAGTAAGGAGCACCCTCGGGACTGACCACCTCTGGAAGTGAGGGGAGGAAGTTGAGAGTAGGCAGAGGGAGAAGCTGCGCTGTGTTGCAGGCTCAGCCAACCCCATGGGGACTGCTGGGGCTAGAATGACCACTCAGATAGTCGGGATCAAGACGGCTAGACCTTTGTACTCTGACAACCGTCAGTCACTGGCGCTCCCTGAGAATGGCCCTGACCTTGGACTGGGCAGCTCTCAGCAGCATTCCATGGGCATATTTGTTATAGTTGCTTAGCTAAGCATAAGAGTTGGCCAGAAGTGCATTTCTCTTCCACACAACAGTCCTTATGGGATTAGTCTATGTGGGGGGGTTCCAGGCTCTTTCCATGTTGTTCCTGTGCCATCCCCAACTTCACTGTCAACAGCTCCATGGCCAAAGTTCCACTGCTGCTGTGGTCAGGTTTCAGACAATGGGAAAAGGAGAGTGTCGAGGGGTACAGCTCACTGTCCTAAGGTCCAGACCCAGAGCAGTGCACATTGCTGCCTCCAGTCACATTCCACCCTGAACACTGAGTCACACAACCAAGCATAGCTGCAAGGGAGGTAGGGAAATGTACCCAGCCAAGCAGGCACCTGCACAGTCACAGCTCCATTACTATGGAGGAAGGGCAAGCAGATTATGGTTGACAGCAGCAGTCTTCATAATAATGGGTCAGCAATTCCACTTCCTGGTAGCCTCTGCAGGCATTTTGGATGTATTATGGAGATTCCCGTCTCACAGTCTGCACAATCCTTGCATGTCATAGGTCTCACTTATATAGTGGTGTAGACTGCCTGGAGCCTGGTTATCCACCTTGGCTGCATCTTGGTATGAACTGGTGAGCTTTAAATATGCTCTTGCTTGGCCTCACCCCCAGAGTTTCCAATTTCATTGGTCTGGTACCTGACCTGGGCACTGGGGTTTTTAAAGCTCCCCAAATGATTCTCTGGTGCCGTCAAGGTTAACAACAACTGGTTTTGCAGGAAAAATGAAATTCTTATTTATTTATTTATTTATTTTTCCCCCCAAAGCCCCAGTAGATAGTTGTATGTCATAGTTGCACATCCCTCTAATTGCTGTATGTGGGACGCGGCCTCAGCATGGCCGGAGAAGCAGTGTGTCGGTGCGCACCCGGGATCCGAACCCAGGCCGCCAGTAGCGGAGCGTGCACACTTAACGGCTAAGCCATGGCGCCGGCCCTGAAATTCTTGATCTATTAGATTTATGTGTGTGTGTGTGTAAGCAACTTTCTCCTCATATTTTGGTTCAAGCAAGTGAGGGAAGTTAATGGCTCAGGTGACTGAAATGTCCATGAAGGTAGATCTGGCTTTAGGCAAGACTTGATTCAGAAATGGAAATGAAGTCATCAGAACATAGTCTGTCTCCCCTTCTTCTTCTGTCTCTCCTTCTCCCCTCCCTCACTGCCCCCCTCCATTCCTCTGCCTCTCTTAGCTGTATCTCCTCTACGTTCTCTCCCTTCCTAGTCCGGCTGTGATGCTAAGATGCTATCCAGCCAATCTCCTCTTCAGATCAAGTCCAGCAGGAAAATAGAAGGGCTTCCTTTTTTCTTTTTGGTTTATTTGTTTTTAATCCAATAAGCCATATATACAAAAGAATGTACATAATGTAAATGTACGATTGAAAGAATAATACCCAGTCTTGTCTCTCCACCACACAGCTGTCCATGCTTTAGAGACCTCGCTCTTTGTTGTCTGCTGCACCCCTCCCCACACAGAGCACCACAAGAAATATGGCACTCACATTGCTTACTTTTGTGCTGTTTTTGATTCTATATAAATGGACTCATACCACATATATTTTCTGAAGGTGACTCTTGAACACAAAGTGGAATTTCTCAAATTCATCCACACTGATGTGTCTCTCTGTGGTCTATTTCCATTGCTGTATACTATTACATTGTGTGAATTTACCTCAACATATTATCCATTCTCCATTCCGTGGACATTTGGGTTTCCACATTTTTTGCTGTTATAAGTAACGCCACTGTAAGGATTCTTTCTCCAGGATATTTAACTAAGAGTGGATTTACTGGGATGTGGGGTCTGAACATCTTGAAACGGTTGTAGGATATGAGAACTAGCTGAACTATCTTCCAGAGCATTGCACTAATTTACATTCCCACTGGCAGGATGTGAGAGAGCCACTGCTCCTCCTCATTGCCAAGACTTCGAAATCCCTGAACTTTAAATATTTATCAATCTGTTGGATATAAATCTTATTTCATTGTGGTCTTAACTTTTATTCTTCTTAGTACTATTTAGTTTGGGGTTTTTTTCTTTAATATACTCATTAGCTTTTTCTATTTCTTTTGAGGAAAGTTTGTTCATGTCTTTGTTCTCCTTTTTCCTATTGAGTTGAATTTTATCTTATTAATTTATATATTGTGGATACTCTTCTTCTGTCAGTTATATATATATTGCAAATATCTTTTCTCTATTGGTGTACAGAGAAGTACTGAACTTTAATATATTTGAATTCATCAAACTTTTATTTAATGATTTCTACTTTTTGCATCCTGTTCCAGAAATCCCATATGCTGTGGTTGGATCTTCTTCTATAGTTTCTTCTCAATAATTTAAAGTTTTACCATTTTCACCTATGTTTTTAATCCAGCAATAATTGATTTTTGTAAGTGGTATGTGGTAGGAAACCAAATTTTTTTTGCTAAATGGATATACAATTTTCTCAGCATATTTATTAAATGGGCCAGTGGTGAGTGACTGGTTTTATTGTTTATAAAATAAGTATGATACCAGGACCTATGTGTATTTCTTATCTTTTGCTGTGTAACAAATTACCCTCAAACCCTGTAGCTTAAAACAGCATTTATTATCTCACAGATTATGTGGATGAGGAATTCAATTGTCTCTGGCTAAAGTTCTCTCACAAGGCTATAAGCAACGTATCGATAGGGGCTGCAGTCTCATTTGAAGGCTCAATCAGGGGAGGATCCTCTTCCAAGCTCATGCATGTGGTTCCTCTTGGGCAGTTGGACTACAGGCCTCAGTTCCTTACTAGCTGTTGGCCAGAAGTATCTCTCAGTTCTTTACCACCCAGACCTCTCCATAGGGCAGTTCACAGTGGCCTCCTTCAGAGTGAGTGAGCAACAACATGAAAGAGGGCATCCCAGATAGCATCCACAGTCCTTTTATAATCTAACCTTGTCAGTGACGTCCCATTATTTCTCCATATTCTCTTCCTCAGTGAGTCCAGGCCCCATTGAAGGAGAGGGGATTACAAGCATATGAATGCCAGGAGGCAGGGACCACTGGGAGCCTCCTTGGAGGCTGTCCACTGCACAGGTTCACAGAATTTTTGTGAGGATTCAAGGAGCTTGCATGTGGAGACCATTACATCAGTACACGGAATATGGTAAGCAATTAAGTTAGTGTTTGCTGCTTTTCTTTGGAGTATCTTATATCTGGCACTTGTTTCACATGTCAAGTTTCCAAATATGAGTAGGTCAATGCCTGGGCTCCATTAAGTCTATCTATTTTCCTATTTCTGTGGCAATATTAAGAATTTTAATTACTTTGTATCATTAATCTCAATAGCTGTAATCTCTTTTTCAGGAGCTTTTTGGCTAATCTTGGTCCTTTGATCCTCCATCTATGTGTTAGAGTCCGGTGGCCTCCAGCTCATGACGGGGCCACATTTCTCTGCCTTAGGGAGAGGGAAAGCCGGGAATGAGGGTAGTACAACTGCTTCACTGGAAACATGGTGGGGAACTCTGTGACAGAGGGTAGCATGAGAGGGGAAGGGGGTCTCCATCCCAGCCCCCACCCCCAGTCGACCACTGGGGGCTGTGGCAGGCTGTGGGTCCAGGTACCTCAGCCTTGTTTCCCAGCAAAGCAGTGACTGAGTATGTGTGCAGACAGGTGTCAGGGTAGGGGTGGTATAGGCACAAGGTATTAGCGATGTGTGCTGCTCGCAGGCCTCCTCGGAATTCTCTTCCACTTGTTCCCTGTCCCACTGCCCCAGAGCTGTTGGAGGTGCTAATGGCCAGGTGGATGGGGAGGCTGGAAGAACAACCCCTGGATCATGGATCTACTCTGAAGAACTGGCTCCCATATTGTAATGAATTTTAAAATCCCAAAATAGAGTTGTTATAAAATTTACCTAAATAAACAGAAAGGAGAATTTCCTTTCTAATTCTTCCTTTCTACCCTGAGAAGTGACCTCAAAGAAGATTTCAGTTTTACACTGCCAGCAAGTCAAAAAGCAGTGAAAGACCAGAAGGATTGCTAAATCTCTTTCACATGTGTCTGATCAAACACAAATAGGAAAGCTACCGACACATGGCATCAAATCCTTTTTGGAAGGACATGAACCTTCAAATAAGTGCATAGCAATTTAGGGGAATCTTAGATTTTCAACGAGTGTTCAACATATATGAACAGCAACAGCTCAAATGGAGATTTGTCTTGGAGGTGGCAGACACCCCTCCTCTCAGCCTAGCATCAGGAAATGATGTTTAAGAAACGATGCTCCTTGTTTTGAACAGAATGTCCTCTGGTCTGTGAAGTTATCCCCCTAGTACCAACCATGTATGAGAAGGCATACTGGGGAATTATCACAATTACACTGGAAAATATTTACTCAGCTATTTGAAGAACACTATAGCTGAATCTTTGCTAATTGGATTCACCATCCAATGGCTATTCTTAATTCATGAAAAATATTTTCAGAGAATTCAACGATCTGGATAAAGCAGAAGTGCAGTGTGTTGTCCATACATTTAAATGATCCCTTGAAAACTGCGGTGGACGTGTCTGGGAGATGTGTATTACCCCACACCCATCTGGCCTGTCGAAGTCAGAACCGTGCCCTCAACCTCTGTACTTCTGCCCTGTCAGGTAGTGGGGACTCCATTTGATAAAAATAATTTGGAAAAAAAAAATCTCTATGTACTATTTTACAGGTAGAGTTATAACAGTCCAAATAACTCCTTTAATTGGGTTTGCTGGAGAAAAACAAGGGAGGGGAAGGAATAGAGAAGAGATGAATTTTTATATATAATCTTTTTATTTTGTTAAGGCAGGTTTTTCCTTAAACCTTTAGAAACCTACCTCTATTTGTTCTTATGGGGAAGAATAAAGAAACCAGGGAATTTCAGACAAGAGCAAAAAATCACTGCCTCCTCGTAGACCATGACCTCTCTGAGGTCCGAAATTGTGTCTTGTGTATTACTGTCTCTCCAGGGGCTGGACAGAGAGAGCCCATGAGGAACTGCTGCAACAGCACTGTGCTGCTTTTAATGGCACTTGAGCGCTCTGCAGAGGAAGCGGAGTTTGTGTGTGTGTGCAAAGATAAACGAGCCCAGAGAAACGGGTTGTAATTAGAGCAAAAGAGCTTTTGATAGGGGTAAAACTTTCCTTTTGTTGGGGTATGAACAATGGAATGGGCAGGTGACTGAGTTCTGATTATGAATAATGTGTAGATTTTACAAAGTGGTACAGGGCTCTCTCTCCGTTTGTGCAGAGGTTAGCAGGAAGGAGGTGACACACATACAGCTTGTCCTGAACAGGGTGGCATGGCTGCAGCTGCTGGTTTCTCCTGGTTCTTCCGGCCGTCTCGCTGTATGAGGCACCTAAGAGTGTACTGTGAGGATGGCACGCGCTCCCTCGTTGTTTCGTTTTCAGAACTGATCAAATTTCTCTGTCCCTAGACCTTCTAAACACCATCAGTCTCCCACTTCTTATGCATTTATAAAATGTGTCACCCAAGGCATTTCTATGCTAATGGAGCTGTTAATGGTGCCAGACGGGAAATATTTCCTTCTCCTTCACAGACGATTTGGAGCTCCCTCCAAAATAAAAAGCTACCAATGAGTACACACACACACCCCCACACACACCTGTACGTTTATTTTATATTACATATATGTGTGTATATATCTCTTTGATTTCTAGGATTGATGAGCTTACAGTTAACAGGTAGTAACTTAAGAGTCCCTTGAGTTAAATGTGATGGTCAATTCAGGTTTTTTTCCCAGGCCATGAGAAATTATTTCTTTCATCCTCTGTTACGTAGTTGACTGCATGACACTGAATTAAACTTCTTGTCTGGATGACTAAAATAAGTTAACTGTTTGTTCCAATATTACTATCAGGTGAAAGACAAGGGAACAGCATCATCTGATAATCTGATCGGCCGCTTCAACTGGCTGAGATACTGACTACGATGCAGCTGTAGACTGAAGGTGAGGGGAGCCTGTTCTGGGATTTTCTTGCTTACTAATCTGGAAGATGTCCTTTCATCCTTTGCATTTTTATATGAATGTATGACGATGTAAGAGAAAAATAAAATGAAATTAACATTTGGAGTTGGCTTTTATGTTAATCTGTGTCCTCTTTAAGGTAAAATCCTCAGGAAAGCAGCCCAATGTGTTTCCATCTCTTCTCCCCACAAATCCTCATCATAATTATTTGTTGTCCCTCAGCTCTGCATGCTGGAATCAGCACAGGCACATTTGGCAGGGGCTGAGCTGTGAATACACACGCTGCAGAAGGCCAGCTGGGCCCTGCCACCTGCCACTGCGGGTGGTGTTGTTTGCTTGGGTCACCCCCAACTTTGAGGGTGACTGGATGTGGCTGGAGAGAAAATGAAGCCTGGCAAAATGTTTTGACACTGTGAAGGATTTGGCAACTCATCTGGTTATTTTATTTCTTTTGTGACTTTATACACTCTTGAATATTTTCCTTTCTCAAACATTCATTTTCAACTCACCATAAATATTGTAATTTTATGTACATTATTAATCTTATTGTAAAACATTCAACGAAAGGCTAGGCATAGGTTTTGCCCAGTAGTACAAAGGAACTATCAATTCAACAAACAGAAAAGCAGAAAATACTGAGTGCGGTTCCTCAAACGTTGCCCTCTTTTCCGTAAAGCTTGCTCGATTTTTAGTCATAGTAAAATTCATGCTGTGGACATCTTCATTTTCTTTAGTTTGTCTGGAAAGGCCTGTATCAGAGAGGATTAAAACTAAAAGCTAGGAAATGAGGCTTAAATGCTGGAGCTGTGGAACTTTGGGGCTTTCCTGACATGATTCATGTTCACAGCCCACTTGATAACTCAAATATGAGAAAGCCAAAGGGGACTTCAAACGTGAGAACACGCTGTGAGGCCCAGGGCCCTGCTGACGATCCCCGACCTTGGATTTAGATAATTCGTGCAACCGGAAACCCCATGTGTTCTTCTTGAGGTCTAGATAGCAAGTATCACTAAACAATCCTTTCTAAATACAAAATATACTTCATCAGCATAATAATATTCTTTTTTAACATAAGTTTAGAGAAATATTAAGCAAAGAAAAATATCACCAATATTCTTGGTACCTAAAGGTTAAAGTGTGAAATTTAGACATATTTCCCATTGTTCTTTCTCTTTAGTCATTGAGAAATTCTTGAACAAAACTTTTTTTCCTCTTATTCCAGGAGTTGTATTTAACGTGAGAAAGGGCAAATAATGTATTTGAACCTCTGCACTGCAAGTGTGTTGAATAATTCCACCTTTGCTTGAAGTTATAGAGTTTCAACTCAACATTATCCACAGAGGGTTAAGTGATGATTTTTAACATTCTCTGTTTTTATTTAATATGATTATTTATTTCTGGAAAACAAATAAGTGGAAAAATTGTCCTTAAGACCTCTATGACTGTGAATTCCAAAGTACGATGTTTACAACAGTCATTCTCTGAGATGTTAAAACTTATTACTTAAAAAAGGGTTCCATGGTCGAGTAAGCTTGAGGATCTTGGTGTCAAACAAGATGAAAAGGGTTTCTTGCCTGCTCTGAGACTGCTCAGGACCAGGAATGTGCTAATGTGCCTTGCGACTGCCCAAAAGGTGCTCTTGGGCCACAATATTCCCCACACACGTGGCCAAATAATCTTCACCTCCCCTCCCCCCGCACCAAGAGCAGACTGTGGTATTCCCATTTCAGAGAACATGCTGGGAGAAAATAAATGTGTATGTATTTCTAAAGACAGTGCAGTTTTATCTCTAAGGACATAACTTCTATTTTACTTTTATTTTCACATTTTTACTCTGTCATGGTCATCCTTAAATTCAAAACGAAATTTCCATAGAAATATTGGTAGGCTATCGTGGCTGCATTCTGGTTCAGTCATTCATATGACTGTATTCATGACCATTAGAGCCATAAGTCTGTGGAATCTCAAATGATGGATCCATGCATCGACCTGAGATTCTGAACATGGAGAAACTCTCGACCTAATTGAAAATCAGCTCTTTCACTAAAGAAACTTCCTTTTGGAATTTTCATTAAATTATTTGTCTCCAATTCTAAGTCTTTGCATATACTGTATTATTTATCAGATATTATTCTCAGGCTTTTGAACAGAGAGGGGAAAAAGCAGAGGCTATTTTAAATATGACTATAAGTGACGTTTTAAGTAACAGTTACATCTCCAAAAAGATTTCAGAAAAAGTTGGCAATAATACGTTTTGGAGTTTCAGGGGTGGCCAAAGAAAACACCGTGAAAATATGGTGTCGTGTAGTAAGCCAGAACTAACAGACATCAGAGCACATTACCATCAGAGGGTGTGACAGAGTTGAGATACTCGCCTGTAATGAGTGTACCTTGCCTTGCTGACAACATAGTCACTCCCTTAGGAAACATGCCTCGGTGAAGATGAATTTGGAACAACCTATAAGCAAAATGACTGTATGGTTTATGAAAACATATGAAAAGACTAAAAAACAAAATAAATAGCATGCATCTGTTGACTGTTTGCTGTAGCTCACGTGGTCTCCTGGGTTTGATACTGTCGCCTGCACATTTAGTTAGGTAAACATGGTGCGCAGAGGCCCAAGGACTTCTCCGGAACTAGGTATTTGGCATTGAAAACCAAAGATTGCATAACGACTAAAGAGACCACCTCAGCTTCTGATTTTATTTGTTGGGTATTTCACAAACATTTAATCTCAAAAGGCAGGTCTATCCACAGAGCATTTCCAGGCAGTGCTGTTAGACGCACGCTCTGCCTCCCTCATGCACAGCGTCTTAAGTGGGCTCCCAGAAGTAGTGCCTGAGAGAGACATTTAGATGCTGGGATTTATTGGGGAAGGGCTCTCGGGAGAAGGGAGTTCATGAGGGAGTGAAGCAAGCTAAGGAAGGGGAAGGAGCCAAGCAAAGGTGTGGTCTCAGGTACTGTCTAAGACAAAGAATAAAGCAGACTGAAGACATGGAGATCAATGGCCTAGGGAGAGCAATTTTAGATTAAGAAGGTCTCCATGAGAAGGTTACATATAAGCAATATGAATATCAGGGCAGGGAACATTCCAGGCAGAGGGCACAGCATATGCAAAGGCCCTGTGGTGAGAGCCTATTTGGCATGTTCAAGGACCAGCAAGCAGACTAGTGGGGCTGAAATAGAATGAACCAGATAGGAGTGGAAGGAAATGAGACAGGACAAGTGTCCAGGGTGCAGATGGTGCAAGGTCTGGTGAGTCATGGTGGAGACTGAGATTCTAGCTCAAGTCATTTGAGGGCACACAATCACCTATGTGGCCCTTGACTTCTCCAAATGCCAGTCTTGTCATCTGTAAAATAAGATAAAGGACCAGATGTTCTCCCAAGCCCTAAAGTTCTATGATTCTGAAATAATTGACCTGGTATCTCACATTTTATTTCCTCATCTGTCTGTTTCTTTTACAGTTGCTATTATGCTTGAAGAAGGATTAATAGGTTCTGTGAACTCTCCCAGAAGAAGAGCTCATAACATTGTAGAAGGATGGAGGAATTGTTTTTAAGAGGTCAGTGCCATTTAGGCAGCAAGTTTGAGGAGCTCAATACCCAGGGACTATGCTAGTGGTTAAGGCAAATCGTAGGCGTGGTTTTTATTCCTGCCTTTAAATTTGAGATTCTAGTGGTTGCATAAATGGAGGTTCACACCAAAATTGTTTGATTTCAAGGTTATGTGGTAGCAGAAAGATATGAGAAGGCAGAGCATTTTGGGTTGCCACATGCAGAATGTGTGGTCTAGTGAAAAGAATAGAAGTAAGTTATTATTAGTCTTTCAATAGTATATGAGGAGAGAACCTCTTGGAAGAATGTTATTAGACACCCATGTGGTGTGCACTGGGGTGGAATTTAAGAGGAAAGAAACATAAACCAGCTCATAAAGCCCTCACCTTTTAATGCAAGATTACAGCTGAGGGTCAAGATTGGAATATATCAAGACCATGAAGTGTTTTTGTAACATGCTGTTTTTTTACTGAGATATAATTCACATACCATAAAGTTTATCATTTTAAAGTATAAAATTCAGTGGTTTTCAGTATATCCACAAAGTTGTAGGACCATTGCCACTCTCTAATTGCAAAACATTCCCGTCACTCCAAAAGAAACTCATTACCCATTAGCAATCCTTCCCCATCCCCCCCCCTCCAGCCCCCAGAAACCAGTAATCTACTTTGCCTATTCTGAACATTTCATGTAAATGGAATCATGCAATATCTGGCCATTTGTGTCTGGCTCCTTTCCCTTAGCATAATTCTTCCAGGGTGCATCCATGTTTCAGCATGTATCAGTACTTCATTCCTTTTTATTGCTGAATAACGTTCCATTGTAGGGATATACATTTGTTTATGCGTTTATCAGTTGATGCACATTTGAGTTATTTCTACCTTTTGGCTGTCATGAATACTGCTGCTATGAATATTCATGTACCAGTATTTGTAAATATTGTTTTCAATTCTTTTCATGTACTTATTGGCCATTTGTATATCTTCTTTGGAAAAATGTCTGTTTAAATCCTTTGCCCATTTTTTACATTCAGTTATTAGGCTTTTTATTATTGAGTTGTAAGAGTTCTATAGATACAAGCCCTTTATCAAATGTATGACTTGCAAATATTTTCTCCCATCTGTAGTTGTCTTTTCACTTTCTTGATAGTGTCTTTTGCGGTACAAAACTTTTTAATTTTGATTAATTTTGTCTATTTTTTTCTTTTGCTGCTTGTGCTTTAGGTGTTGGATTTCAGAAAGCATTACCTCATCCAAGGTCACACAGATTTACACCTATGTTTTCTTCTAGAACTTGTATAGATTTAGTGTTTGCATTTAGGCCTTTGATCCCTTTTGAGTTAATTATTATGTATGATGTTAGGTAAGGGTCTAACTTCATTCTTTTGCATGTGACGATCTGGTTGTTTCAGCACTACTCGTTGAAAAGATTTCTTTTTTCCCCATCGAATATTCTTGCATTGTTGTTGAAAAGCAACTGAACATAGACATAAAGCGCTTTTTTTCCTGGACTCTTCAACTCTACTCTATTGATCTATGGGTCTATCCTTATCTCTTATACCAGTACCAGATGATTTTGAATACTGTAGTTTCGTAGTAAGTTTTGAAATTGGGAAGTGAAAGTCCTTCAATTTGTTCTTCTTTTTCAAGATTGTTTTGGCCGTTCTGGGTACCTTGCATTTGCGTATGAATTTGTTTCACCTTGTCAATTTTTGAATAGAAGAAAGCTGAATTTTAATAGGGATTGTGTTCAATCTGTAAATTGATTTGGAGAGTATTGCTAGCTTAACAACATTAAATTTTCCAATCTACAAGCATAGCACATCTTCCCATTTATTTAGCTATTGTTATTTTCCTCTGACAATGTTTTGTAGTTTTTAGTGTGCAAGTCTTTCACTTCTTTGTTAAGTTTGTTTCCATATATTTTATTCTTTCTGACGCTGTTGTAAAAGGAGTTGTTTGCTTAATTTCATTTTCAGATTGTTCATTGAGGTGTATAGAAATACAGTTGATTTTTACATATTGATCTTATATCCTGCAATCTCGCTGAACTCATTTATTTGCTCAAGTAGTATTTTTGTGTATTCCTTGGGATTTTTTTATATACAAGATGATGTCATCTTCAAACAGAAATAGTTTTATTTCCTCTTTCCAAACTGGTTTTCTTTTATTTCTTTCTGTTGTCTAATTTCCCTGGTCAAAACCTCCAGTACATTATTAAATAGAAGTGGTGAAAGCAGGCGTCCTTGTCTTGTTCTTGATCTTAAGGGGAAAGCTTTTAGTCTTTCATCTTAAATATGATGTTAAGTGTTGTTTTTTGTAGATGCCCTTTATCATGCAGAGGAAGTTCCATTCTATTCCTAGTTTGTTGGGTGTTTTTTTATTATGAAAGGATATTGGGATTTTTCAAAGGCTTGTTCTGTATCTATTGAGATGATCATGTTATTTTGTCCATTATTCAATTACTAAGGTGTATTACATTGACTGAATTTCTTCTGTTGAACCATCTTTGCATTCCTGGGATAAAATCCCAATTGGTCATGATGTATAATTCTTTTTATATCTTGCTGGATTTGGTTTACTAGTGTTTTGTTGAAGATTTTGCATCTATATTCATAAGGCATTGTAGTCTGTAGTTTTCTTTTCTTGTGATACATTTGTCTGGCTTTGGAATCAGGGTAATGATGACCTTATAGGATGAGGTAGGCAATATTCTCTCTTCTTATATTTTTTTGAAAGAATCTGTGAAGAATTGGTGTTAATTCTTTAAACATTTTGTAGAATTCACCAGCAAAGGAATCTGGTCTTGGGCTTTTCTTCATGGGTAGTTGTTTTGATTGCTAATTCAATCTCTTTGCCTTTTATACGTCTATTCAGATTTCCATTTCTCCTTGAGACATTTTTAGTAGTTTGTGTCTTTCTAGAAATTTGTCCATTTTATTTAGGTTATCTAATTTATTGGCATACAATTATTCATAGTATTCCCTTAGACTTCTTTTTAATTTCTGTGAGGTTGGAAGTAATGTCCTGTGTTTCATTCCTGATTTTAGTAATTTTGTCCTCTCTTTTTTTTTTCTTGACCAATTTAGTTAAAAGTTAGTCAATTTTGTTGATCTTCTCAATGAACCAATTTTTGGTTTTATTGATTTTTGTCTTTTGAATTACTAATCTCTATTTCATTTATTTCTGCTTCAGCATTTCTTTCCTTCTGTTTGTTTCGAGTTTAATTTGCTCTACTTTTTCTGTATTCTCAAAGTGAAAGGTTATTGATTTGAGATCTTTCTTCCTTTTTTTTTTTAAGTGCTGTTTGTTTATTTATTTATTTTTTTGAGGAAGATTGGCCCTATGCTAACATCTGTTGCCAATATTTCTCTTTTTTTTTCTCTCCAAAGCCCCAATACATAGTTGTATATCATAGTTGCAGAGTTGTAGCTCTTCTATGTGGGATGCCACCTCAGCATGGCTTGATGAGCAGTGTGTAGGTCTGCCCCCAGGATCCGAATTGGCGAACCCAGGCTGCCAAAGAGGAACTCTTGAATTTAACCACTATACCACCAAGCCAGCCCCCATTTCTTACTTTTTAATGTAGGTGTTTACAGCTATAAAGTTTTTTAGGAACTAGTTTAGCATCATCCTGTAAGTTTTATTTTTTATTTTTTATTTTTTGTGAGGAAGATCAGCCCTGAGCTAACATCCATGCTAATCCTCCTCTTTTTGCTGAGGAAGACCGGCTCTGAGCTAACATCTATTGCCAATCCTCCTTTTTTTTCCCCCGCAGCCCCAGTAGATAGCTATATGTCACAGTCGCACATCCTTCTAGTTGCTGTATGTGGGATGTGGCCTCAGCATGGCTGGACAAGTGGTGCATCGGTGCACACCCGGGATCCGAACCTAGGCCGCCAGTAGTGGAGCGTGCACATTTAACTGCTAAGCCACGGGGCTGGCCCCATCCTGTAAGTTTTAGTATGTTGTGTTTTTGTTTCATTCATCTCAAGAAATTTTCAAGTTTCCCTTGTGATTATTTCTTCTTAACCCATTGTCCCTTAGAATTCTGTTGTTTAACTTCTACATATTTGTGAATTTCCCAAATTTTCTTCTATTATTGATTTCTGAGTTCATTCTATTGTGATCAGAGAACATACTTTGTATGACTTCAATCTCTTTAAATTATTAAGACTTATTTTATGGTCCAATATGTGGTCTATCTTGGAGAATGTTTCATGTGCACTTAAGAAGAACCTGTATTCTGTGGTTTGGTGGAGTGTTATGTCTATTAGGTCTACTTGATTTATAGTATTGTTCAAATCTTCTATTTCCTTCTTAATCTTCTAATTGTTGATATAATTACTGATATATTATTGAAAATGAGATATTAAAGTCTCTGACTATTGTTTTTGAATTGTCTATTCTTCTCCAATTCTGTCAATTTTTGCTTCATGTGTTTTGGGTCTCTATTGTTAGGTGGATATATGTTTATAACTGCCAGATCTTCTTGAATGACTGAGTTTTTTTTATCATTATAAAATGCCTTTCTTTGTCTATTAACAATTTTTGTCGTAAAGCCTGTTTCACTTGATATTAATATAGCTACTCCATCTCTCTTTTGATTATATATTTTTCCATCCATTTACTTTCAATTCATTTGTGTTTTTGAATCTAAAGTTTGTCTTTTTTAGAGAACATGTTATTGGATCACTTTTTAAATATTCTTCCAATCTCTGCCTTTTGATTGGATTGTTAACCATTCACATTTAATGCTCATATTGATATAGCTGGATTTATAGTTGACATTTTACTTTTTGTTTTTCTATATGTTTCATGTCTTTTTTGTTCCTCTATTTCTCCCTTACCGCCATCTTTCAGGTTAAATAACTTTTTTCTAAAATGAAATTCTAAATTTTCATTCCCTTACTGTTTCCTTTACAGTATTCTTTTGAGTTATATTCTTAGTGGTTGCCCTGGAGATTATAATTAACATCTTAACTTATAACAATCTTGTTAAAATTAATATCAACTTAATTTAAATAGTACACAAAAGCTTTGTCCCTATCTAGTTCCATTCTCTCTCCTCTCCTTTATGCTATTATTGTCATGAAAATTGCATATTTATACATAATTAGTGCTTAATGTAGTTGCCTTTTAAGTAAAATAGGAGAAAAAAAAGTGTTACAACAAAAAATATTTATACTGTTTTGTATATTTACCTATGTAGTTACCTTTTCTGGTGCTGTTTATTCACGTGGATTTGATTTATGTCCCTTTTGTATTAGACTTAAGGACTCCCTCTAGTAATTTTTGTAGGGCTAAGAACAAATATGGTTTTTATTTATCTACGAATGTCTTAATTTATTCCTTATTTTTGAAAGATAATTTTGTTGGATATAGAAATCTTGGTTGACAGTTTTTTCTTTCAGCCCTTTGAATACTGCCATCACACTACTTTCCAGTTTCCCTAGTTTAGGAGGAGAAGTCTGTTGTTAATCTCGTGAGGACCCTTTCCTCATGATGAATAGCTTCTCTTATTCTGTCTGAAGAGTCTCTCTTCATGTTTGGATTTTGACAGTTTAATGATAATGTGTCTAGGTATAAATCTCTTTGAGTTTATTATGCTTGGTGTTTATTGAACTTCTTGGAAGTAATTATTAATATTTTCCTCAAAATTTAGAGGGTTTTGGCCACTATTTTTTCAAATATTCCTTCTGGACCTTTCTTTCTTCACCTTCTGGGGCTCCCATTTTGCATATGTTGGTATGCCTGATCACATTCCACAGGTCTCAGAACCTCTGTTCATTTTTCTTCACTTTTCTTTTTGTTACTCCAACTAGATAATCTCAATTGGCCTATTTTCAAGTTTGTTGATTCTTTCTTCTGCCAGGTTAAAATTGCCAATAGCCCCTTTAGTGAATTTTTCCTTTCAATTATTTTACTTTCAACTCTGGAGTTTCTAGTTAGTTCTTAAATTTTTTTTTTCTATTTCTTTGTTGATATTCTGTATTTAGTAAGACAACATTCTTATACTTTACTTTCGTATTAGACATACTTACACATAGCTTCCTATAGTTCTTTAATATCTTTAAAATACTTGATTTAAAGTCCTTGTCTAGTAAGTCCAACATTAAATGCCTGGAACCAATAATCTTCTCAGCCTTTGTGAGGGGCTCTGTTTGTGTTTTGGGGCACACATTCTGCATGCAGATAGGCAGCTTACAACTGTACCTTACTCTCCATTTAACCTTGTGCACAGCCTCAAAGTTAGCCAAACGTGAAAACTTAGGGCCTTCTTGGGTTTTTCCTGGGCATGTGCTCAGCTCTAAGTATGCACATGCCTTCTGGATTCCCAGGTGTATGTAGTTTTCAAAGCCCTCTCTGGGCATCTAATGACCCAGCTATTCCTTTTACATTTTTTGGTCATCTTTCTGTTTACCTCAACTTTTCTCATTTTCTCATTCAACTGCAATGTTTAAAAAAATTGCTACTGATTGTTTTCCACAAATGTCCCCAGGGAAAAGGCCTTTGCCTTGGTAGACTTCTGAGACAGGATAAATAAAGAAAAGCCTGTGAGTATGCTTTTCAAGGTCAGCTTTTCCAGTATGCCAGACAGGTCAAATAATGATGATTTTCACAGAATGTAGCTTTACAGGAGCACCAAGCCCATTCTACTTCCTCCAGTGTCTGCTAGGCTGCTGGTTTTGGTTTTCACTGTGATTGTGGGGTTGTTGGTTTTCAAGCCTACCACAGAGCTGAGAAGATGGGGATGGGAAAAGGACAAGTTAAAATGCCTCAAAGCTCTGTTCTGACTGAAATTAGCAATTTTACCTGAATAAATGCTCCTGAGATTGTTCCAAGCATTTGGTTAATTTCCATAGTTCTGAAAAAGTTTATTCTGATAATTTTTGAGAGCATTCTTGTCGCTTTTATGGAGGAGAGGATTGTCAGCAGAACTTGCTCCCCCATTCCCGCTGACATCACTCTATAACGTATTTTGTTAAAAGCATATTGCCAGACAATCACCTTTTATCCCATGATGTTTCATTAGTGGGGAGGCTAGTTGCAGAGGTGGGTAAAGCAGAGGCAAACAAGCAGCCCATTGTGGACATCACTCAGGATCAACAAGGCTTAGGGAAGGAGAAAACACGGAACTAGTGTGCACAAGCGTCATGTATGACTCCAAGTCATTTGGGGGAAGAAATGCACAAAATGTCTTCAAGTAAACCTGGAAGTTTCCCATCTTGAAAGAAATGAGGATGATAATAACGCCTATCTTACAGAGTGACTGTAACAACTTAGAGGACTAATATGAACCATGGGTAGCACTTTGGGGTATAAGTACTCAATAAATATTAATTTTCATTTTATAAAATGAAAATATTGAATAAAAAATTCAACAGAAAACAAAATGACAATAAAATGTTTTCTAATATTTGTGGTTGTATGACTATGAATTAATGATTGAGGTTATGAGGAAAAAAATCATCTAACAGTCATGGGGAATAGTTTTAACTTGCCTCTCAGGATGGGTTTGTGGTCAGAGTACTGAATAAATGATTCCATCCAGCATGAGATCCTGGTAGTGTTGGGATCGCACAAACATTAGTTAAAGATGGCTGCTATGCTGCTGACAGACAAATGAGAACATCATTCTGTCACTGGTAAAAAGTATGGGCAGTGGGAGAAAGAATATTCTAGGAATTTCTGGTGAGGAGTCTGCAGTGAGAGGCAATGCACAAATAGTAGGGAATTCAGAACGGGAAGACGGGAGTTGGTTGCCATCTTAGTCCAATGGGAAACTAAGGTTCTGGAGGGGGTCAAGCTGGCTGACAGCTGTTTTTCCTTTGATCTTATCCATATGGTCTAGGCTGGTTACATGACCTCCAATTGCCTAAATCTTCCCAATTATAATGTGGGATGCTTATAACACAACCCCGAACTGATTTTTATCAAGATGGTGTAATTAGAGGTTTCGTTGATGTTCTTTTTGCCCTAAAATGTCCTAAAGTGGTTGTTTTTTATGAATTCAAAGAAAATAATAATAACCTTGCTTGAAATATTTCTTATTCCTATATTTCATTCTGAGAAGCCATGGATAAATCTTTGTTAATTTAGTACTTAAGATGGAAGTACAATGATTTATCTAAATGAAAAATTGTTTGCTTGCATAATTAAAATTCAAACAGCATTTATGTTCTAATTGCCTTTCACAAAACATTTAGGGGAATGTTTATGATGAGTAATTTGCTTTCTGTTGACTCTTTAAACACCTTTTAATAAATAGCAAAATAGTAGATGCTCAGAGTAACTTACAAATGATATAGAAAGTGTTAAACAAAAAGTAAACTGTGCCTTTCCTTCCTGCCCTCCACTCTCTTAGTCTTCAGAGGAAGCCTATAATCAGTTTCATAGCTGTCCAGGTTTTTTTTTTCCTCTATCTATGTACTACAAAGTTTGTCTTTCACACCACACACACACACACACACACACACACACACACAATCTTTTATCCACATATTACACCCTATATTTTGTTTTTTAAATAAAAATGTAGTCATACCATACATTAACACTCTCCTCTAAGCCCTCCAGTGTCTTTCCATCTTACTCAGACTAAAAGCTGGAATCCTTATAGATCTTACAAGGCCCTGGAAGATCTGCACCTCTTCTCCCTCTGGTCTCATCTACTGTTATCCCTGGTTAACTCACCTCTACACATGATGGACTTTGTGCTGTTTCTTAAACACACTGGGCATGCTCCTGCCCCAGGGCCTTTGTACTTGCTGTTCTCTCTGTCTGGAACACTCTTGCCTTGGCTATTCATACACCGCCCTCTCCCTTCTTCTTCAGATCTTTGCTCAAGTGCCATTTCTCACTGAGAACTTCCCTGCCCATTTCTTTTATTAATAAGTAGCAATTCCACTCTGATTCCCAATTTCCCTAATCTATTTTTTTCATAGCATTTATTGCCATCAGGTAGACTATGTAGTTTACCTTCTTATTGTTGGTTTCTCCAACAAAAGTGCCAACTCCGTAATGGCTATTAGGTCCATTTAGTTCTTTTCTGTATCTTTACTAGCTAGAACAGTGCCTGGTACATAATAGGTATACAATAAATAGTTGACGAATGAATGCCAGTTTCTTAAATTTTCACACTAACCTATGGAGATTGGGATGTGACAACAATTTTTAATTATAAATTACCATAGAAAGGATAGTATTAGTTAGATAGTATTTAGATCAATGGAAAAGGCTATCTGTGCTGAGGATAAATCGTGAACTGCTGCTGGACCAGAAAACAAAGCTAACCAAGGGTGTGTGATGCCATGTGTGGGTCTGAGCCTGTCCTTCAGTCCTCCTTCTCACGGGGCTTTTGACAACTCTCTTATCTTCCCAGAAACACGGGTTTGAAAAAGTGCTGTCCTACAAATCACAAATTATGTATTTATCTTGTAAATCTGCCTCCTCGTTGCCACTTAAATACTCGAAGTGCTGCCCCACCTTAAGACTTTCACCTTGATGTCCACTGCTGGCTACCACCCCTGCCTGTTCTTTACTGGCTGCGCATTCCCACACTCGAGGTCTCAGCTCATTTGTTATCCTTGCAGAGTCCTCTCCAACTGTCCTGTTTGCTATGTCCCCCCCTTTCTCACTATCTTATCATCATGTGCATTTTGTTCTTAGCATTCACCTCTACTAGATGGTTTGTGATTACTTCATTTACTTATTGGTTTACATGTTTACTGTCTGTTTTCTCAGAGTAGAATGTAAACTCTATGAGATCAGAGATCTTGTTTCCGTGCCTGGCCATAGCATTAGCTCAATAAATATTTATAGAATCATTGAATGCATCCAGACTTCCAGAAATGATTCCTGGTTATACACCAGGGTTACAAAACACTTGGCAAGTGACTATTAATTTTGGCATCTATACCTAGAATAAGGTGGAATCATTGTGTCTCTGTATCTTTTTCTTTATATTTTTTTCTGATTATAGATATTATATTTTAGTTGTAAAAACAAAACTGCAGAAATGTATGAAGTGTAAAATAAATGTCCTATAATCCTATTCTCTAAAAATAACTGTTTATTGGCAATCTTTCCAGATTAAAAATATCATCTTATATAAACTAATTGTATCTTGTTTTTTAATTTAAAATATACAATGAACATATTTTCATGTTGAAATTTTGTAGTAGACTTCATTCTTTCCAATAAAATTTTATTGTTGGAATATACTACAATTTATATAAACAATTTCATATTAGTGGGCATTTAGCTTGTTGCCACTGGGTTTTTGAATAGCTATAAAAAAGTGCAATAAATATATTTTCATATACATCTGTGTAGTTTTCTGTAGGACAAGTTCAGAAAATTGATATGTACAAAGATATAAATATGTGTTATAAATTTATATTGTGAATAACTTAAAGAAAGGGAAAATTAAGGCTAGAGGGTAAAAGAAACTCCTACCAAAAGAAAAAAACAGTGCTTAGGAAACAGTGAGAGCTTTCAAAAGGGTATACCTGAAGGGCACAGATTGGAATTTTATTCCAGCTGATAAAATGATAATTATGACAGTTATTAAGGAACACAGAATAACATTGTTGAATGAAATAGCATTTTACTAACTTATATACACACTATGGTGGCAACTGTGGAAAATTATGCGTGCCTATCAATCAGGACAGGAAAAGAAAAGATTTTTAGGAGTTTGATTAATTAGGAAGGATGAATCAACATGGTATTTTTTCTTTCATTTTTATCGTCCTTATTATTGGGGTAGCCATAAATTCAGCCCGATGTCAACCAGGAGCTGAACCGAGGGTGTGACAGGGACTGACACAGGGATGGATCCATGGAGTTAAGGAAAAGGGAAGAACCACTGAAAGTAAAGGCAGTGGATCCCCCAGAGCTGGAGAGGGGATGTTGGGGGGTGGGGGTGCTCAGGAACGCCGGGCACCATCGCTCTAGAAAGGTGCTTTCTGATTCCATGGTAGTGGAGAAGAGAGATATCAAAGCCGCAGTTTAGGTATTTAAATTAGTTTGAAACTGAGTAGCACTAACTGTACTTTCCTCTAGAAGATTTGCTATAAGATCAGTGTTTTTTATTCCTTAAAACTAGGAAGATTCACTGGTGAAACGTGTGGGTCTGAGGTGTTCTTTCCAAAAATGTTTTTAATAATGGATACAATTTCTTTAAAAGATATAGGACCACTCAAATTTTCTATTTCTTCTTATATCAGTTTTTAAACATCACATTTATGAAGGAATTTGTCCATTTCATATAAATTTTCAAGTATAGGTAAAAGTTGTTTATAATAACTTCTTATCTTTTAAGTGTTTATAGAGGCTGCAGTCACATCCTCTTTTTCATTTCTGACACTGGGTTTGTTTATTCTCTTTTTTATTTTTGGTCAGTATTTCTAGGGATTTATCTATTTTATTAATCTATTTAAAGAACTAACTTTTGGCTTTGTTTATTTTCTTAAATTGTATTTTTAAGAATCCTCAACTCCAGTCTTCCCTCACACCATTATCCTGTCTGTCTTTGCTAGACTATGGCAAGCAGGATAGGGAAAGAAATGTCTCAAGAGAAGAACCAGGAGAAAAGAGTCACAGCTCAGGTGCAGTGGCATCATCCCTCCTGTTTCCCTGGAGTGAAGAAAACAGAGAGCAAGTACCACTCAGATCTTTAATACATGTAAGGAAGGCATGATTTATTAACCACGATCCTGGTTAAATTACAAAACTTATACTATTTCTCTGGTTCTCTGGGCTTTTCTTTCGTTGCTAGAGATTTAGACCAATGCTCCCCGAACTTTTCACACATTCCTTTCCACAAGGGAGGAGATGTGGAAGAGATGGAAATCCAAAGTAGCTCCTCACAGATTTAAATGTTTTTTGCAGTTTCATAGGAGACAGGTAAAAGTTTGGACCTTGGAGTCATTTTTCCTGGATTGGTCAGCTGCTTTCTAACTGTGTGACCCTGGAGGACCAGCGCAGCCTCAAGTTTAAGAAGCAATGACCTGGGTCAAAATTCTTCAGGTTTAGTTCAGATCACTTGTGTGTTTCAGAAACCCACAACCTCCTCTTTTTCAGAGACAATGCTGTTATTCTTTTAAATAAGGCTTAATATTGGCACAGGCAAGGAAATGTAAATTGGTCCGGGGCCAACAGCTCCTGTATGTATTCGGAGCAATCTGATCTCGTGGTGTGCAGGTGACCAGGCACAATTTCAAGTATGGTTTGCAAATCTCACCTGTTTCAAAGACCGTAAAATAGTTGGGGGATTGCTACTGAATAAATCATTCATTTCACATAGAACGTTTGGCCAATGACATCTTATTTCACAAATACCTGTGAGGCAACATTTCTCCAAGCTGGTATCAGGGAACAGGAACACTGTGAGATGTTCAGCAAAAAAAGATTTTCATGGTCAGATATGTTTCTGAAGCACTGAGTTCTCAATGTCCACCTTGGAGATTCTCAACCAACTTGAGCATATCTGTATCTAAAGAACAGTGCAAAAAACTAGAAAAACAGTGTCTGAGTCTGTCTTCCCTGAGAAGCAAACCCAGAAATAAGGTTTCCCTTGCAAGTGGTTACTGGGCAGGTGATACTGGGAAGCACTGTTGGGGAGCGAGGAGGTGAGACAGGGAAGGGAGAGCCGAGGGAGCGCGTGTTGTTGAGCAGGTTACCGCCGAGGAGCCCGACCTGGTCGGAGACCTTTGGGAGACGTGTAGACTACCTCAGTGGGTGAGGAAGTTGTGCTGGTTACCCTCCCCTCCAATTCACCATTGACTGCAGGCGTTCCTATGGCCGGACTCCCAGCTCATCCAGGCACACTGTGCAAGCCAAGGGAAAGCTCCCAGGCACGAGTCGCAGGGCCTGCAGTAGGATGCTGCAAACTTGCACTGGACAGGTGGGTGCAGCGGGGATGCGGCTGCACCCTCACTTCTGCTACCCTCAGGATTTCTCAAATTTGACCATACAATGTCCTTTCCCTCTCCCTCCTTTATGATTTTTTTTTTCTTTTTTTCATAACAGATACTAACGTCCCATCGAACGAAAGTTTTGTAGAATACATTTGGGAAATTTTAGTTTTAGGTTATATTCTCCTCGCTTTCCCCCTCTAGATCTATGCTATAACCAGGAAATAAGGGGTCCATAAGATTTCCTCTTATACAAGAACATCTGAGGGGAAAGAACAAACTTCTAAATTCTGTCACCAGTATCCCACTGCTCAGAACCCAGGTTGACATTCTTCCCTTAGAAAATATCTTATGCCGTAGCCTACTCCAGTTACCGTGGTCGTGTAACGAGCCACTCACAAACTTAGTGGCTTAAAACAATGACATAGAGTAACTCACAGAGCCTGGGGGTCAGGGATTCAGACAGGGTATGGTGGAGATGGCTTGTCTCTGCTCCATGATGTCGGGGCCTCAGGGGAAGATGAAGACTGAAGCCTCCTACCTCACATGTCTGGTACTTGGATACAACTGTGCACACAGCGAGCGGCTCCTTGGTGTGTCTTTCTCCCTGGACTTCTCCAGCATGGCAGCCTCAAGGTAGGCAGGCTTCCTACACGGAGGCTCAGGGCTCCCCTGGTGCAGGTCCCAAGAGAAAGACAGGTGGGATCATATCACTGTTTATGACCTTGCCTCAGAAGCCACATGGCATCACTTCTGCCCCATTCTACTGTGAAGATAGTTGCACAAGAGTGTCCAGGTTTAGAGCAAGGGAACCTGGACCCTGGCCCTCACAGAGAAGTGGCAGCATTGCATTGGAAGAGCAGTATGTGGAATGAGAGATGCGAGAACACGTCCATCTCTGGAAAATGCAACCTACCGCATTGCCACACATCTCAGCAGGTGGAGAGATGCACCTGTGTGGCATTTAGCGAAACTTCTCTCACCTCTGCATCTTCATGCCGTGTTGGATTCTATGCAACCCAACAGGAAGACATTCCTCCTCTTTGCTCCTTGAGGCCTAGAGGTGCCTCATTCATTGCTTCATCTCCAGCACCTGGTGTAATGATACACAGCACGTGCTAAGTAACATGTTTTGAATGAATGGGGATATTGCCTCTCACTTTATTTTAACGTTGCTTATTAGGAGAAAAGGGAAGAAGAAGCAACCAAAATGTTCAGCCTCATGGGACTGGGTGGGAGAGCTGATGCAGTCAGCTTTCCCCGAGTGTCCGTCATTCCTCATGACGTCCCATTGGAGCAGGTGCTGTCATGACCCCCTTTTATGGATGGGGCAACTCATGGCTGGAGGGGCTGAATGCCATCGCCCAACGCACACAAACGGTAAGAAACGCACACAAACGGTAAGAGGCACGGAAGGCAGAGTTTCCTGGCAGAAGGGTCCAAGCTTTCTCATCACTAGCCCCTCTTCCCTTAGAAGGATCAAGAAGCAGAGCCCCATGGAATTTTATTTCAAACCCCTGCTGTCTGATCTCTTCCAGATGAGTGGTACGGAGATGGTGGAGAGGCTGGCTGCTCCCCGCTGCTCCCCGCTGCGTTGAAGCCTCCTGCCCTGTGAAGCCAGCTCCAGCTCTCTCTCCACGTGCTGTATATTGAAGAGTCTCAACCTTATTCGGTTTAACATTTAGGAACTTGGCTTCATTTTAATGTTTTGCTAAAACAGCAAATTCAGTTCCCTGGAGCTGAAGCCACTTGTCCTGCCAAGGTGTTTTACTGCCCCAGGTACGCGGGGAATAGGCCACCCCTTCACCATGTGAGTCACAGCTGTAAGCAGCTGCTGGACATCTGGATGCCCCTCGCAGTGTGCTTCCCTGCCTGAAGGCCTCATCTTTCCATCTGGTACTTTTTTAACATTGAAGGAGTTTTACAAAGTTTAAGTTTATAATTTTAGATTAAGTAGATGGGGCACTAAGAATTCAATTTACTGTTTTCAGGAGAATCATTACATGCAGCTCATAAATTCTGGAACAAGGCAGCCACAGATTCCAGCGGAACCCATCTACACGAACCTCCCAACGAGACCTTCTCCCTGGTGAGCTGTGGAAAATATTTGCTGCCCGCAGCCGGGGGAGGGCAAACATTCCCGCGCAGGGCTGATGTCGGGGCGCCATGGTGTGGCACAGCTGCGACCACGCCGGTTGGTCTCCAGCTTGCGGCCTGTCACAGGGTGTTTACCTGAGAATGAATCTGAGAGGCCACAGGGCCGGCTGTGTCTCGCGGGCAGAGGAAAATGTGCACAGCTATTTTAAAGCCGAGGGCTGTACATCTTGTCCACCGCCTGCCGCTCACAAGGACAAACAGGGCTCACCTAAGGAGGGGACATTCTCCAAACAAACCCCGTTACACTTCAAGAGTTGCTTTCAGTCTGAGAAGAAAGGGGGACAAAAGGGTCTCACATGAGCCTGTGGTGAATAGAGCTCACGGCCCCCTTCACGCTCCTGTCACCGCGGGGCGGCCTCGAGGGACAACTGGGGGACACACAAGTGCACATCCCCATCCACGTGCACATGCTCACACACAGATGCACACACATCCACTCACATTCACACTGAAGTTTATACACAAGCACACTAACCCACACATGCACACACAAATACACACACAAAGTTACATACATTCATACACCTGCACTCTCACACACGTGCACACAAATCTAAACACACCAACAAATGTACACACAGGTTCACATACACAAACATGCACAAATATATATGCACTCTCACACATGCACATCCACATGCACACTTGCAGACTCACCAACTCCAACACACACATGCTCACACTCAGCTCACAGACTTACACAAACACTCTCACAAAATCTCATACATACACATTCTCACACACACACTCATACACACCTGCACACCCACATAGACATTCGCACATGCATTTCTTCACATACGATATACACTCCCACACCATGTTCCCGCAAACACATACACTCTCATTCACACACCCTCACAGACACACACATCCAGCCCGCACACTCACAACGTGTACAACTCACACTCAAATATGTGAGTGCAGTGTCTCTGGTTCTTCCGAACATTTTTAGAAGGAGTGGACACATTTTGTCAACTCCAGCTCTATGGACGCCTTCCCCCTGCGAGCCCAGCTTGGGCCCGGCTGCCCCCATGTGCCCCCTGGTGCTAGTAGGAGTCTGGGTCAAAAGAAGCTTGCTGTCTTCTCCCTCCCTTGTTCTCAGTATGGAGGACAATGAATTCTGTGGTATTTCTGAGGCCAAATGGGGGGCTGCGGTGGATTCTCCCTGGTTGGTTGACTCTTCATGGCCGGGTTCCTTGACTCTCAGACATTAATGAGCAATTTGCATTTTCCTGTTTGATTACCTGTATTTTGTCAGCTGAAGTTTATCTTATGCAAACTGGTCATCTCTCTGCATCCTCTCCTCCTTTCCAGGTGTTTTCATGTGATGCCTACCATGATGTCATATGAAATAACTTTTTGAAAAAGTCACAAACTCTTTAATCTCGAGCTGTTTTGAAAAATGCAAATCTGGTAAATATGGCACAAGCCTGACTCCAGATGCTCTGGTCCACCGTGTTTTGACATTGCTGTGGATACAGAGGGGGAGTCAGGGCCCTTTCCCTCTATTATCTGGAAAATGAATCAATTTTTCAAACATTTAAATTATTGTTACTGCACAGAATATTACAATAATTTTTATTAAAATAAAAAAGAATTAATATTTATTTTTCAACCAATCAAGTCATTTTAATGTTCTCATAATTCCTTTCAGTCCTTATTCATATGACCATATAATAAGGTCATTGGAGTTTTATAAACAATCTGCATTAGGGTTCTTTTCTGAATCCCTGGGTTCTAACCCTCATTCGCTAGAATAATCAGACACCCTTCTATGTAAATGTTGATGTCATTGGAACACCTAGTAAAACTGAAAAAGTTACAAAGGGGGAGGACTGATCAAGAATCAGTGTTTTGCTTATGTGTGATAAAATACACCTATATAAAATTTGCTGCCTTAGTCATTTTTAAGTGTACAGTTCAGTGGCATTAAGTACATTCACATTATTGTGCAACCATCACCATCCATTTCTAGAAATTTTTCATGTGCAAAACTGAAACTCTGTCCCCATTAAACAATAACTTCCCCTTCTCCCCACACCCAGCCCCCAACCCGCCGCCCCCACCATTCTACTTTCTGTCTCCATGACTTTGACTACTCAAGGTACCTCATGTAAGTATAATCAGATAGTATTTGTCTTTTTGTGACTGACTTATTTCACTTAGCATAAAGTCCTCAAGGTTCATCCATATTGTAGCATGTGTCAGAATTTCCTTCCCTTTTAAAGCTGAATAATATTCCATTGTATGTATTCACCACATTTTGCTTATCCCATCTTCTGTAGTTGGATTCTTGGGTTGCTTCCACCTTCCGGCTGTTGTGAATAATGCTGCTGTGGACATTGGTTTTTGATGTTTCTCTCTCTCTTTTTTTGAAAAGACCTAATAACTGCAGATTTCTTGTTGAATTGCCCCTCACTTAGTTTTTCAGAGTCTCAGTTTCCTTATCTGTAAACTGACTTGACCAAGCCCACACAGTTAGTAAACGGGGGCTGTCATCCAGAACTTTGATGCCACATTCTGTCTGAGGCTCAGAGAGAGCAGTTCAGAGCAGCCCACAGAAGGATCCAGAGGGCATGTGCGAACTGCTTGCATGATCACCTCTTAGCTCTCAGCCATGCTCTCCCGAGCAGCCTTTGGCGTTCTGTCAATTTCCCAAGCAGGTTTCTAGAAAGAGGCAGATCCTATGGGGTGTTCTCAGCGGGCCATCAGGCACCAGCTGGTGCGAGTTAGGTGAAAGTGGAATTTCTCCAACTCCAGTCCCTCAGCAGACACACACACACATACACACACACACACGCACGACGCACGTACACCTCAGCAATGGGGAGAACACCTCCTCCGTGTAGAGGCAACAAGCATGCCTTAAAGACAACAGCAGAGCACCAGTTAGACAGTGTTTGCCTCTGGCAAAACTTTAGAGCTATTGCCTGTGTTGCTGTGGGTGCTACTGAACAGCGACGTGCTTATTAAGTCAAGATCCCTCATAACTGAAAATGTTTATTTCCTTTTTTGCCGTGTTGGTGGTTCTGACTTTACATATGAACATTATATTTGGAGGAAGATGTACTGTTTATATTTTAAAGCATTAAATTAGGGAAGAAAAGCATTTAGAAAGATGAAAAAATGCATGCAAAAATTAATATGTGTTTTATTCTCTTCCCCCAAAGGGCAACGTAAAGGAAATAAATTAATTTGGGGGAAATGCAGAGAGCAAAACTCACACACTCTCTTCTCTGTTCTTCCTGTCTAGCCACCACTCCTTTCTTTAAGAGCCTTGGAGGAAGGAGAAAGAGAGAGAAAACTTTCCACTCTCCTAGGAATTGTCAGGTCCCCATAGCAGAAGCAATTGGTGCTGTGTCCATAGTTCATCAAGCGTTCATCCCCACTCCCCGCAGAGTCGGGGGGAGAGAGGATCATTTAGGTGAGTCCGTAATCAGCAGATCTTCCAGGAAGAGTGCCTTTTTCCTCTGCCCTGGCGATCCTTCCATCAGAGGATTGTGATTACATTACAGATGTCTGACCCCATTCTCAGCCCTTCTGATATAATTGATTTTGGGGGGAGGGCTGGGTACGTGGGTTTTTAGGAAGCTCTCCCCTATATGATTTTAATGAGCAGCCAGGATTGAGATCCACTTACTAGATGAGGGAAAACCCAGACCTCGCGCTGGGGAAGAGTCCCCCATACCTGTGAGATGGGGCAGGGAGGGGTCCTTGTTCACATTTTGTAAGCCCAGCCCTCCTCCAGGCTCAAAAGGAGTTGAGATTTACTTATAACCAAATAGATTCTGTTCTCCAGCGGACAAGATTTCATGAAAGAAAACAAACCTATTTCCCATGGAAGCACAACCTGTATACACTGGTGTTCAACAAGTAATTGTAAATTCTCCCATTATTTTTTAAAAGAAATGAATAATGGTTAAGACCATGAAACTCTCACCTTGCATAAATGCATTTTAGCATAAACACGGATCCCGGGGTGAAGCATGTTATGTCCTCCTTGGTTGTTCCAGGGCCTTATTTTAAGCATCATCATGCTGGGTCCATCTGGTATCACTGGAGTGTGTGGTGGGATCTTGCAGCTCTGCTCTCTCCTGACTAGTATTCCCCCTCAGTCCTCTTCACATGAGTGGGGTAGGCTGCCTACAAAATTGAGTCCCAGCTCTGGAGTTTATACCCATCTACTGGGATGAGAAGTGAAGAGACTATGAGCTCTAACTACCAAAATCTTTTTTTTCTCCTCCTTACTGAGACGGGTCACATTTCATATCTGGACCCGCACAGCTGGAGACAATTACAAAATGAGTGAAAACCAACTCAGACAAGGCCAGACAGTGCTTGAGGGGTGCTTAGAGTCATTCTTGGTTGAGTTTTCTCAGTATTCACTGGCTTCGACAATGAATGAACGTGTCTGACAATGGCAGCAAGGACTAGACGGGATGTCGAGATAAGAGAATGCACTGCAAATGGGAATTGGGTGATATCTTCCAGAACTTTCCAGTTAGCTTTTTGGAAAGCCACTCAAGAACTCATTAGAGCAAGTACAACAACAACAACAACGGACAATTATATTTCACTAATGCCTACCATTGCCAGGTATGGTGCTTTATTTTCGTTATCTGATTTGGATGAATATAGCGAAACAAGCAATATTGTGTCCACTTTACAGATAAGGCAACTGAGGCTCAGAGAGTCTAACTTATTTGTCCATGGTAACATAGCCACTAGATTCCAGATATGGATTCCAACCCAAGTCTGTTTGATTTGAGGCTTTATGACTGCTAACTGTCGATGACTATTTCTTCATTAAAATACTTCGTTCTAGGAAGTCTCACTGCCACCTTCCTGCCCACTCTTACCAGCTATACTTGAGTGACAGTCCATTTTTCACAGTGGTGTTAGATACATTGTCCCAAAATGCACATCTACCCGTGCAGCCTGCTACTCATTACCCTTCTCTGAATCGAAGGGATAAAGTCCTGGGTTTGTCTCCCACAAGCCCTCTACAGTAACTCTCCAGTAGAAGCTGGCCTGAGCAGGTACACATTCCCACACTGGCCTTTGTTTTCCTTCCTCTCTCCTGAAATCCTCCCTCCTCATTACTTATTGAGCTCCTGGCTGTCCTTAGGGGGCCGTGTGGGGTAATGACAATCATGGACTCTGGAGTCAGCCAGACCCAGGGTCACTCGTTAGCTCTGCAATGAGAGAGCCATAACTACTGTAAAATGGGGCTATGTGGTCATGAATGTGAGATGGTAAACATAAAGGACCCCGGAGATGGTTGATGTTCAATGAACCAGTGTTTCTTAAATTAGGAGTCACATCTCATTAGTGGGTTGGGGCCAGAATTTTTTTTTGCCGCTTGTTGTCTTGGACTCCATCCTTAGACACCTGGCTCAAGCTCTCTCATGCTTGTCTTGGTTTAAGTGTTCTTCCCTTGCCTCCCCTCTTCCCACCCCTGCTCTGAAATTCCTAGTACCTTCCAGCTGGATCTCACAGTATAGGATTCCATTCTCCTCCAAATGCTTCAACTTTGCAGCACATGAACTGTAAACTCTTGAAAACAGGTTACTAACAGATTTTATACTTTTTGGACATTGTGCTACATACACAGTGGGTTGTCTGAGAACATCCTGGCCACTGATTCATCTAAACAGTAACGTTTGTGCTCTGTTGGAATGGGGAGAAACCCTGGAGGTGACTCTGGGCGATGCTGGGCTGAGTACTCAAGAGAAGGCTCTGAGGCTGGTGCTAGCACAGCAGACCTGGACCTGCAGAGCCCACCGCACCAGCGATGAGTGAAAATCCACCGGTCGCACACATCCCGGCCAGAAAGTGGGCCTTTCACTTTCTTGCACTTTATACCCAGGAAATACGAATGATAGGATACATCAAAGTAGTAATTTCCAAGCCTGTGGGGCAGAAGGTCTTCGGGGAGAAGCAGAATTGTTCCCAGAGCCTGGAAATCAGCACCAGCATGGCCTGTGATGATATGAGTAAACACCATGCTTCCTACCCAAGGTGTGTCCCATTGAATTGAGGACGCCATGGATTTTTAAAGCCCCCCAGCTTTTGTGTACTACTAGAAAGTCAACACTGACATTGAATGGCTAAGATGTTGTCAGTTATCAAAACATGCCAATATTATAGATATTAAAGGATAAAACAAAAAGCATGTTTTAAAGTTGATGAAATAGTTTACGCACTGTTTTTCAAGTTGAAATAGACATTTTGTTAAAGCAGATTAGTAAAGCTCAAATTTATTTTAAAATGCTACGGAATTCATGGTAAAATTTTTCCTTTTTCAAAAGTTGCTAAAAATACAGCTATTAAGTGTTTTGATCTTAAAAAAGGTCTTCATTCTCAATAATGTTGAAACTACTAGTGAGGGTTTCTATCTCCCTGCCTTCTCTCTAGGAGTTCCTGTGAAAAATCTTTAACTCTTAGGGAGCAGATCAAGATTCCAAAGAGGATCTCAGAGGAGCTGCTAATTAGAGTTAATCAGTGAATGGTCAGGTCTCTTAGGAGGTGTGGTGACATCAGCTCTTACCTTGTTATGCTCCAAAGTGCATATGATTTCCACAAAATCACGGAATGCAACAAAATATACTAAGAAATGTGACATTTGGGGAAGTGAAGCACACATGACATAAGTTGACAAATATTAAAATATTTCCTTAAACACGTAGCTCTGTCAGGTTTTTTTCAAAGCACATCCTCACATCCATTATCATATTTTAATCTCACAAGTCTGACCAGAAAATCCATTTGGGAGACTTCTGCTTCTGTGACTATTCAAGTGTGTGATGGACATTCCGTGAAGGCCACCCAGAAGTCTTTGGAGTCACATGGGCGTCTTTGGGAAGCCACACGAAATTCCTAATGACCATGACTTACATTTTTACAACCTAGGTTTTGAGATCTGAATGACTGAGTCTCAAATATTGAAATATTTGATAAACAATGAAATGTCAAAGCACTTAGAAGTCACAGAGTGACATGTCAGCAGTGTCAAACATTAGAAAATATCAGTGTCAGATAATTTGATGGGATTTTATAGATTTAGTGATTTTATAGATTTAGTGATGCTGGGGATGGTGGCTCATGAGTCGCGTTCTGGTTCCTTAAATGCAATGGTGGGCCCCTCATCTCCCTATCTCATCTCTACATTTAGGCCACTGTCCTGCAGAGGCCCCCTTCTTCCTTAGTTGGACAGCCTCACGGGTCTGAACCCAGAAGGCATCTGCATCTTCAGAATATCTTCCTGGCTGTTCCTCAAGATCAGGGTCTCAGAATCCAAGGGCCAGCTCTGTGGTTCACGTTACCAGATTCTCCCGCTTGTGTCCTCTCTGGACTGGAAAGGACAAGAAGAAAGGCATCGGGAGAGGCAGCTGCTCGTCCTGCCCCTCACCTAACAAGTCATCCAGTACCCCCTGGACCTCATCTGAAAAGGTGGCTGTGGAAAGCGGGAGGAGCAGATCATTCTCTCTGCTCTTCTTGTCAGTTCTCACCCTCTGTTCCCAAGGACTGTTCTCTGGAGGCTTCAGTGGGCCCCAGACACTCATCTACGCCTTTTCATCCTGACATCCCAGAACAATCAGAAGGAAGACTCAGGTCTCTTGACATACAGTGACATTGGATTTTTCCTAAATTTGCCAGAAAGATGATTTTACCTCATCTTTTTTTGAAACTTGTCAGAAAGGTATGTGGTAAAATAATTAAGGATTATTTGAACTGGAATTCCTGAAGGCAAAGCATTATTGAAGCTAGACACAAACACGCTCTAGGATCCCTTTGGTTAGAAGTTGTCAGGCCCAGCGAAGCTAGTGGTCTGCCCAGTGACGGCGCACAGAGGGCTGTTCCTCAGCGTTCAGGTGGAGTGAAACTGCCTAGAACTAAGAGAAGACTAAACACTAATATCCACAGCCTGGTGTCTGTGGAGTCCCTGCCGCAAGCGCAGCCTGTGTGGGCACCTGGTCCTAGCCACTAGTCCTAACTCTGACAGGAGTCGGAGCTAGCCCACGAGATGGCCCAGAGCACGGCTGGGAAGAGCCCCGCCCGTCAGGGATTAGGGCATGAGTGAGACTGGAATCCTGGGACTTATAGCCAAAGAACGAGCAAAAGGTTGCTCCCAGACTGAGCTAATATTTATACTTTTTCTATTATTGCGGAAGCTGAAATTTAGCTCTAGGTAAAAGAATACCATCAATATCTTTATTTAATAAATGATTGTTGGGCTCCTGGTATGTACGAGCCAATGTTAAAAGCAAAATGAATGCTGCCCCGCTTTCCAGAAGCACAGCTGTGGGGGTGTTTGAGATGCCAGCTGAGCACATGTCCGGACACAGGTGTCTGCACATCTGGGCTGCAGGTCCACATTCAAGTGTGACGGAGGTCCGTTTGCACGTGGCAGCTCCCGGGATTGCCATCTGCGGTCCCCCTGGCCTGAGGGGATGGAGTGATATGCTCCTCCACTGACCAGCTAGTGCAGGGGGAGGGCGAGGAGAGTGTTGTGCCCTCAGCTCTGCACGGGGGCTGCCTGCCTCCTCTCTGCACCATGACTTTGCACTCTCCATGAAACGCCCGTGTTTATCGTGGGCACCACCCTCACATCCCGTCTGCCTTCACTGGCTTTCCCATTTTAACGCATAAAATGCAGCCTGCCTTTGGTGTTTGTGACTTTGTTTTGCTTTACATAATCTGGACAAGTGTCCTGATTTCTTCTCTGTTGTTGACCATCTCTAGATTGATCTTGAAAAGGCCAACTCCTCCTCCCCTGTCACCTCCAATGACGGAGGAATTGAGCCCTGTGCAAAGCACCTGCAGCGAGAGACACACAAGTAGCACACATTCCTGCTGTGCTCCAACATGCCGCACTTGGGGCTCCTTGGAAAAGGGAGACATTGTTTCCCATGGAAACAGTTGCTGGCCTCTGGTCTTCGGTGCTCAGGGCAGATGTCTCATTTGTACTGTTTAGGAGGAAGCAGCATGACACATCAGTGGGTCCCCTGGCCAACAGCAGCTCCTTTCCACGTGGCCAGACCAGGCTCAGTTAGCATCTACCTTGCCAGCACTGGCCAGCACTGCCAGCAGCCAGGCCACTCTCAGGGCGGCGCTGGTAGCTCGGCAGCAGGACCCAGAGGCCCTGTGGGTCCCCGGATTATCACCTCGTCAGCTCCCTGGGGTCTCAGACAAACATGGCCTTCCTAGTCAAGGAAATAATGTGTCCCTTGTGATGCAAAGCCCCCTGGGGGGACCCCGAGGAGCTTCCTGGCCTCACTTTGAGCGCAGCTGTCCGCAATTCTTCCTGCAAAGCAGTGGGGATGGGTGGGCCTGGCTGGGCTCAGGTGGGCAAACAGTCATTTTGAAGGGAGAGACACTGGCTGGGATGTGTATTCACCCCCTCAGGAAGTGTCCAGGTTCCATGCTGCTCTTCGTGGCATAGAGATGCAGATTCCCTCCCAGCTTCCCGATTTCAAAGCCAGACCTGGTTGGAGACTTTTCAGAGCTTCACACCTGGGACCCACTCCTTCCAGAAGGAAAGACTCTCAATGACTTTTCAGAGAAGTTGGCTGAATTCTGGCTCTGAGTCTCTTTAAGGAAAGCATCTTTTTGTTTTGTCAGGAGTGGGGATGTCTAAGGGCTTTTGTGACCATATCCCGGTGGTGACTTCTCATCACACTCAAGGTGTACTTCCTAATTATCTTAGTGACCGATTTATGTTTGAGGATTCCTGCCTCTGCTCCTACTCCCTGTCACTACATACACTTCGTAAAGACAAAGCAAAACAAAAACTCTTCTACATTATGCCATGGTGATTCACAAGATCCTGCTGCAGCCCCCTATGATCTGAAAATCAAATCCAAGATGATTTCCTCAGTTAACACCTATTTAGCCTGGAGGTCCACCCCAAACATCACTTCTTCAAGGCCGTCTCCCCACTGTCTGGCCCCACACAGTGCCTATGCACACACGTGTGTATCACACCAGAGCAGAACCAGAGTGGGTTTGCCTGCCGCTGGCTCCCGATGCCCAACTCGGCACTGTGCACAGTAGGCCCTTTGTACTTGAATCCTGCTCTGACCATTACACATTTTTTAAGACTCTCAATAGAAATTTTTCTGCTGCCAGACTCACACACATCCTGCGCCCACATCCTCCTTATCAGCACTCATGCCCTCTGACCCCTGATTTCCACTCCAAAATAGCCACATCCTAGGCATTCTTTAAAGCCCAACTTGTTGTACTTTCTCCTTGTAGATTTTTCTAATAATTATAGCCTGAGATATTTTTTTTCATTTTCATACATCTTTTCACTGGTTATCATGTTGTACAAATTAGCATCCAAGCATTTTGTCTATTTTTCAATAGTTTGTATCAAAAAATATTGTACACCCATATCCTGGTAATGAATATTAGAAAAATGTATAAATATGCGTGCATATACAACACCAGACAACATACAAGCAAATAGATGCTGCATTGTCTCCAATTTTTTAGTGCATATGTCAAGTCTATTCAATTCAAATATAAACTCCCAGTGGAGAGAAATGGTGGTTTATTTTTTTTGTGGCCATTAGCTCTTAACCTTCAGGAATGTAATATGTTATAAACTAGTGTTTTTGAAGCTGTTTGTGCATTGTTTTTATATGGAGACTTGGACATGCAATCAGATTTCCTACCGAAACTCCATATTGACTGAATGTCGCTGAATCCCCCAGTCTGGATGCAATGTGATCTGCCCATGTGATGCTCTTAATGTGCTATCACTACAGGAGGAAGGATGGTTCCTTGGTGGCAATCTGTGTGAAACTACATTTCTCAATCTCTCTTGCAGTTAGATGTGATCATGTGACCGAGTTTCACCAATAAAATGTGAGGAGAGGGGATGGACACCACTTTTCAGGCCTTCTGCATAAAACTCTCTCACGCATAATCCTTTTTCTCTTCCTCTGTCTGTTGGTTGGATGTTGACACCCGGGGTGGCCTTGGAAGTTACATATTGAGGATGGCTGAACCACTGTGTGGAGCAGAGCAGTTTCTGTACCCATCCCCACCTCCTTTCCGCCACCTATCAGAGTGGCTTAGTTTGGACCTCATGTGAGTGAGAAGTGACCTTCGATTGTGTTGTGCCAATGTCACAGTAGCTGGTACTTGTCTTAACTAACACACTGCGAGGACTCTGAAGGCACAGCCACTGGAGAAATCCTATCCTCCTCTTGCGGACGCTAATTTAGAATGCTAAACATGTCCTTCTGTTTTATATTACCCTGTAGAGATCCCTGCCTTTTATTATAAACTGGTGGGCAGCATCTCAGGATGTCAAACCATACATAGGATTTTAAATTTATAGGATCTTGCTGATCATATGACCCAATTTCTCTTTTTCAGTCTTGAGACAAAACTCTTCTGCAAATTTTGGTGGTGGCATTTTAAAATGACAGGAAGTGTCATTTATTTCTATGCAAATTCTCTTTGGCTATCAAAAAGAAAAAAGAGAGAGAGAGAAAAAGAGAAATTTACTTTCCCATTTAGACAGCTGAAATGTCCTTACCTGTAGCTTGTGCGATGCTGTTTCTAACCATCGCCACCTCAATACATTTGAACGACCCATTCCTCTCAGCCCCAAATTCTCTGCGAGCATTGAGGGAGGGCTGAGATGGAGGATGATGCGAGTCTGACGGGCAGGTTCTACCAATGCCGTGGGTCTGTACAGCCCTAGCAAAGTGCTCTTCCTTTGGCTGTACAGTTGATGTCAAATCTTATGATCTGTTGGCTTTTTCCCAAGAAGGATTTGATGTGACAGGTTTGTTTTTAGCTGGTGCTTGGGGATCTAGATTGGTCTCTAAAGGAATTAAATTACTCACTGATCCTTGAAGCTCAGTGGAAACTTTGGACAAAATTGTCAATCAACAAACATATCCCCAGCACCTTAAATAAGTAAGACAGGATGCTAAGTCCTGAGGGAGTTTCAGAGGATGTCAGTCAATGTGATCCCCAGCTCAGGGATGCTACAATCAGCGTGAAACACACAAAGGAGTTGCCTAGGTGCTGTATCAGACAGCTTTTGCTGTGTAAAAAACCAACCTAAATGTAGAGGTTAAAGCAACAAACATTACCTATCAGTGAGGTTCTCTCAGTTCCCAGGCAGTTCTTCTGGACTGGATCAGCTTAGCTGGAGCTGGGTTGTCTAGGACAGCCTCACTCGCACTTATGGCTTAATGTCACCTGGACGATAGCCGTGTGTCCGTCATTCTCCAATATGCCAACTTGTCTCATTCCCTTGGTGGCAGAAGTATTCTGAACATCAAAGGAGGCCCAGCTGCATGAAAGGACACAATCAACAGAGTGAAAAGGCGACCTACAGCCCAGGAGAAAATACCTGCAAATCATAGGACTGACAAGGAATTAATATCCAGCATATATAAAGAACTCCTGCAACTCAACCACCAAAACAAAAAAAGCCCAGTTAAAAACTAGGCAAAAGACTTAGACATTTTTCCAAAGAAGATATACAAATGGCCAACAAGTATACGAAAAGATGCTTAACATCACTAGTCATTAGGGAAATGCAAATTAAAACTACAATGAGATATCACCTCACATCCATTAGGATGGCTACTATCAAAAAAACAAAAAATAACAAATGTTGGCAAAGATTAGGGAAATTGGAACCCATGTACACTGCTGGTGGGAATGTAAAATGGTGCAGCTGCTATGGAAAACAGTATGGTGGTTCTTTGAAAACTTAAAAATTGAATTACCACATAATCCAGCAATGCTCCTTCTGTGTATATGTCTAGAAAAATTGAAAGCAGGATCTCAAAGAGATATTTGTACTCCATGTTCATAGCAGCATTATTCATGATAGCCAAAGGTGGAAGCAACCCAAGTGTCCATCAATAGGTGAATGGATAAACAAAATGTGATATATATGTACCATGGAATATTATTCAACCTCAAAAAGGAATGATATTCTGATACACGCTACAATATAGGTGACCCTGGAAGACATTATGGGAAGTGAAATAAGCCAGTCACAAAAAGACAAATACCGTATGAGTCAAACTCATAGAAACAAAAAGTAGAATGGTGATGGCCAGGGACTGGGGAGGGGGCACAGGAATTGTTTAATGGGTTCAGAGTTTCAGTTTCACAAGATGAAAAAGTTCTGGAGATTGGATGCACAACAGTGTGAGTGTATGTAGCACTACTGAACTGTTCACTTAAAAATGGTTGAGATGGTAAATTTTATGTTGCGTGTATTTTACAACACGGTCCAATGCACAAGCTCTTTTTAAGTCTCTGCTTGCGTCACATTTTCTAGTCACATAGTCTCTGCTTGTGGCCACAGCACGTTGTAAAGTCCAAATTCAAGAGACAGCAAATAGACTCCACCTCTTGATGGGAGGAGAGCAAGTTGCAATGTGGCGTGGGTACCAGACTGGGAGGAATTATGGGGCTATTTCTGCAAACCATCTACCACACTTACTATGGGCTCATGGAAGGCGTGGGGGGTCAGGGCAGGGCAGTGAGGAATAAGAGCTCTGCCTTGAAAGGTGTGGGATTTCAGCGGAGAGGGAGGGGGTGGAGTGAAAGGCAGTCCAGGCAAAGGCAGAGCTAGAGGAGTGGGCTGGCGAACAGAGAGGCTCGAGCTGAAAAAGGAACAACTTCAGTGCCACTGGGGCGAAGGACAGTGCCCGAGAGTGAGAGGAACAAAGCAGAAAGACGGAAGAGAGGAAAGCAGCCACCTCAGGGGGCTCTCAACATCAACACGGGGACATTCAAATGATCCTGGAGACCAGCATTTCCCAAGCTGCATGCATTTGATATTATAAAGTGTTTAAAAAAGGGTTTTGTGATCAACCAGCTTTGGGCCTGTGTAGTGATTAAAGAGGTTTCTTTACGGCAGGACTTTGCAAAGCCTGCACTTTATCGTGCTTTTGCATTTTCCCAAGGGAAGGTGATGCTGCAGGAGGCATTTCCGAGCCCTCCCAGGCACGCTGTCATGTGTCCCATAGGACACCACTTAGAGAACCCACGGCAGAGTCTGGGAGTCTGGGAGCCGGGGAATAAAGGAATGTTTTAATATGATGGAAGTGTTTATAGGAGTTCCCTGGGGGCAGACGTCTGTGTTGTCCACACTGTACGCCCAGAGCCTGTCACGGTGCCGAGCACAGAGTAGGTGCTCACTGGAGAGTTCTTAGAACGCTGTCGGAAAACCACCTCTAGGGTCATGTCAGCATACCAATGCCCGTCAAATTTGTCTTTCCCTCAAGTTTGAGAGCAGCTGAAGAACCAATCCAGCATATTATCCTCCTACTCTGGGGACGTGTTTATTCCCCTTCTGCAGCTAATATTTAAGTGATTGATGTCAGATTATTTAGCAAGGTTAGTGCTGAGCTGGACCTGAAGGCCAGAGTTCCTGCTTGGGCTCCTCTGACTAGACCCCCTTGAAATGGCAGCAAAATGTCCCATGGGGGGATGGGGAGCAATTCCCAGTTCGGAAATTAGGAAACTTGATAAAGCAGTATATGAACGAGCTCCAGGCAGCCTGGGATATGTTGACAATTATTACAAAACAGATACTTTGTACTGGACGAGGCATCAAAAATACAAATTTTAAACTCCTAAATACAGAAAGAGTTGTTTGTTCTAATACATTCATGTTTGTTCAGCTAGAACCTGAGCTTGCGGATCTGGAGGGAACAAGGAGTCGGTGGTCTGGTGCCTTTGGGCTCACTCTCAGATTCCCTGGGTGGACGGTTGCCTGGAAATCTTTCCCCTCATTCTGGGGGCAACGGAGGACCAAGACAAGCAAACGCCAGCCCCTGGGCTTTCTGGAAGCTTTCAAGGAGAATGCAGTTCCTCAAGGTCACAGGCACTGGGCCTTATACTTCTGCAAACTCCAGCATCAAGCTCATGGGACAATTCTCTTTAGAAGAGTGGTTTCTAAACTGGGTCAGAGACTCTTTTGAGGATCTGATGGGTGCAGTGGATACTCTTCCTAGAAAAATCAACATGTACACAACATGTTGCATCTTATTTTAGGACCTCCCTGTTAACTCTTGAATGTCTGATTAGACATCAAATTGCCGTCTGCCCCTGATTTGGTGCGTATGTGATGGAGAGTAAGTGGATTTCTCCCAACCACTGTGAGCCAACTGATTTCTTCCACCCTTTTGATTTAGTTTTGTTTATTCAATATGTAAAACATTAACATGATCTCAAAAATCAAAACTATATAAAAAGGTGCTCTCAGAAAAATGTCTCTCCCTCTAGCTGGGTGAGGCTTGACAGATGATGTAATTGTCACCCTCAATCAGGAGAGAGAACATCTCCATCACCCTGGAATGTCTTCTCGTGTTCCTCTCCAGTTTACCTTCTTCCTGACCCCACCAAGGGAACCTCTGACCTGATTTCTACCATTATGGGTTAGTTTTGCCTGAACTTCATATAAATACTCTTTACCACAGTGTGGAGTTGACTGCCATCCACACTGATCTTTCTATCTTGTCCTTGGAGAGCAGCCCTCACTGTGGAATGTCTAAGTGTCCTCCATCGTTTGACATGTTTGCACTGTCTAACCAGAACAAAACCCATTGATAACAGGGGCCGTGTCTTCTACATCCAATAACACATCTACAAAGCACTGTGGGCTGAGCAGGTGTCTACTTCTTGACCAGTGAGCAGATGAAAATCTGTGCTGGAGCCAGGCGTCCATGGGGGCCACCACAGGCTCCTCCACTGTCCTACCAAGAACTGAGCCGAGATACTCACTTGTTCCTTTTGGGCACATAGGGCCCAGAATAGAGTTAGGTATTAGAACACGGAATGTGGGCCAGTGAGAGACATCACAAGTTATAGGAAGAGTGGTACCTAGCTGTGCAGAGCTGCAGAGCTGCAGCCTGAGCATGTGCAGGAAAGGGCCTGGAGGGGCAGTCCTCAGGCTTCAGAGAATCCAGAGAGGCACAGGACTGTGGGTGGAGGATGCTGGAAGGAGGGGCGGTGCAGGGACCATTAAGCCACGCCTCCCTCATGCAGTCAGGGGCGCCCTTCTGCACCAGGCAGACAGATATAGTGCCTCCAGAGACTAAAGCCAGAGGATCTCTGATTAGACACATGCGCACGCAGAAGGCGAGGGGGCGGGGTGGGCTTTACAACATGAGACTGAGTGAAACTAGCATTCTGCAGGGTGCCGTGCTGAACACCAGCCCCTCTCTCAATTCTGCATCATCCAGAGAACAGGTGGCCCTGTGTGGGTCCTGCTCCTCACCCACTGTTGACAAGAGTTTGGAGAATTCTTCCCCTGAGTGACTGAATGCTGCCTTAAGAAAAGTTTTCCTCATCTTGACATTTGCAGGGTGGGGTCCCCCAGTGAAAAATCTGGGCCACTGCTTTTAATAAGTACCAACTCATACCCAACTTGTTTCTCCTATACGCCATCATCCATCCTGGAAATGGTTCACTGTGTGCTGCTAAAACATGAGAAATCCTCTTGAAAAAAGATATAACCTTAATACTATTACCATTCATAAAAATAATGAATAATAATTGCTCAATATTATCAATTATCCAGTTAGTGGTCAAATTTCCAATTGCCTCATGTGTCATTTATTTTTTGCAGTTTCTTTGAACTAGGAACCAAATTATGTCTACATGTTGCAGCGGGTTAACATGTTTTCAAAGTCTCCTTTAAGCTACAAGTTCTCTCTCTGTGTCTCCTTTGCAATGCACTTACAGATCACGTTTCCTGCAGGATGGTTACCTTTGTAAATTCTGTGTAAGGAATAAACGGGCCAGGTCTTCTGCCCCCAATTCAGTTGGTGCCTTTCAGGGCATTTCCCCTCGGAGGGTGAAGAAGAGGAGGGGCAATCCCCTAAATAAACTCCTGAGAACTTGCCCATGCCTGATGGCGATTACACTGACAGGACAGAGTGGATGAGGCCGTGTGCTCCGAGATAAGGCAGCGATCCCATCCCTGGCTTTGTCAGAGGGTGCAGCGCACAGAGGCCGTGGGCCAGCTGATGCGTCTTAGAAGAGAGTTTTACACATTACCTTATTTGATAACTCTTAACAATGTTACGTGAGAAATGAAAAAACAAAATAAATTAAAATAAAAGCATATTATTATACATAGTAAGGAATTAAAGAGGCTCTCTCTTCTTTGCTGACTCTTCAGACAGCCTACAGAGTCATGAATCTTCCACCTCCCCGTCTCCTGTTGTCTATTTGTGAATCATGGGAGCGAATTCATTAGGAAGACGGCTGGCTGTTCAGCCTGGTGAGCGCTCACGCACGGGGACTGCCTGGTCCAGCCTGTCCGGAAGGGTTTCATGCCAGATTTAAGCAAATTCGAAATAAGTGCCAAGCTAGGAGACTTGGATCTGCCCTAAAGAATGAGCCAGTCTTCTTATAGATTTGGGGGCAGGTAAGGATGAATCCCCCAAGAGACAGGAAGAGACAACACACGTGGGAGGGAATATAAATCATCACCCTTACAGGGAAGAGTGACCTTCCAGTTCTCAAGAAATACAAAGGAAATCATGCGGAACTATTTTACACTAGATAAAGTTCTAGGAATGGAGTGGCTGGGTCAAAGATATTCATGATTGTGCTGTTTTATAATAGAAAAAAGATCATACACAATCTGAATATGTGAAGTCAATTATGGAAACTGTTAAGTAAATTATAGAATTTTGACTCTGTAGAATATTATCCAACTATTATAAATACTAAATAAGATCACTTTAACACAAGGAAATGTGATTTCAAAATAACATTAAGGGAGCAGGACAGAGTTTATGAGGACAAAATGTCACAGATGACATACGTGCATGCATCCCTAAAGCTGGGATGAACTGGAAGTATAAACATGGGTGTTGGGCCAATGGGAATAGGAACAAATATCTTTCACTTTTAGGCTGGTGTGAAGGTGTAAAACAACATTCCCTGAGCACTTTCTATGGGTCAGACAATTTGCCTGGACTCCATTTAATCCTCACAAACCTAAGAATAGGATTTTACATAACCTTTCATCTTATAATAATTATACATTAACATTAATGATGATGATAACTATTATGGGTTGAATTATGCCCCTCCCAAATTCATATGTTGAAGTCAAAACTCCTGGCACCTCAAAATGTGACCTTATTTAGCAGTAGGATTATTGCAGATGTAATTAGTTAAGATGTCATACTGGAGTAGAGTGGCCCCCTAATCCAATATAACTGGTGTCCTTATAAAAAGGGGAAATTTGAACAAAACATGTACACAGGGAGGATGCCATGTAGATGAAGGCAGAGATCTGAGTGATGTATCTACAAGCCAAAGAATGCCAAAGACTGCCAGCAAACCACCAAAAGCCAGGGGAGAGGCATGGAGCAGATTCTCCCTCACAGCCCTGATAAGGAATCAACACTGGGCCGGCCCTGTGGTTTAGTGGTTAGGTGTGTGTGCTCCGCTACTGGCAGCCCGGGTTCGGATCCTGGGCGTGAACAGACGCATAGCTTCTCCGGCCATGCTGAGGCCACATCCCACGTACAGCAACTAGAAGGATGTGCAACTACAACATACAACTATCTACTGGGGCTTTGGGGAAAAAAAGGAGGAGAATGGGCAATAGATGTTAGCTCAGAGCCGGTCTTCCTCAGCAAAAAGAGGAGGATTAGCATGGATGTTAGCTCAGGGCTGATCTTCCTCACAAAAAAAAAAAAAAAAAAAGGAACCAACCCTGCCAACACCTTGATCTTTAACCCTGCCAACACCTTGATCTTTAACCCTGCCAACACCTTGATCTTGGAGATCTGTGAGACAATGCATTTCTGTTGTTTTAGGCACCTAGTCTGTGGTACTTTGTTACTGCAGCCCTAGAAAACTCATCCAATAGTAATCACAACAGTAAGAGACCTGGTATTTACTGAGTCGTCTGCGATATGAAGGACACGGCTCTGAGTACTCTCAAGGTACTAACACGTGTCCTCCTTCCAGCAATCCTGGGCCGGGCACTCTCAGTCCTGCCTAGGGACGAGGAGCCCAAGGCACACAGCCGTGATGGAACACTCTCTCCTGCACACCGCTCTTGGTGGTAAAGCTATGATTTGATCGTGGTTCCAGAAACCATGTAGGCACTGAAACGTTTTTGAGTTCTAAAAGATGATAAACTTATAAAGTCAGATTATGGGTTTAGAGACACCCTCTTCCCCCAGCTCTATCCTCCTTCCTGGCTGGTTTCTCAGAAAGGGGTGGCCTGGGAGGACTGAGGGCAGAGCAGGGGTTTTGGTCCTGAAAGTCTGGCTATCCTGGGCCCCAACGCTGCCCATAATTTTCCCCCATCTTCACGTCACTAAAACTCCCAAGCCTGTGCATCCCCCCGAGAGTGGCCTGCCGCAGACAGGCCGGGTGAGCGGAGAGGTCAGCACGAGGGAGGGTTGTGTCTGTTGGGGCCCCAGCAAGGCAAGCCCCCCTTGGATTTCTTCTGCTTTCCTGTGCTCCCTCCCCCAGCACCATCGGGCTTCTCTTTACAGGACTGAGGCTCTTCTGCAGAGGACAGCGCTCAGGCTGAAGGAGCTGTAGACACCACGGGGACAGTCTGGATCATTTGTTTACTGCATCTCTGCTATGCTAGTTTAGACCACAATCCCAGGCCTAGACAATGTTCTGAACAATGGATTTACCCTGGAAGGAGAGGGGACCCAGGACACTGCCACTCTCTGTCCCCTGTAGTATTTATAAATGGTAAAATCAGGTAAAAAGAAGATCAAGGCCAGCCTGGAAAGGGAAAAGGAGGGAAGACCACAAACAGGGCAGAATCTTCCAGTGGACAATGGGAGAAGGGCGTGGGAAGTGGCGGTGCCCAATGGCCCACCCTGCCCCCTGTGTGGCCTGCATTGAAAGACTGCTGCCCCATCACCTCCCCCGGACTTGCTTGGGCATGCCAGCCTCCAGTGGTTATCTCTGTAAAATGGTAGAGCCTGGATTTCTCAGCTTTATCATCAAGGACCTCTGTGGGCTCCACTGACCTCAGCATCCTTCCCTCCCCCAGTTCTTTTTGACACACCCTCTTGTCCCACTGTTTCCAGTTTCCATCCTAGATACCCCTCCACCAGGCTTTTGCTCATTCAATAGCATGTGCTCATGAAATTAACAAGAATGATGTATCAGTTAGCTGCTGTTGCATAACAAAACATCCTACTCTCAGTAGCTCCATACACAATCTGTGGTTGCTCATGTGTCTCCTCCACATGTCCAGGGTTCAGCTGATCCAGGCTGGGCTTTGCAGGTGGTTCAGGCTGCCTTGGCTGAAGAGATGTTGCTTCTTGGTGCAGGTGTGTGGGTTGGCAAGGGTGTCTGTGCACCACATGTGTTCATTCTGGGCCAAGGCTGAAGAGGCAGCAGCAACCCAGGGGGACTCCTCTCATGTCAGTGGCAGAAGCAAGAGAGGGAAGGTGGAAACACACAAGGCTCCTTGATCCTAAGCTCTAACCCGGGAAACTATCCCTTCTTCCTTTGGGCTATTGGTCAAACCATGTTGTGTGCTCAATCTCAAAGTCAAGTGGCAGGGCACTACTTCCCAGCCACCTCACCTATACAGGGTTGTGGACACAGGAGGGGGGAGTTTCAGGGAAAATAATGCAATCTACCACAAGTGGGGAGATGATGATAATAGCAACAAAACATAGAGACAGGGACAAGTGTTTTCCAGTACTTACCATGTAACAGCCCTTAGAATTACTGGGTTATGAGCACTGCTCATCCTCACCACTGTCCCACCAGAGAGGAATTCCTGTTTCCACAGTACTGTAAATGAGGAAATGAGACTCCTGGTGGTTCCCAAACTCCTCTAAAGTCACACAGCTATTAAATGACAGAATCTGGATCTGAGCCCAAGATTTGGAGCTTGAGGTTTAATTCCGAAGCCCAATCTATGTCAAAATCCTCCCTCTCCCTCAAAAATAGCTCTCAAGTGTTGGCTTCCCCATCAACGATTTCTTAATCCAGCATTGTTATCATGTCCGCACACTAGATCAAATGACATCATTGATATCGATTTTCATTCTAAACTGTGCTGTGCTCCACCACTGTCGGGTGTTGTAATGGAGCTCGGTCTAATAGAATTTCACAACAAGCAAATGGATAGTAAACCAACCCCGCTGCACACAAACACAATACTCAAGTCCAGAAGGATTCAATTGCTTTTCACATCTGATGCTATTCGTCAAATGAAGACATCCTTTTTACGAGATTGGAACATGTCAGCTATTTACATTGTCCCAAAGTTAGAGGTAAAGATCTGGAATTGCTAAACATGAAAGTGCTTATCTAAGGTCCCTGAGCAATCATCAGAAGTACCAACAGTGCTGAGGTTCGGCAAAGGGTGGCTCTCCTGGTCTCTGGCCACCTGAAATGGAAAATACTTTCTCACAAGCAAGAGTATTGCTGCCTTTTCTTTAAATGAGATCTAAGTCACACCCTGGAGAGAGGACAGCACAGCCAAAATTTATTGGGCCCACCTGGTGATCCTGAACATTTTATTTGGATAAGTTGCATACTTTTTGAACTTATGCTCTTGAAAAATTCTTTTAGAAATGTCAAGGTGACTGGTTTATTAAAAAAACGAGCCAGAGCAAACAAGGATGACATTCTTCTAATTCTTTTCCTGCCAGGTCATTTTCTCCTTAACATCTAGCTCTGCGTGCCGCCATCTTCTGTAATAGACCATCAGCCCACTCAGAGGTCCACACTTGAGGGACATTGTAAAGGAGATGAGATTTTTCAACCAGTTGACCCAGAGGCCCTTTCACCTTTTCTCACCAGGGCTCCAGCTGATGCTCAAACTGAAGGCTAGAAAATGAGAAAGTCGTGCTGGCGACTCACCTGTGCTGTACCGTCTAAGAACACGGTAACCAGAACACGAATCACTAATGGTGGCCTCATACACTGGCCACTGGGGAAGGGGCGATGGGGTGGGCACGTCCAGCTCCCTCTCATTACTGTCACACCAACAACTGTCAGTCAGTCCGCCTCTCTCCACATGCAGCGTGTCACCAGATTTGCAGTTTCTTTCCCTAAAAAGAAATGTCACTTTGGGGTTTAGACTTGTAATCTGGTTTCGGCAAAATTTTCTCGTGCCACATCAACAAAGCTGATGATCTGAATGTTTTGTATTAGATTGAGTCATATACATTTGCCACTATTTGGCTGTTTTTGGTCTACAGAAATAATTATTCTGCATGGTTTAACTTAAAGAATTGCTTGCTTCTGTGACCCAAAGATGAAAAAAGTAATGAGGTACAGGCATAGTTGACTTTTGAGAAAATACGTTTTCTGGAACAGTCCATAAATCCAACTTCTGTATACTGAATGCTACTTCCCTCTCATGCATAGCAAAACTAGAGTTGTTTCTTCAGAAAATGATTGGCTCTCTAGATGTTCTAAAATCACATTTAAGAAAGAAATTAACATAAAAGAAAGTTGATAGAAAATCAGGATGTGAACTAGCCATCATTTCTCAAACTCTGAACATAAAGTAGAACTTTTAGAAGTAGCAACACAGAACAATTATTGTTTAATTAAGAAAACCTATTGCATGGAAAAGCCACCTTCCTACATATTTGTAGAACAAATTGAGGTCTGTGGTGTCTTCTTGGGGGCCGTCAAGTTCAAATGAGAATTTAGAATATTTTCATTTCCATTTTCCTGATAACATGGAACACAGAAGCTGCCATTGCTCCACAGCTGCAGAGCTCTGCTCGCCTGTATGTCTCTGTCACCAAGCGCGACCAGGAGCCAGGCCACGTGGAGAACAGTCTTATAATGAGTCAACGAGAGAGAGATGGCCAGAACTCAATCACTCTGGCTCATCAATCCCAAAAGAACTGGCAGCAACCTGAGGCATACTTGTTTTCTTGAGCAAATAGCTTTCACAGGTTGTCTCTTCCTGCGTGTCGACTGGCAACAGATCCAGATAGTAACATGCAGAATATGAAGGAGAACATTTGTCATTACATGGTATTTTTTGCTTTTTGAGTACTGTATTCTGTAGTGTGCTATTAGAATTGATTGATCCATCAAAATAATGGGACAGTAGTTAAAATGAATTGATTACTAAAAGGAAAAATATTGAAAATAATTATGATAATGTAACCAAAGTGGGTCCATCATTCTTAGCAAATGAGACGGGAAAGCAGGCAAATACATCTTTCTACTATTAAATTCAACAAGGACTATTTAGTTTCACACAAAACACCATCTATTATGGTAAATTCTTGTTGGTAATTTGAATTCATTGGTTTTAAAGTTTTATTTGTAATAAATTTGGCTGTCTGTTGTTTAGAAGCTATATCTATTGGATGTTTATTCTGTTTTATTTTTGTACAGGTATACATGACATAAAATAATAATAATTCCACGATAATTTTTTCTTTACAAAGGTTGGTACTTTCCTCAGGTTTGGTGAGCAGTGTTGTAGAATTACAACCCAGAACTCACCTCTGCTTACTCACTGCTGGGTCCTAACACCGAGGACATAGCTGGATTTGGGCAGTTAGCACAACATATCACAGAAGAGGACGAGGCCAGGGTTCCTTCCCCCCGAGGAATATTCAGAAGCCCATGTGGGGACACGAGAAGCAGCCGAGGAGGGGCACGAGCAGAACTTCTGGTCTCTGCACAGCTTCGCCGCCAGCAGCGGCCTTCCCGGACCTGCACCGCACGCAGCAGGAGCTCCGGCAGGGGGGTGTCTGAGAAGTGAGGAAGGGAATGCATGGCTTTCAGGCTGCCAGAGTTGGCCAGAGAGGCGCTGCGCTGTCCCCTCTGGGGGCCACCTGCAATCTGTCTGGGATGGACCCAGAGGTCAGAGGCTAGCAGCCTTCCAGTGTGCCTCCGGCCTTGCTTCCCGAAGGGCCCCTCAGCGCCAGCCCTGTCTGACTTATTCCACTTAGAAAGACCTTATTAGAAAAACCCAGCACCTTTTGTCATTGGCCATGCGGAGAGCCCACACGGGAGCCACAGGGCACCTTTAGCAGGCCGTGCTTTTGGCCTGACGAGGCCAGGGACGTAGTCTTTTTTCAGGAAAATATAAATTGAGGAATTTCGTGGTGGGTCAGACCGAAGCCTCAAGTACAAGTTCTAGATAAAGTTGTGCGTTAGATCAGGGGTTGGCAAACTGACCCTCAGGCCAAATCCAGGGCACCACCTGTTTCTGTAAACAAGGTTTTATTGGTACACGGTCGTGCCCATTTGTGTTCATTTTGTCTGTGGCTCCTGCCGTGCTGCAATCACAGAGTTGAGTAGTTGCTACAGAGACGTATGGCCAGCAAAGCCTAAACTATTTACTCTCCAGCCCTTTACATAAAAAGTTTGCTGGCCTCTGCATTCTAGGAGTAAAAGGAAAAGAACCCCTTTCCAGGAGCCCCTGGGAGGACTCGCAGACAACAGCAGTGCACGGGTGCATTCCTGCTCCAGCTCCCAGGCTGTGAAGCAGTCGAGAGCTCTCTGAGCATTTCTCCTAAATAACCTCAAGCTTAGCCAAAGGACTGAGAGCAACCAGTGACTACTTTTTCCTAGAGGTTTGGGTGGTCATAACCTCTTCGTGGGCTTCAGGCCTGCACGGCCAGGCTCGTGTGCCTCCTGCACTGGTCACTAGCTGAGGGAACCCAGCAATCCACAGACCCTCCCTTCTGTGCCTTGGTTTCCTTCTAGGTGAGACGGGGATAAGAAAAATGCATATCTCATAGGGTTTTTATGAAGATGAAATGAGAAGTGAAGAGTCAAGTGCTTAGACCCTGGCTTGGCTCATACCCAGCATTCAACAGATACGAGGATACCCGAGTTGGAGGGGACCTCAGAGAGGACACTATCATTACCATCCATCAGAAGAGGAAGTTGAGTCCAGAGAGGAAGGGTGACTCTCCCAAAGTGACAGCCTCAATTTGTGCCAAAGCAGGTCTTGGACTCAGGGCCCAATCATAGAGACCGCTGATATTTTTTGAGTGTTTGCTGTGCGCTGGGCCTGGGCCCATAGTTTTTATGTTGAATCCCGCTAAATGCTCACAGCTTCCCTGTGCGGTGGGGATTTCACTCACTCCCATTTTACAGATAGGGAGGGGGCGATGAAGCAACCCGGAGGTTCTGGAACTCAAACTTGTCCGGGGTGAGCTCAGGGAAGTTCCCGGTCCATGCCCTCCACTCCTGCTCCACACAGCTCCACCTGTGCGTTCACTGGGGAGAAATGTCGCTCTCTGGGGTCCCGGAATAGAGGAGGTCTGGAGGAATTCACCTAGAAAATGCCTCCAGCATAAACTCTCCCTCTGGGTTAACTGGAATAAGTCAGAGCCCTCCTGGCTGCCCCTCTTCTCCTGGGTCAGGCATTGCAATGGTTCCACCTAGTGGTCAAAGGGGAGAATTGCCAACCGTTAGTTCTCTGAGAAGCAACTACACCAGAACCCTCCTGCTCTGCGTGTCGTCTCACCCACCACCATCTCACCAGGTCAAGGGATAGGTACATTGGCCAGACGCCGGCCTTGGGGGGGTAGCAGTGGACGTGTCCGTGAATGCACTATGGAAGGAGGACGTTTGCAGTGGCCAACTCTCCCTCTTCAGACAGTCACCTGACCTCTCAGAGCCTCTGCATCCCAGTTCAACCAGAGGCGATTCTGTCCCCAAGGGGACATTTGACAAGGTCTGGACACATCTTTGGGTGTCACAGTTGGGAGATGCTACTGGCATCCAGTGGGTGGAGGCCAGGGATGCTGCTAACACTCAACAATGCACAGGACGGCCCCCACGACCAAGGACAATCTAGCCTCAGATGTCAGCAGCGCCACCTGCTGTTGAGAAACCCATCTGTCCCCTCCTCATCACACATGTGTGAGTAGGCAGGAGGACTGAGTGAGGCTGCGTGTGCTCAGGGCCTTTGCACATGTTATGCCTTCTGCCTGGACCACTCTTCCCACCCTCTTCACTCTCTTATCCAGGAGTTTACCTTCAAATCCCAGCTCACAGACTACTCTACAGGGGAGCTCATCTGCTCAGCACTTTTCTCTGCCTGATCTCCCCACAGGCAGACCTGAGACAAGGATTCAGGGGAAGAAGTTTATTTGGGAGGTGACCCCAGAACACAACTGTAGTGGAGTGAGGAAGAGAGAGCAGACTTGGGGTGGGGGCACCGAAGGGTGAGTTAGTGAGCAGCTATTACTGCAAGCAGCTGAGGCTTCATCTCCAGGGAGGGGGCCGTGAGGACTCATGCCAAGTGAGCCTCAAAACCGCCCCCTCTAGGAGGAGGAAGCCGGGGTACTCGTCCTCCAGCTTCCTCCCTCATGAGTGGAGAGCTGCTCCTGGGCACAACCCCCACACTGCAGCCTGTGCCCTGACGGGGAGCGACAGATGCAGCCACGGTGGCTTGGTCTGCATGTGGCTCTCCACATCAAAGGAACTCAGCCTTGCACCTCTCACCTCGTTCCTCTGAAGCTAATGGCTCACTTCTCTCAACCGAAGCTCCAGAGGCCGGCAGCCAGGGACTTGGCACAGTTGATGACCATGCAGCAGGATCTGGGATCTGTAACATCACCATGGAGGCGACTCTAGCTCCTTGTTCTCTGTGGCCACATTGTTAGGGCTATGGAAATCTGGAGGTTCGACAGCAGACCACCATGAAAATTGTTTTATCACATCTCCGGCTAGACACAGCTTAGTTTGCTTAGTAAGAAAAGCAATATTTTTGTTGAATTTCACATTTTCTACCAAGTAATGAATTAACCTTTTTGAAATCACAAAGGGGATCACAGTAGGAAAATGAAGCCATAGCCTGTCCGAGCTGGCTACAGCACACAGGCCATCAGAGAGATGGAGGGGGAAGCCTGGGTAAAGGAATGGAAGAGAAAACATAAAAGCATTCAGCACTAACTGATCCAAACCTGTGAGAACCAGCTAGTAATGAAACGGATCAGCTCATCCTCTCAGCAGGGACGGATTCGGTGGTGCACCAAGTTAGTTTAGACTTAAGGAGCTGGTTCCAGGAGACCTGAGCCTACCCTCGTCCTGTTGCCATGGGGGCCTCCTTCCAACTCAGCCACTGTGAACACCATCTACATACGAGTGGCTAAGAAAGTGTGTGGAGAGACTTACAGCTCTCCATTTCAGTGATATGAACACACTTCTGATTAATTAGTAAACAGACTCACCGACAGGGTAGGCTGGCTGAGGATGTAGAAAAATACTGATTTCAGGTGGGAGGACTACTGTCCTTGACATCAGTCGCTCAGATTTTTCTAATTTTGTGAAAAGTCGACACTCCAATAAACTTTTATTAAGCACGTAACGTGGCTTACGTTGCATCGAGGGCTGCATGTATGGAATCGAGCAGGCATGACGTGTCTGACGCATGTGCTGCCCCTCCCCTCCCACCTCGCCTCTGCACTGTGGGGAACTACATTTCCCAGGCTCCCCTGCCTTCCTGGTAGGCTCGGTCAATGGGAGGCACCGGCAGAAGATTGGCTGGCGGGAGGAGGAGAGAGGCCAGGGCATGTCTCCCCCTCTCTTCCTGCTTCTGTTGGCACCTCCAGCAGAGGCCATCTCACCCACGACTCCAGCTCCTGGGAAAGCCAGTCCCTCTCTGTGCTGCCTGCTGTGCCAGGCTCAGCCTGGGTAGAGAACCTGGGCTCTGATAACCCCATGTTCTCCCTCTGCCCCTCCAGTGAGGGGTGGTATCAGCTTCTTGGCGTTGCTTATTCCTGGGTTTGTCTCTGTTTCTTGGTTGTCTCCCCAGCTCTCCCATCCCTTGTGTAACAAATTCCTTGTATTAAATCCTCTCTGCTTGAAATGCCCAGGGTGGTTTCTGTTTTCATGGAGATCCTGCCTATCCTTCCAAATTTATTTCGTATCCCTCCCCTCTCTCGCTAGGGTTCAGGCTCCGCGGCATCCTCTATGTTCACAGACACCTGCTTCTTTCTCACCCCAGGGCCTTTGCACTTGCTTCTCCTCTGCATGAAGTGCTGTTGTCCTGGATCTCTCGGTGGCTAGCACCTTCTCATCCCTCCAATTCCAGCTAAAACGTTACCTCCTCAGAGGCCTTGACTCATCCTGCCCCCACCACAAGTTACTCAACTTTCTCATTGCCCTGTTTATTTCTTTCATGCCGTGTATCATGATCTGTAATGATTTTATTTACTTGTTTGTATAGTTATTTATCATCTGCCCTCTCTACTAGAACATATGCTCCCTATTCCCAACATTTAGCCCTGTGCCTGGCACATAGCAGACACTGAATAAAAATTATTGAATGAATGAATAAATCAATGTTTTGAAACAGTCTGAACCCATGACAAAATCAAAATTAGAGAAGTTTCAAAAATGGTGATGTTCTTCACCAATTTTGGAGATAAGTCTAGGGCCAGGGGCGTCGGTGTCAGAGTTTGTGAATTCATCTACTTGGAGTGGAGCGGATCCTCACGGGCACTCCTTCTGCTGGATTGGGCTGTGTTGACCTGGGGAAGGCGGTGTCTCCCTGACATTTAGCACTTGGTTTTCTCTGGGCTGGAATCCTGGGCTGCCACTGTCTGGATGGCAGTGGGTACCTGCCTGTCCATGCTTCAAGGGTTATAAACATCTGACTGCAAAACAAGGATGGGATTCCCGTCACTCGCTTGTCGATCAAACCTGTAACGGGAATTGTTGGCACCCCGTCCGCCTGCCTGGGTGCCCCCTCAACCGGGACGGACAGTTCCCAGTAAACGCACAGCTGCCCCCTCGAGCCCCTGTACCTCTCTTCTCTGCCGGGGGATCCCCCACCACAGGAGCTGGCCTCCTTGCCAAGGGGTTGGATGGCGGTGTGAGGTGGGGTGGGGTAGGAGTTGATGACAAAATGCCCTCACCTCCAGCTCCTGGTGGGACAATTCCCAGGTGTGGCCACCACGGTTTCTCAAACAGTCCTTGGCAGGATTAGGCCCGGATGCCCACAGTGGTCAACTGCTTGTTAACACCCAGTTATCCTCTGCCTTCCCTGCCTGTCTCACTTCCCTTCTCCCTCATTTGTGCCTCATGGGGCCACCTCCCAAATAAGCTCCCTGCACCCAAGTCCTTGTCTCCAAACCGAGCAGAACCTGATTCCCATTTTCTTAGCAGCTCCTCTTTGTTCCATTTAAGGGTTCGCTTCTGTGTCAAGGGTGGGTAGACATGAGCCATTAGCTCTCCCTTCTCGCCTGCTCACCACCTTCCTCATCAGGAGGAAGAATCGGCCCCTGGCAAGTTTGTCCATATCTGGACCTCTAAAGCAGCGGTTCTCCGAGGGGGGGCCAGCCTGCAGCAGCAGCAGTGTTCCCCAGGAGCCAGGGAGAAACGCGGTGCACCATGAGGTGTGCTCCCCAGCCCTCCCGGGCCTCCTGAGGCTCGCTGCCATCTGGGAAGCGCTGCTCTGAGGCCAGCTGATCATCAACGGACATGCAGTTCACAAGCAGCTCCTCCCCCGTCTAACACCACGGGGAGGCTTCCGGTCGCTGACTGCACAGCAGTGTCTGAAGATTCTTACCAGTCATAGTAGATGTCCCTGTGCTTACCAATTTCTTCATAGTAGCCGGCCAAAGTGATTCTTGATATCACAAAACAATTGTTGAGAAGAGGGGCTTTGCAGCAGAGGCACCTGTGCGGACAGCCAGCCTGGCTGGTGAGTGGCGGCCTCGTCGGGCTCCGTGCATCCCTGGGATACTTCACCATTCTGTGCCCGCTGCTCCCCTAGGGGCTCACTCTCAGTGCCAGCACCTGCATCTTCTTTGCTTGTCCCACCCGCAGGGGAATGGGACGTCCCTCACACAGTGATGGACAGGTGTGTGTGTCCCCAAGACCACCCCGAGGATCCACGGGGCACTGGAAGGACTCACAGCACTCAGAAAAGCCATTATATTCGCAGTTACGTTTCATTACAGTGCAAGGATACAGATTATCAGCAATGGGAAAAGGCACCCCGGGGGGTCCTGGAGGGCTCGGGGTGTAGACCTTCCTGTTGTCCTGTGCCAGTGGTGCTGTGTGGACAGCGCTGCTTGTCAATGGTGACATGCATCTTTGTTAATGAGGGAGGCTCATCTGAACCTTGGGGTTGGGGTTTTTAGTGGGGGTGGGTCACATAGACTGGCTCACAGCCCACGTGGCTGACCTTAGTCTCCAGCTCTTAGAGGTCAAGCTGATACGTGTGACCCGAGGCCCTCCATAAATCCCATTTTAGCATAGACTGTCTGGTGCGGCCCGAGGCCAGGTAAACAAAGGCAGTCTCATCAGCAGGACACTCCAGGGCTTAAAGGCTGCTTCCCGGTCTCTGTGCAAGGGCCAAACCTCCCAAATCTTGGTGGGGTCTCTGGAGATGTGACCAGCTCAACCCTACCTCCAGAGCTCCCAGCAGGACTGAGCCAACAGTGCCCTCCATGGGACCAACTCAATACTAGCCCTGGCTCCGCCTCCTTCCCCCGCGGGGCTCCCCTCCCCGCTCCTCTCCCTCTTTCCAGTTCTGGGAACACTTCCTAATGAAACCCTCTCACACAGATCTTTGTCTCAGGATCTGCTTCTGGGGCCCCCCAGATAAGTCATGTTCTAAACTTCCCAAATTTTCGGTATTTTGTGAACCTTCTGCTCTGAATCACCGTGGCTTTAAAACCTCCAGGTGCGCAGTTCCTTCACACCTCGCATCCGCAGGTAAACTGAGCCGTGTTGACAGAGACGACACCCTGCTCACATAGACTGCTGCTCCCTGCAGTCTCCCCACAACTGGATCTTTCCAGGAGTCCCCAGGGCCATCTCGGTCCCATGTGGTCACCTGCATCCTCTGGACCTGGCCATTTCTGCTGGGTGCCGCTCCCGTATCTCTCTGCACCTGCTGCTCTGAGCCCACAGCCTCCACTGGGAGCCTTGGACATCACTCCGGAATCCTCCAGGTTTGAAGCTGAGCCAGCTGTGAAGTGGCAAAGGCTGCCTATCTTCTCTCTGTGCTGCCCTGGTAGAGACAGCTCCAGTTCCGAGATCTTGCTGCGCCTGTGAACTGGCTCTTCAGCTTGTACTTGAGGCTGGCCTTCTCCTGGAGCCCAGCCACGCCTGCCATCCGGACTCTGGAGGTGGGCCCCTCTCTTTCGGATGGGTCTCCACCTTAATGCAAACAACTTCTCCAAAGACCCACGGGTGGCCTGGGTCTCATCTCAAACTGAGATCTTCACAACATATGATGGGCACGACTCTCCCCACCTCTTCCGTGGCATTTCCCTCTCCTTCCATCCCAGCTGGCTACCCCCGGGCCCTCCGCCCACCCCTCCCAGAAAAGAGGTCCTCCTTGTGCAGCTTCTGCTCAGCAGAAGGGATCCCTCACTATCTTTTTGAAATCACAAAACCACTGTTTGTGTGTGTGTGCTGCTTCATAGTTACAGCTCCTTTCAACCCTGAGAAACGCACGGGGCAGGACCATCCCTGACTTCATGGAGAGAAGAATACCCAGATCAGACAGGCAGTGTCTTGCTGCATGAGCTTCCTAGGGCAGCCATGACAAAGTACACAAACTGTGTAGCTTGAGACAGCAGAAATTCAGCGTCTCGCTGTTCTGGAGGTCAGAAGTCCAGAATCAAAGTGGCAGTGGGGCCATGCTCCCTCTGAAACCTGGAGGGGAGAATCCTTCGCTGCGTCTTCCCAGCTTCTGGTGGTCGTCAACAGCCTTCGCATTCCTTGGCCTGTGGTTGCACGGCTGCCTCTCTGCCGCCATCCTCACAGGCGGTCTCTCTGTGTCTGTCCTCACATGGCCATCGTCCTCCAGTAAAGACACCAGTCATGTGGGATCAGGGCCCACCCTACTCCAGCATGACCTCATCTGAACTAATTACATCTGCAATTACCTCAGTTCCAAATAAAGTCACATTCCGAGGTACTGTGGATCAGGACCTCAGCACACCATTTTGGGAGACACAATTCAACCCGTAACACTTGCCTGAGTTCATAAAGCTGGTGAGCGGAAGCTGAATTTCAGGGACAGGAACTTTACTCTGAGTCCAGAAATATGCATCGTCACCTCAGAGAACAGCAAGGTGCTCTGACACGAGGATGGTCTGGGTGCTAGTGGCTTCCGAGGCCTCGAATAATGAGGAGAAACCCTTTTTAAAGTCCAAAAATTCATACCGACTGTTGTATCAGTTAAGGTTCAGTCAGGAAAATAGGTGGCCCGTAGAAGGAATTCAGTTCGGGGAGCTAGTTAAAAATGTGTTGGAGTAGCCAATGGGTAGGTTAGCATCCCAGAAATCAGCTGCAGCTGCTCTTAAGACTAGAGCTGGAGGAGCCACGGCACGAGGTGGTGTTAGCAGAACTAGAGCCAGAGTCTCCTAGTGACAACTGGGACCAGGGCGGGGCCCCCTGGCTGAAGCTAATGAGGATAGGCAGCCACCATGTCTCCATCAGACACGAGGGGTTGAGTAGAGGGGAGAAGTACCCTGGCTTGTCCCTTCCTCTCAGCTCTGTTTCTTGGCAGATCTCGTCATTGGCCAAACCTAAATGGAAGCCAGCTGGCCAGAGAGCCTGAGAAATGCTGTTTGCAGGGGAAGATTCTGGAATGGATCTGAGAGCAAACAGCAAATGGTGGGCACCCATGTTTTGTAATCACTGATAGGCAATTAAAAAAGGCAATTTAAAAAAACCCAACACAGGGGCCGGCCTGGTGGTGCAAGCGGTTAAGTGCGCGTGTTCCGCTGCGGCGGCCCGGGGTTCGCAGGTTCGGATCCCGGGTGTGCACCAACGCACCCCTTGGCAAGCCTCGCTGTGGCAGCGTCCCATATAAAGTGGAGGAAGATGGGCACGGATGTTAGCCCAGGGCCAGTCTTCCTCAACAAAAAAAAAGAGGAGGATTGGCAGATGTTAGCACAGGGCTGATCTTCCTCAAAAAAAAAAAAACAACCTAATATAAACTAGTCGCACTTTGAGTGATTAAAAAAAACTTGAAGAGCTGTATACACTTGCAAACAATAGTGCAGATGTGTGAGTGGCCCATTATTTGTTCAGTCCACTGTCGAAGCTTGGTGGGCATGTAAGGAGGCCCTGGCATCGACTCTGGGTCCCTCCATCCCTCCCCAGAGGTGGGCGGCTGACAGGTTGGGCCTTTCTCTGCTGGAAGATTAAACAGCTAAAACCTCACCCCTCGCAGCCTGCGATGACGCACAGAGAGCAGGAAGCATAAGCCCCTGTGTGCATGTGGCGCTGGTGCCTTTGGAAAATCTGAGGAGCTTTCTTAATTACCGTGGACGCTTTCGGCACCTAGCTGGTAAACAGCTAAGTCTAATTAATACTGTCTGTGTGTCTGGGAAATACCATTTCTTTCATGGTGAGTCCTCTCGGCTCCAGTGGCCGCGGAGCCCAGCCCCACGGTAGTGTCCTTCTCCGCCTAGGAGGAACAGGGATGTGTGCTGAATTCTGCAAACCAGCATGGAACACAGGTGAGGGGGGTAGCGGGCCTTTCCCAGACTGCCCCTGGCTGGCTCTGTGACGCGGGGTCCTCTTCTCCTTGGGGCTGTGGTTAAACCACTCACTCCGGGCTGTCGAGAGCTCTGTGTCTCCACAACAAGAACCCCCTGGAGAGCTGGTGAGGTGTGAACATAAGCTCCCTGGAGGCTGGGTTTAGTCTCTGCTTTGAACACGGTCTTATCTGCAGCGCAGGAGTGATGCCCAGCGTGTAGCAGGACTGTGAAACGTCTTTGGGGATGGGCTGAACCTTGGTTTTTGGCCCAAGCAGCCAAATGATTGGCTGATTCTCTCACAGAGGCACAGAAGTTGCAGCTGGGAGTCAGTGGGGTCTGCGTGAGCCACCCAATGGCTGGATGGGAGGGAGTGATTGAAGACAGCTCACGCAGCCTTAAGTCTTGTTATCCTGCTGTCAGAGAGGATAAGAAACTCCCAAACTTTAATTTCTTAGTGTCCCGGCTGATGGATCCAGTGCAACCCTGCACGAAGAGCCTACAGGCCTCGGAGGAGACCTGCGTTCAGACCAGTGCTAACAGGCTTTCTTACCGTGCAGCGTGCCTTCCTATTGCATGGATTTGCATGTGCTGTGGACCAGAACATGTGCCCTGACCTTACTAACATGTCAGCACAAGCTGCAAACCCTCAACCTGACACTGACCAAGCAGGGGGTTGTGCCCCAGGTCAAAGGTAATCCTGCCTTTTGCTTCTCATTGGTCCATGCAGCCTCAGTTTCTAGGAAGTGTCATTGATGTTTGCACAATGTAAAGTATTGTCATTTTGATGATCTAGGCCAATAAAGTCACACCAGATGCATGAAAGCATGTGGAAGATAAATCTCATTTAATGCAGAATGCCCTTCTAGCGCCCCTCTGAACCAGCTGCAATGAAGCAGCATGGGCAGCAGAGGGCAGCAGAGGATGCTGTTTCATGGTTCAGTTGGGACCTGGCTGGGCTCCTCACCCCACCTTGCAGGAAAGGGGGTCCCACAGGCCAGCTCCGCCATGGTGTGAGATTCACCACTTTGACATGTCCACTGGGCACTGAGTTGGACAGAGTCTCTGCTTATCCCCAGCTTAGGCCTGTGGAGAAGCTTGCTGTATGGACAGCCTCTAACTCTAAGGGGAGACAAGTCACAGGTGTTCCCTTTCCCCATCCACATGTCTAGGGAGTGGACATCCACATGTCTAGTTAGGGTTATCATGGTGGACAGACCTCCCTGTCCCTCCTACAACCGGTGGGAGTGCCTGGGGCCCTCGAGTAGCTGCCTGTTTTGTGAAGATGAAGAATCTCATCTTCTGATCCCCTGGAACCCCTAGAATCCTCTCCTGGAAGCTTGAGGTCCTGTGTGCACGTGTGCCTTGGGCATCCTCCATGACTCGGATGGCTGGATATGAGCAGACTACCCTTCCTCCTCACCCTTTCAGTGCTGAGATAAACCCTGTGAAAATGCCAATGCGGGAAAGTGAAAAGATGGAGGCAACGTGCACAGCCTGGGAGGGTGCACAGCACCCTTGATAGGCACAGCAGCCTATCAAGAAAGCGAGTCACATTTTGAGCAACCTTCATTGTTTTTTTCCTAGATTTGTTGAGTTATAATTGAGAAATAAAATTACATATATTTAAAGTGTACAACATGATGATTTGACATACATACACATTGGGAAGTGATTACCACAATCAAGTTAATTAACACACTCATCATCTCACATCATTACCTTTTTTTTTGTAGGGGGGATGCTAAAGATCTACTATCTTAGCAACTTTCAAGTGTACAATACAGTATTGTTAACTACAGTCACCTTGCTATACATCATACCCTCAGAATTTATTCATCTTATCACAGAAAGTTTGTGCCCTTTGACCAACATCTCCCCATTTCCCCCACCCCCTAGCCCCTGGTAACCACCACTCTAGTCTCTGTTTCTATGAGATTGGCTTTTTAAAAAAAATAGATTACACATATTAGTGAGATCACACAGTATTTGTCTTTCTCTATCTGGCTTATTTCACTTAGAATAGTGCCTCCAGTTTCAACCATGTTGTTGCAAATGGCAGAATTTCCTTCCTTTTTATGGCTGAATCATATTCCATTGCATACATACCCTATGTCTTCTTTATCCATTTATCTGCCAATGGACACTTAGGTTCTTTCGAGGTCTTGGCTCTTGTGAGTAATGTCTTCATTGTTTTTTGTTTCTGAAGATGCCTCTGTCGTCTGCTCTGATTGTCAGCATTTCTAATGATCCGTGGAGCCACTCAAGGCTCAGTAGGACCCTGGTTCCTTACAGACGCCCCTAACTAAGCCAAGCAGTTTTCTTCTTTGTCCAGACTTCGTGTTTTTATACACTGTCACCTCTTCCTGCAATTTGTCCAGCCTTCTTCTCTGCCTAGAAGGAAGGTCTGCCTGGTCCCCACCTCTAGAATCCTTTTACAGTAGCTGATGCTTTCCTCTTCTTCCCTGCCCTCCCCAGGCAGTGAGGCCACCCTGAGCCCAGGCTGCAGGAAGGGAGGCCAGAAGCTCGATGGCTCAGAGTCAAGTCGGTCTTGCCGCTGGTCTTGGTGCCCAGGAAGTGGCTTGTACCCCCATGTCCAGTGGTGGGATGTCCTGTCCTACACTCCAGCCTCCCCATAACCCTGTTCTTACCTGGGTACCAACGTGCACTGGTTCCGTTCTGCCCAGGTCACGTGTCTTGATGCCTGAACCCGGAAGGTACTTCAACATCTACAATGAACATTGTTTCATTTACAGAACTAAAGTGAGTGCCCACTGTGAGGATGAGGGGCAGCTTCTACTTTTCTTTTTTAAACTTCTCCTTTCTGGGGAACTCAAAGCATTCCTTGGGCCAAGGGCTCCTCAACAGAGGTCAGATTTGAGGGTGGGCTGCAGATCCAGAGAGAAGGATGCCCAGAGCCCTAAGGAGGAGGCTGGGGGTCTAGCTCAGTCACTCCACTAGTCTCAACTCAGAGGAGTGGGGCTCCGGGCTGAACGCCTCTCTGGCAGCAATGGTGGCCTATCCTTCCTTTGCAAAATAATTCTGAATTCATCTCTAGGCCACCCTATCTTCCATCATTCAAGGAAATTGAGTTAAATTGTTCAGTTTAATTTTCCATCTTTAAGCCCCTCACGCCACCACCTTTTCACAAGGCTTTTGGACAAAAGCTGACCTGACGTCACTCGGCAGGTTCTACACCGTCGTAAAGCCTACAGTGCAGCTTAAGGCTTGTCTCAGCTCCAGATAAATCCAGGGCTGCCTAATGCTCAGCCCCTCCTCCACTGTGGAGGGTATCAATGCTGGGTCACAAGCGCACCAGAAATACGGAGCAGTTGAGATGCTTAAAGATGTGAAGCCCTAGAAATATTCCATTAAAAATGGCACATTCTAAGGCAGCTCAAGCTCGAAATAAATGAAGAGTTCAGGCTGGGATAATCCCACCAACAAGAGAGCTATTTCTGGACAGGCCACACATGATCACAAGCTTCATTTCTTGCTGCTGCAGGGACCAGAGAGGGAGCGGGAGGACAGGGGAGGCTCTGGTCACAGTTAAGTCCGAGTCCTTTGCCCACATTATTCCCAAAGCAAGTCCCCTCAAATGCTACTGCCTTACTGTCCTCCTCCAGGTCACTTCCCCTTCTTTTAGACCAGTGCTATTTAACAGACTTTCTGCCGTTACAGAAATATTCCATATCTGCATTGAGCAATATGGTAGCCAGCTGCCACACGTGGCTGTTGAGTGCTTGAAATGTAGCTACTGCAACTAAGGAAGTCATTTTTTAACTTTATTTAATGGTAATTAATTTAAGTTTAAAAATTAAAATGGAAATAGCCATGTACGACTAATGACTGTCGTAATGGATGGCGCAGTTCCAGACGATTAAAGACCCTGGTTCACTGTCATTCTCTCCAGTATTACATCTGTTTTAATTCTTGATAGTTTCAATGTGCTCATACGTGATCCTTTCTGCAATCTGGACTTCTGTTCTTTTTTTCCCAGGTTTATCGAGATATAATTGACATATAATATTGTGTAAGTTTAATGTGTACAACATGTCGATTTGATATACTTAAATATTGCAAAATGATTACCACCATAGCATTAGCTAACACCTCCCTCACGTCACATAACTACCTTTTCTTTTCTGTGATGTGAACATTTAAGATCTACCCTCTTAGCAACTTTCAAGTATGTAATACGATTTTATTGGCTATAATCACCATGCTGTACATTAGGTTCCCAGAACTTATTTATCCTATAACTGGAAGTTTGTACCTTTTGACCAACATCTCCCCACTTCCCCCATCCCCCGGTCTCTGGTAACCACCACTCTACTCTCTGTTTCTATGAATTTGGCTCTTTTAGTCTCCACACGTAAGTGATATCATACAGTATTTATCTTTCTCTGACTTATTTCACTTCACATAATGCCCTCAAATTTCATCCAAGTAGTCACAAACGGCAGGATTTCCTTCTTTCTCATGGCTGAATAGTATTCCACTATCGTATATATTATTATATATAATAATATTCCACTATATAATATTCCACATATATATATCGCTATATATGTATATCATATCCTCTTTTTATCCATTCATCCATTGATAGACACTTGTTTCTATATCTTGGCTATTGCGACTAATGCTGCCATGAACGTGGGAGTGTAGATATTTCTATTAGGTACTGATTTAATTTTATTTGAATACATACCAGGAAGTGGAATTGATGGATCGTATGTTAGTTTTATTTTTAATTTTTTGAGGAATCTCCATACTGTTTTCCATAGTGGCTGTGCCAGTTCACATTCCCACTAGCAGTGCGCAGGGTTCCCCCTCCCCACACCCTCGCCAGCACTGGTTGTCTCTTGTCTGTTTGACAGTATTGGCCTTTGAGTTTTCGAACCCCTCTCCTCCACTGGTCTTGTCCTCTCTTACATTCATAGTTTTACTCGAGACGTTGTTGTCGTTAGCAATAACTACAGCTCTGCTGCCCTCTGATTTTCAAACACCCCACTTTCTGAGTACCACATCCTGTATTTCTAGCTTACTCTCTAGAATTCCAAACCCAACAGTCCTTCAAGCCCACTGGGATGTCTGTTCCATTGGTCTTATCACATTTTACTTTGTTGGTGCTGAATATTCTTGTATTATTTTACTATTCTTGGGCTTTGTTCTGGGATATAGTTAAGGAAACGGCCTGATTCTTTAGGGTCTTGCTTCGTTAGATGAGGCCAGAGCAGCCTATTTTGCTGCACTGTTGAGGCAATGCCCTTCTGAGCCCTCGACCGATGCCCTGTGTATTACCAGGTTTCCAGACTGGCTGGTGGGTCAGAGCTCCTCTTGGCCCTATGTGAGCACCCTGGGTTGTTCCCTCTCCTCCTTCTGATGGTCATTCCTCAGGCTGGGGTACTTTCCTCTCACTCAAGTACACTCAGCTGAAGACTGAAGGGGCCCTCTCTGGAGTTCTCTCTCTGCGCAGCAGTCCTCTCTAGAACTCTGCCCTGTGGATTCTAGCTGCTATGGTCTCCTTGGACTCCCAGCTCTGCCTCCTTGACTCAAGGAGGTGGCCACATCCTGCCCGGCTCCCCCTTCCTGCACTGCAGCCTGACGGTAAGCTGGGTGATCGCTGACTCAATTTGGTTTTCATCTCTCAGGTTCCTGCCAGTGCTACCTGTTTTCCAATCTCTAAAAACCATTGTTTGAGAATATATACATATACACATACATATATACACACGCATATATACATACATATACACACACATATATATACATACACATACACACACGTATCTACATATATACACATATATACATATATATACACACACATACATGTATATACATACACACACACACACACATATACATATAATGTTTTGTGGCCAGGGGCAGTCCAGTTTTTCAATTGTTTAAGATGGGAGGGTAAATCTGGTCCCCTTTCCTCCCTCTTGGCCAGAAGCAGAAATCCTCGTTTTTACTCTTTTTCACACCCCTCCTTACTCAGCCCAAATCTCATAGCCAATCACTAGAAGCATTACTTTACTCTTCTCTTCTTCGCTTCTTCTAGCTTGACAATCCACAACCCTGGTTAAATCCAACTCTCTGCGTATCCCTTGCCTGCCTCTGTGTAGATGAACATGCCTGCAGAGAAACACCTACCATGATGTCAGGTCTGTCTTTCAATTCATGGCCATGAACCCCTCTGGGCCGTTCATGCTGCTTGGCAATCGTATTGCAGTTCTCTAGTCCAATCTCTCTCCTACTCTTTTATTTTTTTATTTTTTTGCTGAGGAAGATTAGCCGTAACCTAATATCTGTTGCCAATCTTCCTCATTTTTTGCTTGAGGAAAATTAGCCCTAGCTAACATCTGTGCCAGTCTTCCTCTATTTTATATGTGTGACGCTGCCACAGCATGGCTGATGAGTGGTGTAGGTCCACACTCGGGATCTGAACCTGTGAACCCAGGCTGCCGAAGCGGAACACACTGAACTTAGCCACTATGCCACGGGGCTGGCCCCTCTCATACTCTTTTAAAAGGCTATGTCATGCCTTCTTCTGTCTCTTCAAACCCCAGTATCTCCATTCCCGTCCTCTCTCTTAGCTTTCAACTTCACTGGAAAAGTTTAAGCAGCCAGAGAAGTTCCAAAGTCAGTCCCTGCCGTCTTTACTCATCCACCCGCCCTGCACTCCCCTCCCCCTTGCTGCCTCTTCCAGAGGTGAGCGCCACACTCCTGTCTAATGCCCGTCCATGCATTTGAGCATGAGGTCTCAGGCTTCTCATTTAGAAGTACTTCACTGTACTGAGTCTTCCTACGTCATCAAGTGTTTGCTCTCCGTGGGATCATTCCCATCACTCAACAAGTGTGTTATTGTTTCTCTCGTCTTGAAGTAAGTCATGACCCTGCTTCCTCCTCCAGCTTCGGCACCATTTCTTTGCTCCTCATTTGAAGCAAAACTTTTGAAAGGCCTCACTCACTGACGCTGATTCATCTCTTCCCACTTTCTCCTGACCCCACTCTAATCAGGCTTTAGCCCCCAATACCCATCTAAAACTGCTCTTGTCAAGGTCATGTGACCTCCGTGTTGTTAAAGCCAAAGGTCAATCTCAGTTCTTGTTCTGCTTGACCCATCAGCAGCATTTCACTTACTTGAGTACTCCCTTCTCCCTGAAACATTTTCTGCGCTTGATTTCTAGAGTATCACATGGTACCTGGCTTTGCTTCTTAGTCATCTTGCTCCTCTTGTCCATGAGGAGTGCCTCAGACTCAGTCCTTCCTTCTCCTCTTTATCGATACCCTCTCCTTTCATGATCCCATTGTGTCTTGTGGCTTTAAACACCATCCATATGCTCTGACAGCCCCCACCCCATTTATACCTTTAACCCCCAAAGTCTAGACTGATATACTGAACTGCCTACTCAACATTTCCGCTTGAATGTCTGATGGACATCTCCAGTTCATCGTGGTTGAAGCAGAACTCCCCTTTTCCAGCCTGAATCCATTGTACCTGCTGCCTTCCCCATCCCAGTTAATAGAGACCTCACTGTCGTAATAGCTTAGGCCAGACTTCAGCGATATCTTCAAGCCCACTTTTTTCCTCACATCCCATGTCTGATCTGTCATAAACCCTATTGACTCTATCTTCAGAACACATCCAGAAGTTGACCAATTCTCACTATCATCTCTGTCACACCCTGGTCCAAACTCCATCATCGAGTGCCTTTCTAACTGGTCTCCTTGCCCCTATCCCCGTTCCCCCATTACCTATTCTCCACATAGCAGCCAGAGTAAGCAATCCTTTTAAAACTTAAGTCACCTGGCATCACTCCCTTGCTAACAACCTTCAGTGCGTCCATTTTATTCACAATAAAAGACAAAGTCTTTGCTGTGACCTGCAGGCCTGCCGATCTGGGTCCTGTTACTTCTTGACTTCAGCTCCTATGACTCTCTTTTGCTCATTTTGTTGTGGCACAGTGGCCTCTGTACTCTCTGGAACATGCAGTCATGTTCCCTGCTCAAGGCCTCTGCATGAGCTATTCTGCCTTCCCCGGACACTCTTCCCCCATATATCAGCCTAGCTCACTCCTTCACCTCCTTCGAGTCTTTGCTCAAATGCCATCTTCTCAGTGAGGGGACCTGACCACTCCATTTAATTCTGCAACTGCTCTGTCCCTTCTGCTCTGATCCAGTTCTGCTCTACTCTACCATTTTCTAGATAATTCACTTGCTCATTATGTCTCCTTTGCTTGTCTCTAATTGCTAAGATATAAGCTCCATCAGGACCAGGACCTTGTTTTGTACGCTGATGTTTCCAAGTACTTAGAACTGTGTCAGCACTTGTAAATAATACTTGATACATATTTGTTAAATAAATATTGAGGGAATTCCCTAATTCCCTTGTCCGAGTTTCTGTGTCTTTTTTTCATCTATCATAGAGTTTCCTGTAGTTCATTTTAATCCTAGGATTTGTCCTATTGGGGTGAGGTGAAAGAGAATGTCATTTCAATGGTTTTGGATCATAAACCCTATTTCATCTTAAACATTGTGATGCCAAAGAGGCTGAGTTTAAGACCATTGATGACCAGGATCCACCTTCCCTGAACCAAGATGTCACCAATGTCACCTCCCATTAGGATGGCAAGAGTTTGTGCTGCTCTTCCTGTAAATGTGACCAGTGTGCACTGACTGTCCACCCCTCTCTCCTCCCTTTGGACAATAGAATGGGTTTGGTCAGTCTCTTCCCCAGTTGTGACTCAGAGACAGTCACATCCATTGAACCCCAGTTTCAACTTATTAGCTCAGTCTCCAACCTCTCTGCTCAGCTTTCACTTGACGGTTAATCGAAAGAGTTGTGTTTCCTCGTCTGGGCCACACATTACGCTCTGAGGGTTTCCCAGCTTTGTTCCCTTCATGCAGGTGGAGCATTAAATGTCTTAGCTCTGTGGCTCATAGGTAAGACCTGTGCAGCCAAGGGCATCACCTTTTCTGCTTCACCCCAGTACCCACTGATGCAACCCTGTGCACCTCCATGAGGCTGTGAGCAACCTTGAAATAAGACTCTTTGAGGCAAGTTTGTAGCAACTAGACCCAGCCCACTCCTGGTCCAGCACAAGTGAGAAACTAGCATGTAATGAAATGGTGGCGGCCAATTTAGCAGCTAGCCATCAATGTTTTAATGTAAAATATACACAATATGAAAACAATGCTGTACAATTGTGCTAACATCTTCACCACAACGACCTCTCTGCTTGTTTTTCTTGCTGGATTTCTGTCTTTCCATTGTGTGAGTTACGGGGTTCAGTCTATTCTCCCCTTGCCAGAAGGAATTCAGAGCTCTTCCAAACTTAAATAGCCATTAATTTACCCATGGACGTGTTGTCTGCCAGAGGCTTCGACATTTTCAATCTTTTCTCTCTCTGGTGAAGACTGGACCCCAAAGTGTCCGGACAAGGACAGAGAGGGAGCAGCTGCAGGAGGATGCGCTCTGTGCAGGGTGCAGTGGGAAAGTGGGACCCCTGGTCCACGCAGGCACCTCTGACTGGCACATTAGTGTGTGCGTGTGTGTGTGTGTGTATTTGCACGCGCATAAGCGTGTGAGTGCATGCGTGTGTGTGATGTGTACAGCTATTTGAAAAGAGCAAAGGGATAATTACACCTGAGGAGCTAGGCAGGGGCCCCTCGATTTTTAGGAGAGACTGCTACTTGAGACTGAGCATGGTGGGGTAGGTGTGGGGAGCGCTGGCACCAACAGCTGCTTTTAATAATGCTGCTCACCTCTGCTGATTACTATGCTTGTCAAAATAAAAGGGGGATGGAAATGACCCTGCAGTGCAGTGAGTGGGACAGGATTGGCCAAGCCATCCGCCCCCAGATTAATTGCTAGCGCTCTCATCTCTCTTAGGCTCCAGATACAATAGAATGATAATGGAGGAGAAATGCACACAGATCTGTCTGTCTTGCCCCATTTTATTCCCAGCTGGGCCCAGAGCCAGCTGTGCTCTGCTGGCATTCAGTGCCCAAGGGGGTTGGAGTCTGGCTTCTTTCCCAGAAAACACTCTCCAAAGGTCTCAGCAGTTTGCAGCAGAGCAGGGTAGCTCTGCCAGCTCCATCAAGAAGACGACCAGAGACCAAAGCAGTTTCTCGCCTTAAAGCAAAGGCAACTGGAGACCTCAGGGAGAGTTGGGTTTGCTCTACCCAGAAGGAAGGTGACTGAGTTGGAGAGCCCAGACAAGAGCTTGCCTGCATCGCAGAGAGTGGATGGGGCCCGCAGGACAGACGGAAATGGTTAGGATGCTGTGGTCTGCACAGATGAGCGTTGAATCGCACTAAATTGTACGTGATATGGACAATGGAAATAGTTATTCTCATCAAACCCCAGAACAATAGAACTGGGACTTATCCCAGAAAGTTTCAAAGGAACTCCTCTTTCAGTTCAAAAACCAGTTTTTGAGTTTGGAGGCAGAGACAATTCAATGCAATGTTTTCACCAAAAATGCTTCTTTTCCTCCTAGGTAGACAGAGAGATGATATTTCCACCTTCCCTGTGGCTGGGGGCACATGACCAACGGGATATGGGTGCAAAGTGATGTAGCTTGATCTTCAAACCTCCCGTGAGGCCTCCATGCTCTCTCCCATCACTGGTCAACCCCCTGCAGATGGTTGTGTGGAGGCCCTAAGTCAGGGGGAGCTGCAAGATGGAAGGAACCTGGGTCTCTACGTGATTTCGTGGAGCAGAGCTCCTCCCACTCCCAGCCACTCCACTCACCCTGATTGGATGGCAAACAAGAAGACGTCCTAGTATGCTAAGCCTCCATATTAGTTTCCCAAGGCAGTCGTAGCAAGGTACCACAAACTGGGTTGGCTTAAAACAACAGAAATTTATTGTCTCACATTTCTGGAAGCTGGTCTGAGCCATGGTGTCTGTGAAGGCTCTAGGAGAAGATCCCTCTTTGCCTCTTCCTAGCTTCTGGTGGTTGCTGGCAGTGCTTGGAGTTCCTTGGCCTGTCGAAGCATCACTCTAATCTCTGCTCTGTCATCACACGATGTTCTCCTCGTGTGTTTGTGCATGTGTCCAAATTCCCATCTTGTATAAAGACACCAGCCATGGATTATGGCTCACATTAACCCAGTATGACCTCATCTTAACTTGATTATATCTGCAAGGACCCTATTCCCAAATAAGGTTACATTCACAGGTTCCAGGAGTTAGGCCTTGAACATGTATTTTGGGGGAACCCAATTCAACCCATTATAGTCTCCAAAATTTAGAGCTTTTTTGTTACAGCAGCTGGTGTTACTTGATCTAATATAGTCTGGCATCAGTCCCAACTGAAGGATAACTTCCTCCCAGAGGTCCTTTCTAACCTCCTACCCCAAACCTAGAATACATGCTACTTTAGTAGCAGACTCTTCATATTGGCCTAAACTTCCCTTATTACAGCACTTATGCTGTGCTGTAATCTCTTTACTTATACAAGTAAACTACTTGTCTCCTCCTCTGCTACATTGTTGATGTCCTAGAGACAAGAATCCTGCCTTTCTTATTCTTCAGTGTATCTCCTGTGCCTGGTGCATAATAAATTCCTTAACAAATACCTTTCAAATATACGAATGGATGATGCAAGGAGGGCTGGATGCCAAGCAGCCTCAGGCGACTCTGCCTTCAGGAATGTGGCAGCGGCTGATGCCAAGTCCACTGCTTCTCCTCCCTCCCACCTTCCTGTCTTCCTTGTTTCCTGTGCCGCAGCTGATGCCCTTGTACATACCCACATATTGATGCTGTTTTAGGACTCTGGCTCCTCTGGGTTGTTGCCTCAGATCTCTAGCTCTCAGCTTAGCATCAGCTCCATCTTGAAAACTGCTTCTTTCTCATTTCTACTTGAACTCCTTGCTTATCACCTCAAACCCCACACTGCTAACAGAAAGTGTTTCACTCACTCCATGGGTAAAAGTGGTTGGTTGAATTAAGTTGAATTCCTCCGAAATCCAGTTCCCAGTCCCAGACCTGCATCATAGCCACTCCTCCCCACTGAGTCTCCCCACTTAGTTGGCCCTCTCGCTTATTTCCCAGGATCACCACATCTCAGAATGTCAGTTAGGAGGTGTTCCCATAGAGCCATCAGGAGCCTCAGGGATGGCAGGGCCCTAAAGGTCACCTTGTCTTCTAAGCACTGCCAACTTTTCAAAAACTTAAGAAAGATAGACTTTATTTTGTAGAGTGGTTTCCGGTTCACAGCAAAATTGAGCTGTAATTACAGGCAACTCCCACATACCCTCTGCCCCACACACATACAGCCTCCCCCACTGTTATAGACTGAATGGTTGTTTCCCCCCAAAATTCTTACGTTGAAACCCTGTTACCCAATGTGACAGTGTTAGAAGGGGGAGCCTTTGCAGGTAATTAGGATTCTAAGAGCCCTCAGAAATGGCATTAGCGCCATTGTAAGAGTCACTAGAGAGCTTGCTTTCTCTCTCTGCTCTACGCGACATGAGGATATAAGAAAAAGTCAGCAGCCTGCAACCCAGAAGAGGGCCTTCACCAAAGTCAACCATGCTGGCACCCTGATCTCAGACTTCAGCCTACAGAAATGTAAGAAATAAATTTCTGTTATTCATAAGCCACCCAGTCTATGGTATTTTTGTTATAGCAGCCCGAACAGATTAAGACATCCATTATGAATACCCCCACCCAGGGTGGTCCATTTGTTACAATCAGTGACCCTACATTGACACATCATTATTACCAAAGCCCATAGTTTACATTAGAGTTCACTCTTGGTGTTGTACATTCCGTGGGTTTTGACTTGTATAATGATGTTTGTCAGCCATTATAGTATCATACAGAACAGCTTCACTGCCTTAAAAGCCCTATATGCTCTGCTTCTTCTTCCCTCTCTCCCCCTTAACCCCTGGCAACCACTGATCTTTTTACTCTCTCCATAGTGTTGTCTTTTCCAGAACGTCATATAGTTGGAATCATACAGTATGCAGCCTTTTCGGATTGGCTTATATTACTTAGTAACATGTATTTAAGTTCCTCCATGTCTTTTCATGACTTGATAGCTCATTTCTTTTTAGCACTGAGCAGTATTCCATTGTCTGGAATGTACCAGTTTATTTATCCATTCACCCACCGAAGAACATCTTGGTTGCTTACAAGTTTTGCAATTATAAATTAAAAAATTATAAACAAATATCCATGTGCAGGTTTTTGTGTGGATATAAATTTTTAACTCCTTTGGGTAAATACCAACAAGCATGATTGCTATATTTTACGGTAAGAGTATGTTTAATTTTTAGGAAACGGCCGAATTATCTTCCTAGGTGGCTGTATATTTTGCATTCCCACTAGCAATGAATGAGGAGAGTGCCGTTGCTCCACATCCTCACCAGCATTTGGTGTAGTCAGTGTTCTGGATTTTGGCAGTTCTAATAGGTGTCCAGTGGTATATCCTTGTTTTATTAATTTGCAATTCCCTAAGACATATGATGTGGAGTATCTTTTCATATGCTTACTTGTCATCTGAATATCTTTTTTGGTGGGGTGTTTGTTCAGGTCTCAGCCCTATTTTTTAATCAGGTTGTTTGCTTTTTTATTACTGATTTTTAAAAAGTTCTTTATATATTTTGGATAACAGTCCTTTATCAGATGTCTTTTGCAAATATTTTCTCCCAGCCTGTGGCTGGTCTTTTCATTTTCTTAACAGTGTCTTTCACAGAGCATAAGTTTTAAATTTTATTGAAGTTCTGCTCATTGATGATTTCTTTCATGGATCGTGCCTTTGGTGTTATATCTAAAAAGTCATCACCATACCCAAGGTCATCTAAATTTTTCTTCTTTGCTATCTTCTAGGAGTTTAATCGTTTTGTGTTTTATATTTAGGTCTGTGATCCATTTTGAGGTAATTTTTGCAAAGGGTGTAAGGTCTGTGTCTAGATTCATTTTTTTGCATGTGGATGTCCACTTGTCCCAGCACCATTTGTTAAAGAGACTATCTTTGCTGCACTGTATTGCCTCTGCTCCTTTGTCAAAGGTTGGTTGACTATATTTCTGTGTGTCTATTTCTGGGCTCTCTGTTCTGTTCTATTGATGTACTTGTCTATTCTTTCACTAATACCACACTGTTTTGATTACTGTAGCTTTATAGTAAAACTTAAAGTCAGCTACTGTCAGTTTCCAACTTTGTTCTTCAATATTAAGTAGTCTGTTTTGGGTCTTTTTCCTCTCCATATAAAGTTTAGAATCAGTGTGTTGATATCCATAAAATAACTTCCTAGGATTTTGACTGGGATTATAGTAAATTTATAGATCAAGTTGGGAAGAACTAACGTCTTGAAAATATTGTTTCCCTATGCATAAACATGGAATATCTCTCCATTCATTTAGTTCTTTTATTTCTTTCATCAGAGTTTTGTAGTTTTCTACATATAGATCTTGTACATATTTTGTTAGATTTATATCTTCATACTTCATTTTTGGGGATACGCACGTAAATGGTAATATGTTTTTAATTTCAAACTCCACTTGTTTATTGCTGGTATATAGGAAAACAATTGACTTCTATATATTAACCTTGTCTCCTTCAGACTTGTTATAATCACTTATTAGTTGCAGAAATTTTTTTGTTGATTTCTTCAGATTTCCTACTTGCCAATCATGTCATCTATGAACAAAGATATTTTTATTTCTTCCTTCCTCATCTGTACATGTTTTCTTTTCTTTTCTTATCTTATTTCATTAAAAGGACTTCCCGAATGATGTTTTAAAGGAGTGATGAGAAGGGACATTGTTGTCTTGTTTCCTACCATTGTGGGAAAGCTAGCAGTTTCTCATCATTGAGCATCATGTAGCTGTAGGTTATACATGTTCTTTATCAAGTTGAGGAAATTCCCTTCTATTCCTAGTTTTCTGAGAGTTCTATCATGAATGGGTGTGGATTTTATCAAATGCTTTTTCTTCATCTATTGATACGATCATGTGCTTTTTCTTCTTTAGCCTGTTGATATGATGGGATACGTTAACTGATTTTCAATTGTTGAACCAGCCTTGCTTACCTGGAATAACTCCCACTTGTTTGTAGTATATAATTCTTTTTATACATTTTTGGATTTGACTTGATAATATTTTTGGGGGGAATTTTGCATCTATGTTCATGATATATATTGGTCTGTAGTTTTCTTTTCTTGTAATGACTTTGTCTGGTTTTGGTATTAGCATGATGCTGGTCGCATAGAATGAGTTGGAAGTATTCTCTCTGCTTCCATCTTCTGAAAGGGATTATAGAGTTGGTAGAATTTCTTCCCTAAATGTTGATAGAACTCACCAGTGAACCCATCTGGGCCTAGTGTTTTCTATTTCAGAAAGGTTATTAATTATTCATTCAATTTCTTTAATAGATATAGGCCTATTCAGATTGTCTATTTCTTTTTTGTGTGAGTTTTGGCAGATCGTGTTTTTCAAGGAATTCGTCCATTTCATCTAGGTTATCAAATGTGTGCATACAATTGTTCATAGTATTCCTTTACTATCCTTTTAATATTTATGTATATATAGTTATGCATAACTATATGCTTTAAGAATATAGTACCTATATACATAACACATAGTATGCATATGTATAAATATATAACTATATGTATAATTATGTCTCCTCTTTTATTTCTGATATTATTAATTTGTCTCTTCTCTCTTTTTTTTTCTTAATTAGCTTGGCTAGAGGCTTATCAATTTTATTGGTCTTTTCAAAGAACCACTTTCTGGTTTCATTGATTTTCTCTGTTGATTTCCTGTTTTCAATTTCATTGATTTTTTTTTAAAAGCATATGTAGTTTTTTTTATTTATTTATTTATTTATTTATTTTTTTGTGAGGAAGATCAGCCCTGAGCTAACATCCATGCTAATCCTCCTCTTTTTTTTTTTTTGCCTAGGAAGACCAGCTCTGAGCTAACATCTGTTGCCAATCCTCCTCCTTTTTTCCCCCAAAGCCCCAGTATATAGTTGTATGTCATAGTTGCACAATCCTTTTAGTTGCTGTATGTGGGATGCGGCCTCAGCCTGGCTGGAGAAGCGGTGCGTCGGGGCGTGCCCGGGACCCAAACCTGGGCCGCCAGTAGCAGAACACGTGCACTTAACTGCTAAGCCATGGGGCCGGCCCCCAATTTCATTGATTTCTGCTCTAATTTTCGTTATTTCTTTTCTCTATTTACTTTGTATTTATTCTAGTTTCCTATGGTGGAAGGTTCAATGATTGATTTCATATATTTCTTGTGTTCTAATGTATGTATTCAGTGATATAAATTCCCCTCTAAGTACTGCTTTTGCTGGGTCTCACAAATATTAAGTTGTATTTCATTTTCATTTAGTTCAAAATATTTTTAAATTTGTCTTGAGATTTCTTTGACTCATGTTATTTAGAGGTGTGTTGATTAATCTCCACATATTTTGGAATTTTCTCGTGATCTTTTTGTTAATGATTTCTAGTTTAAGTCCAATGTGGTCTAAGTGCAGACATTGTATGATTTCTATTCTTTTAAATTTGTTAAGGTATGTTTTATGGCCCAGAATGTTGTCTATATTGGTGAATATTTCAGGTGAGCTTGAGAAAAATGTATTCTCCTGTTTTTGAATTAGGTGGTCATAGATATCAACTATATACAGTTGATTGATGGTGCTAGAGAGTTCAACTTCATCCTTACTGATTTTCTGCCTGTTGGATCTGTCCATTGCTGATAGAGAGGTATTGACTCTAATAGTGGATTGATCTATTGATCCTTGCAGTTCTATCAGTTTTTACCTCACACATTTTGATGCTTTGTTGTTAGGTACACACACATTAAGGATTGTTATGTGTTCTTGGAGTATTGATCCCTTTATCATTATATAATGCTCCTCTTTATCACTGATAATGTTCCTTACTCTTAAGTCTGCTCTGTCTGAAATTAACATAGATATATTTTATTAGTATTATATATTTTTATTATATATTTATTTATATATAAATATATGTTTATGTATTTTATTAGTGTTAGCCTGGAATATCTTTCTCCATCTCTTTACCTTTAATATATATGTGTCTTGGTATTTACTTATTTTTGTCTCATTTTGTTGAGTATAATTGACATATAACATTGTGTAAGCTTAAGGCATACCATATTATTGTCTTCATATTTAAAGTGGCTTTCTTGTAGACAGTATCTAGTTAGGTCTTGTTTTTTGATATACTCTAACAATCTCCATTTTTAATTGGTGTATTTAGAAAATTGATGTTTAAAGTGATTGTTGATGTAGTTGGGTTAATATCTACCAAGTGTGTTACTATTTTCTGTTTGTTGCCCTTGTTCTTTGTTCTATTTTTGTCTTCCACTCTTTTTCTGCCTCTTGTAGTTTTAATTAAACATCTTATATGATTTATATTCTCTCCTTTCTTAACATATCAATTACACTCCTTTATTTTACTTTTTTCTGTGGTTGCCCTAGAGTTTGCAATATTCATTTACAACTATTCCAAATTCATTTTTTAAAAACACTATACTACTTTGCCAGTAGTTCAAATACCTTATAATAACAAAAATACCACTAATTTATCCCTCCTCTCTCTTAATTCATTTCTGTCGTTCATTTCACTTATTCATAAGCTGTAGGCATTTAATACATTGTTATTATTTTGAACAAACTGTTATTTGTTAGATCAATTAAGAATAAGAAAAATGCAAGTTTTTATTTTACCTTCATTTATTCCTTCTCTAACATTCTTCCCTTCTTTATGTAGAACTGAGTTTCTGACCTATATTATTTTTCTTCTTTCTGAATAACTTCTAATATTTCTTACAAGGAAATATTGTAAGAATTTACAATATTGTTATACTGATAACAAATTCTCTCAATTTTTGTTTGTGTGACAAGCAGTCTTCAAGACTGCTTTCAAGACTTTCCACCAGGAAACTATTAGAAATAATCAACAACTACAGCAAAGTTGCAAGGTTCAAAATCAACACACAAAAATCAGTTGCATTTCCATACACTAGTACCAAACTAGCAGAAAGAGAAGTCAAGAATACAATCCCATTTACAATCGCAACAAAAGGAATAAAATACCTAGGAATAAATTTAACCAAGCAGGTGAAATATCTGTACACTGAAAACTAGAAGACATTGTTAAAAGAAATCAATGATGACATAAAGAAATGGAACAATATTCCATGATCACAGATTGGAAGAATAAGCATAGTTAAAATGTCCATGTTACCTAAAGCAATCTAGAGATTCAATGCAATCCCAATCAGAATCCCAATGACATTCTTTGCGGAAATAGAAAAGAATCCTAAAATTTATATGGAACAACAAAATACCTCAAATAGCCAAAGCAAGCCTGAGAAAAAAGAACAAAGCCAGAGGCATCACAATCCCTGACTTCATAGCACACTACAAAGCTATAGTAATCAAAACAGCATGGTACTGGTACAAAAACAGACACACAGATCAATGGAACAGAACTGAAAGCCCCAAAATAAAACCACACATCTATGGACAGCTAATCCTTGACAAAGGAGCCAAGAACATACAATAGAGAAAGGAAAGTCTCTTAAATAAATGGTGCTGGGAAAACTGGATAGCCACATGCAAAAGAATGAAAGTAGACCATTATCTCACACCATACACAAAAATTAACTCAAAATGGATTAAAGACTTGAACGTAAGACCTGAAACCATAAAACTCCTACAAGAAAATATAGGCAGTATGCTCTTTGACATTGGTCTCAGGAGTATCTTTTCAAATACTATGTCTACTCAGGCAAGGGAAATAAAATAAAAAAATAAACAAATGGGACTACATCAGACTAAAAAGCTTCTGCAAGGCAAAGAAAACTGTAAACAAAATGAAAGACAATCCACCAACTGGGAGACAATATTTGCAAATCATATATCTGACAAAGTTAATTTCCAAAATATATAAAGAGCTCATACAACTCAACAACAAAAAAACAAACCAATCAAAAAATGGGCAGAGGATCTGAGTAGACATTTTTCCAAAGACAATATACAGATGGCCAACAGGCACATGAAAAAATGTTCAACATCACTAATTATTAGAGAAATGCAAATCAAAACTACAATGAGATATTATCTTATACCTGTCAGAATGGCTATAATTAACAAGACAAGAAATAACAAATGTTGGAGAGGTTGTGGAGAAAAGGGAACTCTCATACACCACTGCTGGGAATGAAAATTGGTGCAGCCACTATGGAAAACAGTATGGAGATTTTTCAAAAAATTAAAAACAGAAATACTATATTATCCAGCTATCCTGCTACTGGGTATTTATCCAAAGAAAATTAAATCAACAATTAAAAGGATTTATGCATCTCTATGTTCATTGCAGCATTACTCACAATAGTCAACACATGGAAGCAACCCAAGTGTCCATCAATGGATGAATGGATAATGAAGATGGGGTAGATACATGCAATGGAATACTAGTCAGCCACAAAAAAGATAAAATCATGCCATTTGCAACAACATGGTTGGACCTTGAGGGTATTATGCTAAGCAAAATAAGTCAGACACAGATAGACAAACACTGCATGATTTCAGTCATATGTAGAAGATAAATAAATACATGGATAAGGAGAATAGATTAGTGGTTACCCGAGGGGAAGGGGATGAGGGGGAGGGCAAAGGAGTAAAGTGGCACATATGTATGGTGACGCATAAAAACCAGACTATTGGTGGTGAACACGATGCAGTCTATACAGAAACCAAAATGTGAAGATGTACACCTGAAGTTTACACACAACACAAAAATAAAAACAAAACAAAATTTTGTTTGAGAAAGTCTTTACTTATCATTCTTTTTTTTTTTTTTGGTGAGGAAGATTGGCCCTGAGCTAACATCTGTGCCAATCTTCCTCTATCTTTTGTATGTGGGTCACTGCCACAGCATGGCTTGATGAGTGGTGTGTAAGTCCACGTCTGGGATCTGAACCTGTGAACCCTGGGCTGCCAAAGCAGAGTACACGAATTTAACCACTATGCCACTGGGCCAGCCTCCTCATTCATTTTTTAAAGACAATTTCACAGGGTACAGAATTCTCAGCTGGTGGGTTTTTTGCTCAACACGTTAAATATGTCACTCTACTCTCTTCTTGCTTGCCTGGTTTCTGAGAAGACGTCAGACGTAATTCTTCTCTTTGCTCTTCTATAGGTAAGGTGTTTTTTCCCTCTGGCTTCTTTCAGGATTTTTTATTTGTCTTTAATTTTCTTCAGTTTGAATATGACATGTCTAGGTATAGTTTTGTGGGGCTTTTTTTGGCATTTATCCTGCTTAATGTTCTCTCAGCTTCCTGGATCTGTGGTTTGGTGTCTGACATTAATTTGGGGAAATTCTCAGTCATTATTGCTTCAAGCACTTCTTCTGTTACTTTCTTTCTTGTCCATCTGATATTCCCTTTACACGTAAGTTAGTTACACCTTTGTTGTCCCACAGTTTTGGATATTCTGTTCTTTATGTTTTTTAAGTCTTTTTTCTCTTTGATATTCAGTTTTGGAAGTTTCTATTGCTATATCCTCAATCTCAGAGATTCCTTCCTCAGCCAAGTCCAGTCTACTGATGAGCCCACCAGAGGCATTCATTTCTGATACAGTGTTTTGATCTCTAGCATTTATTTTTTATTCTTTTTTAGAATTTCTCTCTGTTTACATTACCCAGCTGTTCTTGCATGTTGTCGACTTTATCCATTAAAGGCCTTAGCATATTAATCATAGTTTTTAATATTCTAGGTCTTATAATTCCCACATTTCTGCCAGATCTGACTCTGGTTTTGATGCTTGTTCAGTTTCTTCAACTGTGGTTTTTCCTTTTAGTATAAATTTTCATTTTTTGTTGAAAGGTGAATATGTGGTGCTGGGTGAAAGGAATTGTGGTAATTAGACAACAATTAGCAATGAGATGGTGAGGTGTGGCAGAGGGGAGGTAGTCTATGGTCCTGTAATTAGTTTCAGTCCTTTGGTGAGTCTGTGCCTCTGGGCTCTGAACTTCACAAGTACTTCCAAGATTTTTTCCCTTCTTAGGTGGGACAGGATGACTAGAAAGGGCTGGAGTTGGTGTTTCCCTTCCCCCAGGTCAGTTGGGCTCTGATAAACCACCATTAGATTAGGCTTTGGTAAAACAGTCTCTCTTGAGGGCAGGCCCTGTTAAGAAGAAGAGAATGCTCTGGTATATTTCAAAACAGTTCCTTTTCGCCTCCCCTGCTGGAAACACAAGGGGATTTTTCTAAGATATTCACTGTGAGGACATGGTAGAGCTCTGGGAGGTAAAACTCACAATATTTTGAGAGTCCCCCTCTATCCAGGTCCCCTGGAGTTTTTAGCTCTCAGGCTTGTCGGCATTGAGCCTCCAGCCATCCATCAATTACAGTTTAGGGTTTGCTCTCCTGGCGCTGGTTCCCACAGAGGCTCATGAGTTTCTGCTCCAGTAACTTGTGATTCTCTGTATCTGCCTGTCTGTCTCTCCAACTGGGGGCAGCAGTTTTCCTTGTGGCCTTAATTCTCTGAAGGATCTAAGAGGAGTTGTTCACTTTTCAGTTTGTTCAGCTTTTTACTTTTTGTTAAGATGGAGTCACAATTTCCATGCCAGACGGGAAACCAGAAGTCAGCACAGCCTAATTTGAAGTTGAGAAAGCATGGCCCAAAGGGGCTGCTTGCCCACAGCCACCTGCTGAGCAGCAGAGGAGCCTCTACGAAGCAGCTCAGTGGACTGCAGCCTTCTCTCTAGCTGTTCCTCCGAGCTACCAGAGTGTAGGCCTGCCTCTTTGGCAGCATGGCTGTGATTCCACCTTGAACTCTGGTCAGTCATGGTTGGAAGCTAATTTGCTCCTTGGGTGCTTGTTTAGTGAGTGTGATGTGAGCACAAGAGGCGGTGTTTGCTGAGTGTCCACCATGTGCAGGAGACTGTGCTGGGAAATTTCAGGTACCCTTTCCTTTAACCTTCCCCAGGGGTCAATTTTAAAGATAAGGAAGTAGGTTTAGGAGTTAAACAAGGTGCCTGTGGCCATGCGGCTTGCAAATGATGTTCTTTAGATTTCTGACCCCCGAGGCCTGTGCATGTTGTTTGGGGTGAGGCTGGGGGAAATGTAGCAGGTAAGGTATGAAGCCCACTCACCCTGACCACAGCTTGTTTGAATGACACTGGGAAATATCTTCTGAATATGATGGCTCTGTTAGACATCTGTTGCTCCATAACAAATTACTCCAAAGCCCAGTTGACAAAACAATAAACATTCATTATCTCTGTGGGTCAGGAAGCCAGGAGTCCAGGGGTGGCTTAGCTGGGTGCCTCTGACTCAGGGTCTCTCATGAAGCTGCAGTCAATTTTAGGCCAGGGCTATGGACTCATCTGAAGGTGTGATGAGGTGGGTGTAAGTGAAGCTCACTCATTGATTGTTGTCAGGCTCAGCCCCTTGCTACATGGGCCTCCCCACGGGGCTGCCTTAATATAGGCAGCTGGCTCCCCAGGGTGAGCAATCCCAGAAAGAGGGAGAGAGAGCACCAAAGGTGGAAGTCACAGTCCTTTTACTACTTACTCTTCAAAGTGATACCTTATCACTTTTGCCATATTCTGTTCATTAGCAGTAAGTCACTTGGTCCAGTCTACCCTCAAAGGGAGGCTGTTACACAGAGATGAGAACATCAATAAGAACCATTTTAGAGGTTGCCAGCCACAAGGACATATGTCTATTTGCTCAAGACAGTCTCAGTCTATGTCTTTGCATATTTGTCCTAGTTTGGCTCCTCCTTTTCCTCTTTCACTTTCTTTCCATTCCCTCTAGTGTTTTCACAACTCAGGCCAAAAGCCCTCAGTTGGAGCCAGGCAAGTCTTGTAAAAAATTGATGAGATACAAGATGTTTATGTAGCCAACATTACTCTCCTCGTTATACATATTTATTACAAAGAGAAAAAAAGCAACTTTACAGTAGACAAGTCTGGCAGACACCGCCTCAATTAGGTGATTAATGTTAACATCAACAGCGATAAGACAGGTTGAAATCATGTGTCACTTGATAGGATGTAATGAGAGGAACACAGCATCACTTATGTGATGTTCCTGCCAAAGATGTGTGCCCTGCATTTAATCATGACACAACGTTAGACTAATACAAATTAAGGAATATTCTATAGCCTGTATTTTTCAAAATGCCAGAGTCATGAAAGTTTAGGAGAGACCAAGGAACTCTTCCAGATTGCAGGCAACTAAAAATACATGATAACTAAATGTAGTATGTGATTCTGAACTGAATCCTGTTTCCGTAAAAGACACTGTTGGGAGAATTGGTGAAGCCTGAACAGAGGCTGAGGACTGGATGGGGTAAGGTATCAACGTCAGTTTCCAGATTTTGATGGTTCTCTTGTGGGTAGGTAGGAGAGTGTCCTTGTCTGTAGGAAAGACACATTGCCGTATTCAGGCGTGTTGGGGCATCATGTCAGCCACTTACTCTTAAATGGTTCCAGGGGAAAAGGAGTTCTTTGTACAGTATTTGTGACTTTTCTATAAGTTTGAAATTGCTTTGAAATATAAAGTTTCATTATCCCTATTAGGATAGAAAATTATATGATTACCCTCACTTAGGGATAAAGGAGTTCCTCTAAAAACTCACTCTCCATACTTGTTACTGCCCCAGACACTAATTCATCCTCATAGTCATATCTTTTCCTCTGGAGAAAAATCTTCTGCAAAGCAACACAGAGGACATAGCCCTAGGACAGGGCTTTGGAATGTCAACTCTAATTAAACTCTCCCAAGCAAAGAAATTGGAGGAGTAAAAATAAATCCCAGTTTTGGAACTTGAATGTATATCAAGGAAAAGATGAAAAAAATTGCATTGCCCAGCAAATTCTTATAATGTCGGTTCAGTCTAAAAACAGAACCCTTGATTTTTTGTGGGGCCTTTACAAATTAAATTACCCTCACTGTATTTCCGTATTTAGTCTGTAAAACGGAAACAAAAAAGCATTTATACATAGCACCAAACTATCTACCAACTATCACAGCAAAACCTTTTATTGACATAGGTTGGGACAAAAGTAGATGTTATACAGCCACCAAGGATTCATGGGGCCCTGCAAAAAGGGAGAGGGAATAAAGATTCTCTAGAGCAGCAGAAATACTGAAACCCAGACATGTGGAAACAGACTGAAGAATGGGAGGAATCAAGAGTAATAAATAAAAGTTTGTGTTTCTGTGAAACTACTATAAAGACAATCCAATACTTGTATAAATGTGACTGGTTTGGGAAAATAATTACAAAGAACAAAAAAGATGTAAATACCTTTTGTAATTTTGTGGCGGGAGGGGAGGCTATGACTGCTGGAATCTCTTGGGTTGAAGGCATTTCCGTGCTTGGAGAGAGAGGAGTGAGGATGCCTCCTTGCCTCCAGATCCTGCCGTGCTTCTGGCTCTGCTTCTCTTCCCTCACTGGACGCACTCCCTTCCCACTGACCTTCACCTATCAAAATAGACCATTTTTAGTCTTCATGACTGAGAAACATGAAGGTCAGATGCAACATTCACCAATTTGATCTAATCAAAGACATACCTTCCCCAAATCTAAAATATTGAACGAAGTCTACAGCCTACACTCTTTTGGTTCTGGAAACTACACTAAACACAGTTTTAAGACATGAGATATTTCTTTTCTATATAGTGTCATTCTTTATCTCTTCATATTTTCCCTTGAAGCTGTTGGATTTATTTCTAAGCTCTGTAACCTTGGCTGGGAGGATTCATATCCCAAGTAATTTTTTTTCCTTTTTTATGCATTTCTTGTTATATTTTTCAAGGAATTTGTCCATATCCTCTAAGTTGTGAAATTTATTGGCACGACGTTGACCATAATATTGCCTGATGATTCTTTCGATGTCTGCAGGATCTAGAGCATTGCTCCCTCTCTCATTCCTGACATTGGAAATTAGAGTTGCCTCCTTTTTCCTTGATCAGGCCAGCTAAGGATTTATCCTGCACATTTGCAATCCATGGTTTTTTTTTTTTTTTTTTGTGAGGAAGATCAGCCCTGAGCTAACATCCATGCTAATCCTCCTCTTTTTGCTGAAGAAGACAGCTGTGAGCTAACATCTATTGCCAATCTTCCTCCTTTTTTTCCCCAAAGCCCCAGTAGATAGCTGTATGTCGTAGCTGCACATCCTTCTAGTTGCTGTATGTGGGACGAGGCCTCAACATGGCCAGAGAAGCGGTGCATCGGTGCGCACCCGGGATCCGAACCCGGGCCACCAGCAGGGGAGTGAGCACTTAACTGCTAAGCCACGGGGCCGGCCCTGCAATCCATGTTTAACTCAGACCCTCTCTGACCGTTTTGCTTGTCCTGAAATGTAAGTTGGTTAGCAGCTGGTGAACTTACAGGACGGGTGAGGTCAGAGTTAGAGGAGGAGGTGAGGGTGCAGGCCAGGTCAGAGGCAGGGTCTGTGGAGGGCGGGGAGGCAGATAAGAAGGGAGTTCAGTGACTCAGAAGCTGGGTGGGTGCAGAATAGAAGTGCAAATTAGCCACAGCTACACACCTTTCCGCAGTTATTACAGGGAAACTTCCTGGTAATGTATTGTCGAAGGACCATTTCCCAGTACTTTTTGCCGAGATCTGTCATGCTGCACAGCTGTCCATTAAACTCACAGGAACCTCAGAGATGTTGAACTCTATAGAGAGTGTATGGTTCCCTGTAATATGGAAAGGAAGAGACACATGACTTAAGACTCCAGAGAGAGTCAAAGGGCTCCATTTTCAAACCTCTCTTTATGTAAACCATAGTTACCTCTAAGATGTCTGAATTATGGGTGATTCTTCATTTCCAATTTTCCACAATGGCATGTATTATTAATTATTTAATAATAAAAATACATATTTTATTACTACATATATTGCAGTTTGGTGAACTCAAAAGTGCACTAACCAGCAATGAAAAATTCCAATAAAATGAGATGTCAACAATAAAAAGAAATAAAATAATAAAAATTTAAGGCCAAGCTGAAAACTAATAAAAAGCAAAATATGAAAGCCTAAACTTCTTTTATAAGATATCAAGCATCTCCTCGGCCTCGGGTTAGACCCCAGATAGAACCCTGTCTGTGCTCTCAAGCACAAAAGGGAGTTTTCAAACAGCTTTGCTAATCAGTGACCACATGGTTACACAGGTTATGCAGTGAATCTGGAGCTATTAGCAGACCCGCCACAGAGAGACCCAGTGGAATAGAGATAGTTGGTTTAGCCTACGGCAGAATCCTGAGTAGATAAAAGAGCCAAAATGGAAAGTTTGCCTAACTCCAGCTCCCTCCGGGTTAGCATGTGGGTTTGGAGGATGGACCACTCCCCATCCCCCCGGTGTTCTTGATTTGGCCACTTGCTTTTCAAGAATCCTTTACTCCTGCTTTTAAAATGGGAGCTTGGTCTGTCTCATAATTTGTAAAAGTGACAGACAACCCTGAAAGAGACTTGTATTCAGACGTGATATTACACATTCAAATTTAAACTCATCAAGGATACAGTAAACCACCACTCCTGGAAAATTCCACCGAGTACAGGGGGTCTTATTCCTTGCAAGGCCCTGGACCCCTTTGTGAACTAATGATGCTATAGACCCTTGCTCCATAAGCAGGCACACCAGACATACAAAATGTGACTTCAGGTTGCTCACAATCCACCTAACCCAAAGATGGATCCTGTTCAGAACATCTACTCTAAGGGGTACATTTCTGGGTGGTGTTCCCCAAATGGGGATTCTGAAGAGGATTTGATGGATGCTCCAAGACGCTCCTTCATTACCTGCTCTGTGCTCGCCTGCGTTCAAGGGTGAAGTCATTTGTTTTACTATGCTTTGCTCTAGGTCTTCTCAGAGCCTCCCATATGTTAATATTCATGGGGAATGTTCTCTTGGTTATTTCCCAAACATCTTTCCTTCAGTCAGGGAAGTGTGGTCTGTGGTTACACCTCCCACGAGGGCCTGCAGCTTCCTGGCTCATAGCAGAAGCCATGCAAAAGTCTTCATCTGGAAAAAGCATAGTCCAGAGATGCCCAGGGGAGTGGGGAGCCACAGGGCTAACGAGCTAATAATATCTGCCGCCTTCTGTTCAAGGACACAGGAAGCAGGGTGGAGACTGCGAAGAGCTGAGGTGAATAGTAACAATCTCAGGGTGCTCCGCCGGAGGAGACTTAGCTCCTGGAGCCCTGGGGGAGGTTGCCTGCTGCCAGCCTCAGGAGCACGCTGCAGCAAGGGGTGGCAGGCTCTGCTTGCTCCTGGTCCTGTGGGGATCGGGGATTGGGTGTGCTGGAGGGACAGGCAGGCTGCAGCTGGGGCGAGGTTACATTGTTTCACACACCCGCCTCACACCTCACAGCGTGCTAAGGCAAAACCAGACTTTGTTGTAAAAATCAAATTTTGTTTAAAAATTTTTATTTTTTCCTTCTGGCCTTCCCCAAAGCCAGATTTTTCTTTAAAGAACCTTTTTTATTGTGGAATTTTCCCTACAAACACAAAAGTGAAGAGAATAGTAGAATGACATCCTGTACCTGTCGCCAATGTGGCCCCAAACTGTGCCCTCTGTACCGCCCACAGCCCTCCTCCCAGACCCCATTGGGTTATCCTGAAGCAAACTTCAGCATGAATTCTAACAGATATAGGCATAAAAAAATACATCCTGCGACACGATTAGCATATGTAAAACATAATTTCTTAACATATAGTATCAGTCGGTGTTGCTATTTCCTGGCTGTTTCGCGAATGCCTCTTTACAGACACTTTGTTCAAAATGGGATCCAAACAAGTTCTGCATGTTACATGCAGCTGCTACGTCTCATCTCGCATCTCTCATCGTCTCGTCGCTCTCTCTTCCTTTTTGTCTTTTTAACTAAGGCTTAAAATACATGCAGTCAAGCCCACTGATTTTAATTGCATGACTTAGGTGAATTAATCATGTGCATGTCTAGACCCACATGAGCACTGTCCAGATCAAAACGTGGGGGCATTCCCAGCTCCCCACTGCCTCCTGCCCCTTCCGTCAGCCTAGAAGGAATCTCTCGTCTAGCTTCTCTCAACATAGGTTTGTCTGCCTGTTCTTGACCTGCGTATACACGGAATCATACACACAGCATGTGCTCGTTAGTGTCTGGCTTCTTTTGCTCAATCTCATGTCTGTGAGATTCACCCACGTTGTTGTTTTGTTTGTTTTGTTTTGTTTTGTGTGTATGTGCTGTTCCATTGATGAATGCTAAAATTTATTTTGCCGTCTATATTGATTTGGGTTGTTTCTACACTTTGGCTATTAGCAATAATGCTGCGATGAAGATGCCTGTCCGTGTTTTTGGGTCAGAGGAGCACTCCTCCATCCCCCACGTCTGGAGGGTAGGGTATTCCCAAACAATTTTCCAAAGTGTATAAATTCCAGCTGTCCCACATCCTTATAAACACTTGGTATTTATTTATTTTTAACCCATTTTGATGTGTAGTCATGTCTCATTGTGGCTTTAATTTACGTTTTCCTGGTGACTAATAATGTTGAGCTTCATTATTGGCTATTTAGATATCTTCTTTTGTGAAGTACCTATTGGGTCCTTTTGCCTATTTTTTAAAAGTTGGGTTGTTTATTTTTGAAGTATTTTTATATGTATAACAGTTTTTTCTCCCAAAATATTATGAGAAGAACAATTTATCCACAGTGGACAAGAATGGAGTAGGTTAGGAGAAGACAGTCTAAGAGTGGAAGAATAGAGACAAAGCACAGTGAAAATGCTGGAAATATTGGTCCCTTTAGTGGATTTAGAAAGGGTGAGATTAAGCAATGGGTCTCTTGCTTTCCAAAGGAAATCTGTCCCTTGGGAACAACATGAACATAAAAGTAATAAAACAAAATGACTCAGTGACTTGTGTGAATGATGTGAAAACTGATGATTATTGAAAAGATATTATACTAGTGGATAATAATGGACAGTAAATAAAACGAGTAAAAATTTAGAAAGGAATGTCATGGCTCCTATGTAAAATTGTTTCTTGAAAAATACTAGGTATTCTACTTTGTCTATGGCATAATAGGGTTCATACCAATACATGACATAAAATAGTCTTATTTATCCAGGGCTTTTTAAATATTTAGAGAAATCCTCATGATTCCCTGTAGTGATGACCTTTTTTAGTGTATAAATTGCAAGTGATCGTTTCCTTAAGGTTACCCTCATATCAGCCTGACGCGCCTACTTCCATGCATCCCCCATAATCTGTCCCTGCCTCCTTTGAAGCTGACAGCACGGCTGAGGGCTGGTCTCATTGGGTGTGGAATTTCCTGCCCTGGGGACCTTGCCTTTCCTGAAGAAAAAGTGAGACCTTCCCAAGGGGAAGGAAGAGGCTCTCAGAGCTGGTGGAGTTGCCTACTCGCAGGGACATCTGTGGGGGACCCGGCTGGGGAGGGCCTCTCGGAAGGCTTCTGATGGGTCAATCCGCCGGAGCATCATGGCCGCAACCCTCCCAGGGTCCCCCGGCAGCCACGTTCGGGCCTGGCTTATGGGGAGGGCCATGGGCAGCTGCCTGGGGGCTTGCCTATGGAGCCGGAAAGGCCCTGCCCTGCAGACCTGCTCCAGCTTCCCGTTCTGGGTGCTGGGGGTGGGCTCTGAGGAGCGGCTTGGAGAGTGTAGAGGGAAGAGAAGTGGGTTAAGGTAGGAAACAAAGCTCAGGTCATGAAAGGTCTGCAGGTCTCTGCAGATAAGGAGCCTGTGGCCTCGTGAGGGGGAGCGTCACCAAACAAGTCCTCACACAGGATGCGGGGTGCTCAAGGGGGTTCTCTGCAACATTTACGGTGAGAAACTGGAAACACTCAATGCTTAGCAGTAGGAGAAGAGCTGAGTCGGTTGTGGGGTCATCATACCATGCACTACTAGGAAGCAGTTAAAAGGAATGGGGAGGATGCAGAAATGGTCAAAGACCCCCGAGACACGTGGCATCATATCCTCTTCAGGAAGAACATGTATCTGCATTCTAGGTGTATTTAGGCACCTCGTAAAAATGTTTTCTTTTGTAAACTGTATATATTGTTCTGAAACAATTTTTATGTAGATGTAGATATAGATACAGGTACAGGTACAGGTGCAAGGAGAGGTAAAGGGAACACAGAAAAGTCTGGAAGGAAATACTCACTCTGGGTTAGGGGAGGAGGTTTGAGATTTGGTTTGTTTTCAAAGGAGAATTTAGTTTTGTCAAATGTTTAGAGGTTTACAGGGAGAATGTACACATCTATTATTTGTATAACTAAAAATCAATTTTAATTAGATACTTCCATTTGGGGAAAATAAAATGCAGAATTAAAGAGAGTCTATTTTGGGGCTGGCCTCAACCACTAGGGCTGGCCTAGTGGTTAAGTTTGACTCACTCCGGATCAGCAGCTCAGGTTCTCGGGTTCTGATCATGGGCACGGACCTACACCACTTGTCAGCCATGCTGAGCGATGTCCCACATACAAAAATAGATGAAGATTGGCACAGATGTTAGCTCAGGACTAATCTTCCTTAAGCAAAAAAAGAGGAAGATTGGTAACAGACGTTAGCTCAGGGCGAATCTTCCTCACCACAAAAAAAAAAGAAAAGAGAGAGAGAGAGATAGTCTATTTGAAGAAGCTCATGTCACTTATTGAATGAGAGAACTGTACAGATTTTGAAGAAGATTTTGTGTGATTTCTTGGTTGGTGTGTAACTTCCCATTCATTCATTCATTCATTCATTCAAAGTTATCAACCTCACTTCTGCTGTTATTTGAAGTTGCTTACAAAATTCTCTGTATATAGGCACTTTTAATTCAACATCAAAATAAACTATATTAAAACTGTGTGTATGAGTGTGTGTATGTGTGTCTATATATAATATATCACAAATTTCGTTAGGCGCTGACTCAGTCCTGAGTTTGAGCTTCCTGGTAGTCAAAAGACAACCTTCTATACTGATATCACCACAAAAAACACAAGCAATTTCATCTGAAGAGTAACCTTTTCCCTGACGCTGAATTCAAGGAGGAGTTCATGTAAAGGACCCTGATATCCACCACACTGTGTAGAAAAATGGGCCATTTCTTCCCATGGTCTTTGAAGACTCCTTAATCTCATTCAGATGGATGGTTCATTTAGGACGGTGGTTCTCAATCCCATAAGATGCAATACTTTCTGTTTATAACAAATGCTTTGTAACACCTCTTGTACTAACAGGAAAAGAAATTAATGAATATTATAACCTGCTGACCTTCCTAACTGATCCCACTGTAATATTAGGGAGAAGCCAGAAGACCTGCTCCCTGGAATCAGGCCCCCCACACAAACCCCTGCACAACCTTCTTTGCCCCATCAGCTTTTGGAGGACCTCAATCTAAGACCCTGGGTCAGTGCTCTTGTGTGCCCTGCTCAGCATTTTCAGTGGGAACAGGACCTTCTCCAGGGGTGCTTTGGAAGGTGTAATAAAAGGAAGATGTGTAATAAAAGATGAGTTCAATACATACGTGCTGCAACATGAATACAGGAGAAGACAAAAGAGGCAGTCAGCCTGGGCGCTATGCACGTGCACTCACCCGACACCAGCGATGCCAGCGGGTTGTGTCGCCTCCCTGAACCCAAGAGTGGTGGCCCTGTTTGTGGTCTGCTTTTTCCAAAACACTGAAAAACTCCTGGTCAAGCTCTGAAAGAAAACCATGTCATCTCCTCTCCACTCACACAAAACTGGATATCCTGGAAAATTTAATGCACATTAAAACTGTAACAAATACCTTGTTTTTCTTTGTAAGTCAGATTTAGGTTGGTGGATAAAATAGTTATAAATAACTTTCTTACCTACAGAAATATCCAGAAGGACATCTCCAAGTTGTGTGGGACCTGGCAAGGATGATTACTGATGTGGGGCCTTCTCGTGCATTGAAAAGCATTTGGTATCCATGGGATCCTCTCACTAAAGCCAGAACTGCCCCCACTGTTACAACCAAAAACACTTCTAGAAATTTCCAAAGCGCTGCTGGAGAAGGTCCTTTCCCAGTGAAAACGCTGAGTGGGGCACGCAATAGCACTGACTCAGGGTCTTAGATTGAGGTCCTCCAAAAGCCAATGGGGCCAGGAGGGGTGTGCAGGGGTTTGTGTGTGGGGCGTGATTCCAGGGAGCAGGAAGAGGTGTGACCATGAACCACGGCCTTGATTCTGCCGGGACCTCTTGAGAGGAGTGCAGAAAGTCACCAGAACTGTTGGCTAGGACGGGGGGCAGGAGCATTTACCCACCAGCTCCTGGCCCCGCTGGTGGAGGTGTTGTCCTGAGGTGCTAAGGTCTTCACACTTCCGGGCCCACCTGTGCACAGGCTGAGGGTGCTCGGGCCTGGGGTGCTGGGACACTGTCGGCAGGAAGTGAGTCCCAGCCCACACAGGACTGCACTCTTGCCGCGGGAGGTGGAGGGCCTGAGGGTCAGGGCATGGAGGCGTCTAAGACGCTCAGTGGCAGCTATTGGGGGAGGCACGCTGATTATCTAAGAGGACCTCAGGCACTCTGTCCACTCAGCGTGCGACTACTTCGAGGAAGCTTTGGACAGGTCGTCTAATGTGGCAAAAGTGAAAACCTAGAACATTTCAGACCTGCATCAACACAAAACTGAGACTGCAGCCACTGGGGTAAATCCTGGTCACGTCTTGGAAGGCAGAATGGTTGGTCTATTTGATGAATGCCACCTTCACAGCAAGCAGGCCTTCATCTCCTGTCCCCTGTGTCCATCCTCCAGCCCTGAAGAGAAATGCGTTTCCTCAACTTCTCCCAGGGGAACGTGAACACTTGACCAGAACCTCACTTCTGACCTGCTAGTTAATGTGGGTGGCAGTCGGTCTATGGTTGAAAGTCAAGGTGTGGCATCTTTTCTTTCAACTAAGTGTAATGGACTCTGAGATGCAGAAACTGCGGTGACTGTTCGCATTTACAGCAGAGAGAGTTTGTGTAACAGCAGCACCAGCCTTGAGCCCAGGTCCTCAGAGCAAATTCCTGATACTCCCACCTTGAAGATGCTGAGATACTTAACATGGCCGTGGGTGCCTGCATCTCCTGGCCGAGGGTGAAATGCACCCCCCGTGGTTTTCTCCCCTCCAGCCACACTCTGGGGAGATGAGGAAGGACTGGCTACACTGGGGCAAGGAAGGGTTTATGGGTGATAATCTCCTGGTTTGACCTGAGAGTGTGCTCAGCCGACCAGGAGTTGACGGCTGCCTATAGAGTGACACTGCACATGTTCCTACAGCAGTGGTGTGCCACTCATTTACCTCCAGACACCTTTGGAACCTCTGAGTTAAATTCAGCAAACTTCTATTGGGCACTGTCTAAGCTCAGGTCTCCCTAACGCAGACTCTGAGACTGTTCTGGAAAGTGATCCCAGGCCCAGGAGTTGGCGGAGGACTGGGAAGAGAAAAAGAGGCGAGGAGGGGATGCCGATCTATGACGCTCATTGCACTGTGGGAAGCTGGGCTCTGACTTGCCAGGGACCCACCAAGAACCAAGTCGGACCTTCCACCAGAGACACGAAGGAGGAGACTATCCATCCACCAGCTCCTGTCCCCACGGGTCAAGAGTTACCTTAAGGGGTGCTGGCTTCCTCACACTGCAGCCACCAACATGGTAGGTAGCCCCACAGTCATGCAGTTAGCTCTTAGCAGAGCTGGTGAATGCCAGAATTCTCTTGCACAACTATGGTGTCATGTACTTGCTCTTTAATGAGTCCATAATAAGTCCACATAGTGGGCTTACAGAACACATGACTCTCACCATGTCATTTCTACAGAAGAGGAGAGGCATTCAGCCTGCCTCTTCAGGTCTATCATCTGTAAAACGACAAGGAGAGTGATGGGGAGGCACTGGAGGGATGCTGAGGCTTCCCAGCATCTGCTGCTTCCAATGCCCCAGAACCTCGGGCAGGAAACATTGAAGGCTGGGATGTGCGGCCAGTGGGGCCTACTGTGGCTCAGTCACTGGTCCTCTCAGGGATGTCCTGTGCCATGGGTTGTCCCTCACTTTAACTCCTCCTCCCTAGAAAGGCATTTGAGTTTTGGACAGACACAAGCATGTGATAAGCGTGGCTTGCTCTTTGCTTTTCCTTTATTTGAGGCAGGAATTCATTCTCTGGCTAGATGCCGGGGGGTACTCATTCTGTGCATTACACTGAACTTCATGGAACACAAAGTGAAACTTTTCTGAAAGTGTTTATAGAACATGAATGCTAAAAACCCCACTTACGTCTCCTAGGTGCCAAAGAGCCTGCAGTCATGCCAGCGGTGGAGTGTTAACTGAAAGCATTTGATCGCGTTTCACGACATCATTCCATCTGTAATGGAAACTGTAAAATGAAACCTTCCACAGACAGCTGTAATCATCCTTGGTTACCTTGGATTTGTTTGTTATTGTTTTTTGTTCCTTCCATAAATTGTGCACTGCCTCTTATCAGGCAAGGATTAGCTAATGGACTTGTCATTATTTTATCTCACTGAATAATAGTGGGAGTTAAAAAAAAAGGAAAATGTTCCCCAACCTTCCCCCATTGTGAATCTCTAATATACACAATGCATCAGCCTTTTTGCATGTTAATAAGCACAAACCTACAATCTTAAATGGTATCTGATACTTATTCAACAGTTTTCTTTTTTTTCAGTTAGGGTAAATTTGGGAAAACCTTGGTGGCTTTTGGGTGATGAAGGTAAGGATGATTTCCATGTTTTATTTTTTTCTGAAATGCTCTGAACTTTGAGGACTTTAGGAGTAATAATAATGAGAATGGTAATGTATCACATCAGCCTCATGCCCTTTGATTTTCAAGCTGAGCCTAGATATTATTTTTACTTTACCAATAAGGAAAATAAGGAAGAGAACATGATTTAACCTCTTCAATGGCATAGGAAGGGACAGGGGTGGGACTCACATTCAGATTCTCTGAATTCTAGTTGATGTGCTTTCTTTCCTGGATTTAATAGTTCAACCTGCATCCAATGGGCCAGAATAGACGCCCACATCTCACTTAATCTGTTCATTAATAAATCTGACCAGTTCATATGGGAAAACCACTCAGGGTCAAGGTCCCTGGAGACCCTCCTCCCAATCTTACCCAATCTTGCTGACTCGATTTCCTCATTAGGACTTTCTTCTTTGATTTTGATTCCTTTTTATAATAAAAACGCTCTGGAGAGAGGTCGTACATGTAGCCTTATCAGTTATCTACATTGTAGCCTAAAGTCATTCACTGGATTTCTTCCTGAGAGGGGGCTGAAGGAGGGCGAGAATAGAATGACTCTGATGCTTCCGTGTGTGTGTGCGTGCACGTGAGCACGTGTGTGTACATTGAGAGGGTCACGGGTGGCTGGTACTGAGAAGAAGAGGATAAAATTTTGTCAAAAACTAATGTTCAGCCGGTTGCCTCCTCTGTCCCAGGAATACAACCTGGAGTGGCTTGATTAAATTTAAAATTTTTCCTTTTATAGTGTAACCGTGCCAGATGGATTTATCTTGATATCTTCGTATAGTCTCATTAGTTAATGTCAGATACATCATGTAAAGTAAAGAATAAAATATTAAGCAATGTCATTTCAGATGAGGATTTGATTTGTTTACTTTGCTCCTGATTCACTTTGGTTTATCCTCAATCAGCCCAGACCCCTAACCCGACAAGCATTCAGGCAGCGTGTGCAGGCGAAGGACAGACAGCAGGAGTGGACGAAAGCAGTGGAAATGTTACTAGGTTGTATTTGAGACACGATTGTTGCTTTGTCAAGCTCCCCTCCTTGTATGAGGCTCAGCACCTTCAGCACCACATTCTAAGCATTGACTTTAGACCATCTCTTGCTCACTGCTCTTGTGGAGTTCATCACATCTGCCAAAGACACTTTTCTCATTCCCCTTGACCTCCAACACCATGTTGGAAAAGTAAGGTACTCATTATTCATTACTTTTCTCCTGGGTAACTACCACACTCTTCTCACAATGTGGATGCCCCTGCTGCTAGATTCTTCTTTCTCAATGTAGATGCCTCAGGGAAGGGAAGACAAGCTCATTAGCAGTTGGAGACAAAATCAGAAGCTAATTGACAGCAACTAAGTACAGGAATGGGATCTAGAATGGATTCCTGGTGAGAAAACTGGACTACGTGGAGGTGGGGGTAGAGTTCACCCTTATGGGAGAGGTGAGAAACAGAAAAAGAAAATGGTAATTCTTCTACCATTTTACCAAAACCAATACAAAATCCCAACATAATCAGTTGAGAAATTTAGGATAATGATCATTATTTTTCTCTAGGTCTAAATGGCTGGCTTATCACTCAGGAACTGACCCTCATCATTGCTTCTCAGCCAGTCTGGAGCAGGCTTGGGGCAGGCTTTCCAAATCAGATCATGAGATAAGCATTTGCATGACAAGGAAACCAGCATGCTTCTCTGTGAAGATAAAAATAGTTCCATAGCTGAGCATCAGCTACTCCTTCGGAAGCAGAACGGACTGCCATCTACACCAACTGCAACCTTTCTGGAAACCACACTGCAGAGATTCCCAGGAAAACCCACCTAAGATTCAGTCGTCAACAATATGAAGGCAGACAACACTCAGCTGGAACTTTTCAATAATCCCAATAAAAGGAAAGATTCAGCTCCTGCTCTGATTGTGGACTTCATCTTGGTGTTTTTAAAATCTATATTGGTGAACAATTTCAAATCTACCTACATAGTTGCCAAAGAATTTGGAGTATGTGTTGATTGAAAGTATGCCCATGGATTCCTCAATACTCCTCCCTTCAAGAGGTGGCCCTTATTTCCACTCCTCTTGAGTGTGGCCTGAACTTGGTGACTCACTTCTAACAAATAATATAAAGCATAAGTGGAGCTGTTACTTCCAAGGCTAGGCCATAAAAGACATTCTGTTCTCCACTTTGCTCTGCTTGTCTCTTGGATCAATCGTGCTGGGGGAAGGCAGCTGCCATATTGTGAAGACACTCAAGCAGCCCTATGGGGAGGCTCACATTGCACAGAAACAAGCTCTCTGTCCAACAGACAGTGAGGAACTAAGGCTTCCAGCCAATAGCCATGTGAGTGTACCATCTTGGAAACAGATCCTCCAGCCCCAGTAAAGCCTTCAGATGCTGTAGCCCCAGCCAACATCTTTACTGGATCCTCTTGAGAGACCTTGAGCCAGGAAGACACAGGTAAGCTACTCTCAAATTTATGATCCTCAGAAATTGTGTGAAATGATAAATGTTTGTTACTTTAAGATGCTATGTTTTGGAGTAGTTTGTTACCCCGAATTAGACAAAGAATACAGAGTGCAATATATACACTCAGCAGGGTCTGTCCCTTTGCTTCTTCAGGCCTAGGAGAGTGGTGGATCCCCACTGTTATTAGACCTAGCATGTTGTGGTCTGGGTTTAGAACTTGTTTTTTCTACCTTCTGTTCTCACATTTGCCCGCAGTACATATGTTAAACTCTCTTTGGTAGCCACTTTGAGCATGCCATTTTTCCCTGCTGGGTCCTCATCTGAAGCAGCTGCCATGTAAAGTCTGCAAAAACTCCAGTGAGTGTTGGTGGCATTGCTTATGCTGTTGACACCCCAAATGCAACTATGCCTGTCATGTCTGATGTTGCTATTCAGTGCTACTACTGCTGGCTTGTTCCAAAGCAAGGCCAGGTGCCAGGGTCCGGAGGCTTTGCCTGTATCACAGTTCTTTGTCCTTGTTACTGATGGCTATGCTGCTGAGGCCTCACCCTCTCCATGTCATCCCTTTGTTTTGATAGAGCCTCCCTCACCCTGGGACTCAGAAATAAGTCATAGGGGACAGGCTGGAGAAGAAATCAAACGTGTTTTCCCAGGAGGCTTCCCGGGATCTCACATGAACAGCCTCGATAGTGCCCCAGTGCACTAGAGATACTTATAAATTCCTGAATCCCAGCGGGAACTGAGTTTGGGTCTTTCTGGACCTTTGCTATGTAAACATAGAAACTAGCTGAAGTGAAAGATTGAACGTGACCATACATTGTGATTCGTGAGTCATTGTTCCCACACAGATTTTGAATCAGATAATCAGAGACTAAAATATAAAGAATCAGACATCAGCCTTGCCTCCCAAGCAGGACACACATTTAAGACATGATATCAAGAAATGACAGTCAGGCGCTAGAATCCAAAACCCCACCAGGAACTGTTCTGCAGCCCACGGTGCCGCCCAGCGCGCCCCCTCCCCAAGGCTGGGCCTTGTCTGTCTCCTGGCTTTCTCTCCAGCTGCACTTGTTTCTCTCTCCTCCAGACTCCTCCACCTCTAAAGCGTGTGGAAAACACTGCTGTATGTTTGGAAATACTCCCACAAATGTGTGAAGGGTAAAGAATTTTGTCTCAACCCTAGCAAGCCTTCATTTTTTGGATGCCTCTGAGGATGATAAAAATAAAGTTCCAGAGACAGATGAGCTTGTTTGTGGAGACAGCTGGGAAGAGGGATGGTTTAGACAGTGTTTCACGGGGCTTTTCAAGCAGCCCAGGAGTTTGCCCTCCTTTGTTTTTCTTGGTTTCATTTCTGAAAAACGAGGCCTTTCTTTAAATCCCCTAATGCTGTCAGAGGCACTAAATCCAAAGGATATAGCTGCATCCTTTACTTGACTGCAAGGCTGAGAGATCTTTCTGTCTCAAGATCTTTGCTGCTTCTTTATTAAACCAGCAAAAAGTCTGAAATGGGGGGCAGAGGGCGTGCGTCTTTGAACTTCAGTAGCTGAGGCTTCAGTTGCAACCCATATTTCATGTTTTTAGCTCTTGACGGAAAACCTGAGTTTGAAAATACCAAATTTGTTCTTTGAATTGATTGTGCTGATAAAGGTCACCGAGCGTCTTCTAAGTGCTAGGCCCCGTGGGAGTTTCTCCTTCTCATCTGCCTCCTTGGCCTTTCTGAAGCCTCCGCCTGTGGACCACCTACTCCTCCCGTTCTGAGTTCCACAGCCTTGTGTCCTCTCTTTGTGGGGGTGTGGGGTGTCTCACCGAGCGTCCTCCGTTCTGTTCTCCAATCTCGACCACCTCGACTGTCAGTGCTTCCGGCTCTGCAGACGCTGCTCTTCTTGTTGCATTACTTCTCTCTTCTGCACCACACCACAGGCCATCACCCCACACCCGCGTTCCTAACCCCTATATGCCAGTGACCCACACGGGCACAAATCCTGTGCAGCCTGGGAACCCACAATCCAGGCCTGTGGGACAGCCCCTGGGGTCCCCCAGGTCACTCAGAGCAGAGCTAATTGTCCCAGTTATCAAACTGGTTGCATTGGGTGAGTTTTGGGGCTGGAGGACCACACCTGCCCCCTCTACCCGAGTCCTCAACCACTTACTCGGTGGAGACCCCCCCCACCACATCTGCCATCATCTCATTTCCTAAAATTGATGGTTCTCTCAGCATCCTCCAGGCTAGGCCTTGCATGGCCTCTGTTGCACCCACTGTGGAAGAATTACAACTACCCTGCCGCCCAAGCTCAGACCACTCAGACCCTCTGAGGCTCTGCTCCTACCACCATCTCTGGACTCTGATGGGCTCAGGGACCCAGACTGCAACATAGAATACAAGAGTTGGCTTCCCAGAGGCACCTGGAAGAATCAGATAGCATAACCCAAAGGAGCAGGGGAGCGAATGTTCCACGGAGCAGAAGTAGACCAGTGAGAGAAAGGAGGTAGAGAGGATCCGCAAAATAAATCCCTCTCCCTTCCTGCCCTCAAAGGCCATCCTGAGACCAAGTGGTTCCATGTAGTTGGACCAGAAGTTGCTCTTTGTGACTGAGCAACCAGGCGTTCCTGATCCACTCTGCAATGCACCACTTGGCCTCAGCCTCCCTCCTTCTCTGCTTCCTTTTACTCTCTCTCACGTTTGCTGCCCTGGGATTGCACCTCCCAAGAAGCCTGGTTTGTAAGCTTCACCCGGGTTTCTGAGCAAGCAGAGTCCCAGGTAAAGACACTGGTGTTCCTTAACTAAACAGAATGCATCCCAGTTGCATAGTGTCCTAAGCAAGAAAACTGGGAATGATCTAATATTCTCTGCATGCCCATCAGCAACCAAACAACTTTCTGTCCTAACTTGTAAACATCTCGGAAGTCCCTCCTCTCCTTGTCATTATCACATCCCTCCCTTGCCATTATTAACTTAGATTATCACCAGACACTCTCATTGCTCTGGCTGCTCTGTGGTAGCAGCCTCCAGGCAGTCCTCACACACATTCACAAGAGGGGTCTTTCTGCAATGCAAACCCAGCCATCTTCTTGCCTGCTTAGAGCCTTCCATTGGTTTCCATCTTTGTCCTTGAGGATAAAATTCATATTTCCTAGGATGAAGCCCTTTGAGACCCACCCTCTTCAGCCCTACCTTCTGACAGCTCCTTCCTCCAACCCCCCCATCTTCAGGCCCCAGCAGCAGGAACGGCCTGAGGCTCCCACACCACACCATGCTCTCTCAATGCTTAGTGTTGTGCATTGGGTTCTCCAGAGGAGAGACTGAGATGGAATTTGGAGTGAAAGATATTTATCAGGGATAAGATTGTCAGGTAAAATATAGGATGCCCAGTTAAACCGAATTTCAGGTAAGCAAAGAATGATTTTTTAAATATAGTTATGTCCCATGCAATATTTGGAGTATGCTTATATAAGAAAGTGATTCTTTGTTTATCTGAAATTCACATTTAACTGGGCACTCTGCATTTTTATTTGCTAATCTGAGAACCCTAATTAGGAATCAACACCGGTGAAGGGAAGAAGGAGGAAGCAGGATTGGGCAGAAGAAGAACTTGAATGGCATGCAGACTGGCAAAGCCATGGCCAGCCCACAGGGAGCTCAGGAGCCACTATTACCCATTGCAGTGTCCAGAATCAGGCCAAAACAGCCACGCCTTTATACCCCTGTCTCCTTCAGTCACCAATGCAAACCACCCCAGGAATGGCTTGACCTTGGCAAGATGGCTCCCTTCCCCTTGAGGCAGACCATGCAGGAGCTGACAGCTGCGGGTGGCCTGGTGACCACACTTCCTGCAGCTGGGCAGCAGGTCCTTTCCTGAGGGACGTGTGGGCGGCACATCCTTGTGTGCACCATACTTAGCCTTTGCCCTTGTTTCTGCCTGAGCATCTTCCCTGCTTGCCCACCTGGTCTAGTCAGTCATTTAAAACCAGAGGCCACTCCATCCGCACCTCACACATGGTTAATCACTCCCTATTCTGTGTCACCTTTGGATATGTTTCAATTATTCTCCTGATTTCTCTGAGTTGTCCTTTATCTGCCCATGTCTGTCTTCTCTGCCAGATAGGTAAGCTCTTCCACAGGCTATCTGTGTCTTCTTCATTCGGAAAATATGCATTGGCGCTAATCATGAGCAGGGCAGTAGTCGGGCATCGGCACACCCCTGTGAACAAGAGCAGTTCCTTCACCCTGACTTCAGAATGAGACGGCGATGCGCTCAGCTTAGGTAGGCAGCTAAAGCTATAATTTAGGTACGCCTATATAGAGGGTGTCTCAGAGTTGCCCCAGAAGCAGACCTTGAGACAAAGATTTGGGTACAGTACGTTTATTCGGAAGACGATCCCAGGAAACCTTGGTAAGTGAACAAAAGGGTGAGACAGGGAAAGGAAGGCGGTGAGCACAGAGCGTGTTATCTAGTAAGCTGCCACTGTGGACAGCCAGAGCGCAGTCCGGCTGGGAACCTCTGGGTGCCCCTGGAGACCATGTATCTTCAGTGTAATCCCACCTGAGGGGCAAGGAAGCCAGGGTATTTGCCCACCAAGCCTGTCAGCCACCGGTGGAGAGCTGCTGCGGGTGTGTGTATGGGTGGGCAGTCATTCATTCTCCAGTTCTTCCAGCCCAGGATGCACAGGCTCTGGCTGCCAGGTAGTCTTCAGGCTGTTAGAGATAGGCCATTGTGAACTGCACTGGGAAGGCCTGAAGAGCTATGGGTGGCCACCAACCATGAATGCTACAACTGGGAAGAGGAGAACAGTGAATCAGAGTCTCCAGGCATAATTCCACCTCACCCAGAGGTAGGGGGAGGAGTGAAATGTGACCAGAAGGAAAGGGGTGAGGAGAGGATGCAACACATATGAAGGCTCCGAGGCAAGAGCCAGGTGTTGGAGGGAAGAGGAGGGATCCAAGCACCTACAGCATTGATCTCAGGCAGCACTGTGAGTGGGGCCAGGAAGGAGCAGGAAACAGATCCTGGAAGGCTCTGAGAGCTGTGACATATGTCTGAGCCCAGACCCTCCCGGTCATCAGGAGTCCTTGGACCTTGGATAATGCAAATGAAGAGAGGTCTGTGTGCCGAGGGCTCAGAAAACAAGTTCTCCCTTAATATGGGCAACACCCATTGGAATTATCGCAGAAAAGCCCACGAGCCCCAAACCCTGTCCTTAACTCAGAGGTGGAAGTCAGGCCTGGTGGAAGTCAGTGCTCCTCCAAGCTCTTCTGGGCATGTTGAAACATGCCTCCAACACGTGGGCTTTCTCCCTCATATCTCGGCTCATGAGATCAGCTGAGTCCCAACACTGCGTGGATCCTACACATCAAAAGAACATATTTTAAAACAAAGGAAAGGGGCCGGCCCTGTGGCTTAGCAGTTAAGTGCGTGCTCTCTGATGCTGGCGGCCCGGGTTCGGATCCCCGGCGCGCACCAACGCACCACTTCTCCCGCCATGCTGGGGCTGCGTCCCACATACGGCAACTAGAAGGCTGTGCAACTATGACATACAACTATCTACTGGGGCTTTGGGGGGAAAATAAATAAATAAATCTTTAAAACAAAGGAAAGGCGTGTAGAAGGAGAAAAAGTATCTGCCACATTGCTGAATTCTGGAGGGCAATGGGAACTGTGCCAACTGTGACCCAATATCCTGCCCACCTAAGCTGGAATTCTAAGATCATCAGGTAGCCGTAGAGCTCAACCTAAACCTTAAGGAATTTAGACTCTAGCTCAGGGTCAATGGTAAAAGTACCTACAGTGCTGGGGAAGATGGTCTGCTTCTGTATACCCAACAAATGCATTGAAGTGAACCGGCATGATAATGGCTATTTCTTCACGAAAACTCAGCAAATTGACCTCTTTCATATGCACACTTGGAAGGAGGGACTTGGATTATTTTATTGCTCAAGGTCCCGTCCTGAATCTGGACACAGACCGCATCTTTGCACTGTGTAAGCCCACATCAGCTCCCTGCTTTGCAAGCTTGCCAGGCACTGTGATGTAGGGAGAAACACTAACCCTGGAACTAGAGTCAGAAGACCCAGCTTTGAGGTCTGCCTTGGTTTATGAGGCCTCAGAAATTTATTTAGCCCTAGGCAAGTCACTTAGCCTATCCAAACCCTAGTTTTCACATCTCTAAAATGGGTATCAAATAATGCTCCCTTTGCATTGCTGCTGTGTATTTGCTCCTGATGTGCACATATCTGACATAATGCCCAAGACGAGGCAGTGTGGGACAGGGGGACTAGCAGGGACTGTGAAATCTGAGACACTTGCCTTCAAACTCTGTTCCAACGCTTGGCACCTGTCAGCTGCGGGCAAGCTGCTGAGACTCTCTCAGGTGCAGCTTCCTTGCCTACATTGGAAAGTTGTGAGGATCAAACAAGAGGATGGATGTAAAGCACAGATCAAGTGCTCAGAAATGGTAGCCCCGCAAAACTATTTTAGGTCAGTGAAGATGCAGTTGCTCAGGAAGTGTCTATGCATTTATTTGTCTAGACTGTCATTGTGAGATTCTTAGTTGCAGACAACATTGTACCCTTTAGTGAGTTCCAGTGGAAGAGGCTTTAGGAAAGGGCATTGGGAGCTCATAGATCTCTGGGAGGCTGTACATTTAGGTGTGGATGCTACCCAGCCGCTCACAGAGCTGTCCGCCTCCAGGCAGCCTCAGGTGCTGGCTGTTGGGAGTGAGACCACCAGGAGTTTCCATTTTCCACATGAAAATGGCTTTCCAAGGCACCTGAGGGGCATCTGACAGCGTCGAAATAACTATGTCACATAGCATAACCTGCAAATCTCGTAGAATGTGTGTGTCCGTGCGTGGACGGAAAGTGGCAACACTGTGAGCGGCCAGCACTCTGCAGGACCCGCTCTGTGCCAGCACTGTGGAAAGACAGCAAGTACACGTGTTTCCTGTAATCCTTCCATCAGCCCCTGAAATGGGAGCCGGTTTTACACGTGACGTAACTGAGGGCAGGAAGCTACAGCAATTCACCCACAACTAGCAAGGAGCTGGCTCCACCAATAGTAAGTGGTGAGTTTGCATTTGAACTAGAGCCTGTCTGACTCCATCTGTATTTCTCTTAGCCAGTAAAATCTCCTCATAGATGATAGATAGATGTTAGAGAGACAGATAGACAGATAGATAGGTGATAGATATACAGACAGCTGATAGATAGACAGATAGATAGATAGACAGATAGATAGATAGAATTCTTTCTCTCTCGATCTATACATGTAGATACAGATATACATAGATTTGGGGCCTTGCACCTGTTTTGACATTGATGGGATAAAAAATCATAGGGAAATAGATACCATCTCTTGTTGCTTCCATATTTCTTGGAAGTCTTTTTTCCTTTGTTACACACTAGCAAGAGTTGCAAGGGCTTTTGGTCACACAAAGGCAGATAAATCAAGCCCCAGGACCCTGCCCATGTGTCTTCATCAGAAAGCGAGCTCTTGTGCAGAGACCCAGGTGGTGGGAAATCCTGCAGGCTCCTGGAATAGTCCCAGAGGAGCCAGCCGAGGTCCAGTCTGGGAGGACCCAGCCTCCACATCCACATGACAGAGGGGCCAAAGTTGTCCAGGGTGCTGGGGACAGCACCTCAGTCTGACGGCCCACCTGAGCACCTCAAACTTCACTGCCCACTCAGGAGAGCTGCAGCAGGGCACAGGGAAGCTCTCACCAGAGCCTTGTGCTTCTGCGTTCCCTTGGGCAAGAGAGCTTTAATAAAAGCGGTGAGTTTCCTCGTGATCCTCTTACCCAGCAGACACGGCAGAGGCAAAAAGGCTCTGGATGGGCAGGAAAGTTGAGTAGTGCTCCTGGCTGTGCGGGGTGCATGCGAGCATGTGTACATGTGTGTGCCTGCAGGGACACAAGCCTGTGGACTGACACAGACCTAGCCGCAGAAACTCAGGCATACCCTCAGGTTTAAATGGCATGCCCAATCAGGTGCCATGGCTGAGCCTGGTGTTTCTCTGGTACCTGGTGTAGGTGGAGCACTGGCACTCACTCCACGTCTCAGTTGACTGAGCTAACCAGGTAATCCTCTTTGGGTTGTTTATGCTAGTGGTTCCCTTTCATCTCAAGGTGAGTGAACGTGAAATCCAGGCAGCTTACAGGAGTCAACGCAGAGTCCAAAGGCAGCAGCTCACACAATCACTCTCAGGTCACATGGAAGAGGTGTCCTGTTTCCCCAGGTCAGGGGGGGATGCATGTCCAAGTGATGAATCAAGGAGGGTTCTCAGAAGGGCAGTGAGGGAGCTAAGAGAGTCTGCGCTGGAGGTTGGCTTCAGCCTGGTCCCATGGGGACCTCTGGGACACAAACTGTACCACAGTCAGTCTCACCCAGAGGTGAGGGAGCTGGCCTTTTGTACCCTGAGCCAGTCACTGACGAAGGTCGTTGGCGGTAGGGGGCTGTAATCTCCTGGGAAATGTTCTTCCATTAGCCAATGATAATTTTCCAGAGAAGGGGCAGCTCTGAGCGGGTACAGCTGACTTGCTGGGCAGATTAGGGGTGGGTACATCAGTCAGAAATGGGATTTGAGTGGGGTCTGATCAGCATCAGAGTGACTTTGCAGTTAAAGACAAAGCCAAGAGTGATCATTAAGACTGGGAACGATGGTTTTGGAATCCCCAAATAACCTGGTAATTTTCATTAATTGCAAAAGCTAAGAACTTCCTGGGGATATTATCTCCTATTTCATCCTCTCTCATCAACAATATAGGAGCTGTTCTGCCAGCATTTGTCTATCAACCTCCAGTTTATTGACAGGAGAAGCATGACTAATTAAAACATCCAAATTCCCTCATTAAAAAGAATGAGGTTTCTCATTTTAGGAAGGCATGCAGGGGCAAGGGGTGAGTTAAGACTCCTTGTAGAATAAGCATTCTAAATCCTCCTTCACAGGTTTGTAAATAGCCCCAGAAAGTGCAAGTGACTTGCTCAAGGTTGTAGTATATGGTGAAATTAAATCCTTACTTATTTTTCTCAAACAGCTTTATTGAGATATAATTCACATACCATATCATTTTCCCATTTAAAGTGTTTAAAATCAAAATAGAGTGATTAAAATCAAATATGAAACTTGTTCATCACCCCAAAAAAGAAACCCCATACCTTTATCAGTCACCCTCCCATTTTCCCCGTTGACACTAGCCCATTGATACTAACCTATTTTACAGTCTCTACAGATTTGCCTGTTCTGGACATTTCATATGAACGGAATCATACAATAGATAGTCTTTTGTGAATAGATTCTTTCACTTAACATAATGTTTTCAAGGTTCATCCGTGTTGTAGCAAGTATCAGGACTGCATTGTTTTTAATAATATTCCATTGCATAGACGTCATATCATATTTATTCTTTATCAGTTGGTGGACATTTGGGTTGTTTCCACTTTTTTGCTATTATAATAATGCTGCTGTGAACATTGGTGTACATATTTTTCTGTGGACATATATTTTCATTTCTCTTAGGTATATACCTAGAAGTAGAGTTTCTGGGTCATATTGTAATACTATGTTTAAACTTTTGAGGAAATAATATACTGTTTTACAAAGTGGATGCTCCATTTTTCATTTTCACCAGCAGTGTATGAAAGTTCCAGTGTCTGCACATCCTCACCAATACTCGTTATTGTCTATAGCCATCCTGGTGAGTGTGAAGTGATATCTCATTGTAGTTTGGATTTGCATATCCCTGATGGCTAATGATGTTGAGCATCTTTTCATGTGCTTATTGGTTATTTGTATATCTTCCCTGGAGAAATGTCTATTCAAACTCTTTGCCCATTTTTTAATTGATTTATTTGTCTTTTCATTATTGAGTTGTAAGAGTATTTTAGATATGAACCCCTTGTCAGATATATGATTAGAAAATATTTTTCTCGTATTTTCTGGTTGTCTTTTCACTTTCTTATGGTATCTTTTAAAGTACAAATGTTTTAGCTTGATGAAGTACAAATTATATATATTTTTCTTTTGTTGCTTTTACTTTTGGTGTCATAGCTAAGAAACCACTGCCTAATTCAAGGTCATGAAGATATACTCCTATGCTTTCTTCTAAGAGTTTTATAGTTTTAGCTCTTATATTTGGGTCTTTGGTCTATTTTGAGTTAATTATTGTATATGGTGTATTGTGTATATGGTAATTGTGTATACGGTAAGGGTCCATCTTCATTCTTTTACATGTCAATATCCAGTTGTTCCAGTGCCATTTATTGAAAAGATTGTCCTTTTCCCATTGAATGGTCTTGGCACCCTTGTTAAAAATCAATTGTCCACAAATGTGAAGGTTTATTTCTGGACTTCAGTACTTTCCACTGATCTATATGTCTATCTTTATGCCAGTACCACACTGCCTTGATTACTGTCACTTTGTCATAAGTTTTGAAACAGAAAGTGTGAGCCATCCAACTTTATTCTTTTTCAAGATTGTTTTGGCTATTCTGGGTCCCTTGCATTTCCATATGAGTTTTAGTTAGGATCAGCTTGTTAATTTCTGCAAAGAAATCAGTTGGAATTGTTTTGATTCTGTAGATCAGTTTGGGGACTTTTGCAATTTGAACAATATGAAGTCTTTGAATCTATGAACATGGGATGATTTTCTCATTTATTTAAGTCTTCTTTAACTTCTTTTAACAATGTTTTGTAGTTTTCAGAGTATAAGTTTTGCATATCTTTTGTGAAGTTTATTCCTAGACATTTTGTTCTTTTTGATTCTAGTGTAAATGGAATTATTTTCTTAATTTTATTTTTGGATTGCTCATTGCAAATTCATAGAAATGCAATTGAATTTTGTATATTGATCTTGCATCCTGCAATCTTGCTGAATGGAATAAAATCTTGAAGCTAGTCTGAGTTATTCTGGAGCTCTCTACCCTTTGCCACACTGAAAGATGTAGGGGGAAATGTGTTGGGAGGGAGTGAGCTACTACAGAGCAAGGGGAGAGAAGAGCTGGTGTTGCTTAACAACATTGCTCAAAAGCTCTTAGAGAGTAGATGCTCAGCTAGACATCAAACTGGAGGCTACTTTTCTCATTGCAAGACAATCAGCATTAACTACTCCACAAAGCACGTAGACAATATGAGGCAGAACTCAGAGGCTACTGGCCAGAGAAAGCAAAGCTTTCAAAAAATAAAGCTAGATGATGTAAGCCAAAGTGCCTGGAAAACAGGGGGGGACATCAGTGTCAGGGGTTGGGGGAGGTGGGTATAGAAGTAGTTTCTGAGCTTATAGGAGGAAAACAAACCTCCTTGGAAATCACTTGTTGAAGACTCTGTTATTTGAGTAACTAAGAGACATAAAACTCACAGATAATGAGTAAAAAGGGTCCAGAACCGGGGAGGTTAGTATTCAGTTCACGTCATTCTAGACCACAGAAAACTATCAGCATAGCCTCCAAGTGAAGAGATTGGAGGCCATTGTGTAGCTGACGGAGATGATGTTCTTGCTCACTAATTCCTCAGTGAGGAGAAATTAGACATTGCAAGAATGCACTATATGTACTCTTGGCATTTTGTTGTTGTTTTGGTGAGAACAAGCTGGTCTATGCTGTGAGGACAACCCCAAGATCTGTGGGGTTCAAATAACAAAGACTCATTTCTTTCTTACATTGCGTGTCCACCATGGGTGGGCATGAGGCAGGGGTTTCAGCTCATGATAGGCACTGAGGGACCTAGGATTACAGAGGCTTCATCTCCTGCATGACAGAGGCTGCATTCCACAACACAGAGGCAGGGAAAGGAATGCAGTGAGTCATGCAGCAGCCTTTAAAGCTGCTGACCGGAAGTGACATGTGATATTCTCCTCAAATTTCATCCGCCAAAGCATGTCACATGGCCTTGTCTAATGCCAAAGAAAGACTCAACTTCTGCCCCAATACGTGCCCAGAAGAAAGTCAGGAATATTTGTGACTAGCTCCAATGACTTAAAATCTACTCTTCAACCACTGAATATTTGATTCTCATTTCTTCCTACATTTTTCTCTCAACAGAAACAACTTAGAAATTCCATAGATATAATGAAGGTGACGCTAGAGAACTGGGGGTTCCAGAGGAGAAAGGTGGCCCAGGGCAGAGCCTGTTTGCTCTCTGCCCTGGTTTTCACCTTGATGTGGTGCATGGGGATGAGCAGGACTCTCAGGTGCCATCTGCAGTCAGAGGAGGAGCCAGAGCCTGCAGCTGCTTCAGCTCACTCACTCATGATGAAGGCCTTAGAATAGACCTTGATCTCCAGAAAATTCCCTAGAGAACAATAGAAATTGCATTCCTATTCTCAGTTTGAAAAATTCTGCAGAAAAATTTTCCAAGTCTTCTTGAAGCTACCAAAAATGCAAAAACAAAACAAAAAAAAACATGACTCAGTCCTGGGTGCAAAGAGAGACAGGAAGCCCTGGAAGAGAGAGAAGTCCCAGCCTCCCACAAATCTCAGGAGCAACCTGGTGACTGAGCCCAGGAGCTGGACCAAACCAGGCACCAGAGCCAGGGGGACGCTGGCTGTGACTTGAGCTCCAGCCGCGGTGGCTGGCTGCTCCTGTGTCCTTCCTCCCTCCACCTCTCTGCTCCTCTGTCAGGATGCACACAGATGGCCATGCCAGGGATTGAGAGCTCTGCCTGTTCCCCGCGTGGCTGGGTGGAGCTGGCCTCACTGCTCACACACCAATCTGTACCCACTTCCAGTGCAGCTCTGATGACTCTAATGTTGTTTTTCAACTTTCCCATCTCAACTTTTTGCTGAAGGACTCAACAACCTTGCTCATCCAAAGACCTTTGAGTGTAACAGTTTTGGGGTTGGTTCTCATTGTTGCTGGGTGGCTTTAATTGATATAACCAGATTCATGATTTGGATGGGCCCTGGTGCCTGCCCCACATGAGTAGGTTATGATACATAGCAGAAAAACAAAGATTCCTTTAATTTCCTCAAATCCCTTGGGTAGGGAAGCAATCAGCACATGGACAATCAGGGAAACCACAACCCATCACTCTTCATGTGGCTACGACACGGGATTTCAGAGGATGTGCAGGAACTTTTCATTACCAGGCTCAATTTGATCCGTTAATTTAAGCACTCGACAACATGAGCCTGAAGTGTTAGAAAAATTCAAGCCCAGTTGAAGGATGAGGGTGGTTTCTCATAAATTAGGGACTTCTCCTGGCTCCTAGAGCTGGCCAAGAGTGAGGAGGGATGTTCAGCCAATTTTCTTTTAGCAGTTTGTAAACACTTTACCATGCATAATAACAGCTGACAATTACATAGCACACTTGAGTTTCCAAAGTGCTCATAGGATTATTATTTCAACTGTGGTTCCTAACAACTGTTTTGCAAATGAGGAAACTCAAGGTTAGGGAGGGTACGTGACTTTCCTAAGGTCACACAGCTCCTAAGAGTCAGACTGCAGCCTGGGATCCAGAGCCTTGAGCATCCTCTCATCATATAAGGAAGCTGGGTCCCCATGGCAGGGCACTGAGTGGAGACCATGAGAGTCCAAAGGTGGGAACAGCTGACCAGCATCCCTCATGCTGTCAGGAAAGGTGTTAAACCATCCATGCGGGGCTAGTTAGGAGCAATCCCAAACTATTCTGCAACTGACAGCTACCTTCAGCCACTACATATAAAAAGTAACAGGGGGTAGGGATGGGACAGGGGAATGCAGCACCAACAATTCAGCTATACCACATAGTTCTGGTGTAAGGATTAAATGAGATGATGCTATGTAAAAGCTCAATAAATATTGGTTCCTTCCACATACCTCTTGGGGTCAAAGCTGGGGGATGGACACCAAGCAACTGTCAGGACTGTTGGCTCCATTCATAGAATAGAGTTTTGCCTTACCACTCGACTGAAACTCCTACCAATGATTTTCCCATGTGTCCCAGACCCTGCTCGTCCTGCAGCTCTGCAGCGGTCTCCTGTTGCCAGAATGAGGCCCCCAATGGGTTTCTCTCTTGGACAGCCATTTTCTCAGGGCCCAGAGTCTTATCCCCGGCCCTTTCTCATGAGAGCAGGAAGAGGGAGAGACCTGGATGGGAGAGAAGCAAGAGGGAGTGGCAAGGTCTTGCCCTCCGTGCTTCTCCACATTTCCCTACCCCTGCCCAGTCAAGGTATCTTTTCCCATCTGGGGAGCCATGACCACTTGGGAAGCTAGAGAGTCAAGAAACCTCAGATTGTAACTGCTCCCATGATTTAAACTGGCCATGCTGAGCTCCCAAGACTGTTAGTGACCAGCTGCTGAGGCAAAGTCTCATGCAGGCCAGAGCTGGTGGCAGTGGCCACTGTGACAGCTCACTGCCAAAGGTCAGCCTGACCTCTCTCATAGTTCCTACCCACAGGAGAGGAAACAAAGGAAGGGAGCTGGTGCTTAAGAAACTTCCAGAAGGCTGAGTCAGATTTGCTCTGGCCAGCCCCCCTGAACTGGGAAGTGCTCATGAGCAGAGAGCGTCTACTTGGGATGGACACACTCAGTGCCTGCCTTTAGGATCTCAGCATCTTCTGGAAAAAATGCAGCTTTGGCCTCTTGTGCAGTGTCTGTGAAAACGAACAGGGCTATCCAATAGTTTCTGGTCCCTCCAGGGTCCCCTGCACCAGACTCATGCTGGAATCTTAGCCTCTCTCTCCTTTCCAGATGCTTTGTCACTTAAAGATGATGCTTCTTACCTAGACAGGAAAGAAGGAAGATGACAGAAGACATCCAAGTTTAAAATTATTTCCCTAGGGCAGTGCTGCCCAGTAGAAATATAACCCAGATACATGTATAATTTTAATTTTTCTAACGCCACATTTAAACAAAAGATGAAATTAATTTCAATAATAGGTTGTATTTAACCCACTATAGCAAAAATGTTATTTCAACTTTTAATCAATATAAAGCAATTATCAATGAGATATTTTACATTTCTTTTTCTCACACTAAGTCTTCGAAACCTGGTGTGTGTTTCACATGCACAGCACATCTCAATTTGGACAGCCACATCTCAAGTGCTCAGCAGCCCTGGGTGTCTTGTGGCTCCAGGACTGGACAGCGCTGCCCTGGAGCACTGTCTTCTTTCCCCAGTGGTTGTGGATCCTGTGTAATACTCATGACTTAACCTCAGGTTTATAGGAGGCTTATCATTCCTCAAAGAATCTTCACGTTCTTCAACCCATTTGATCTCATTTGAGCCGCTTTTTTTTTAATAGATGTTTTAATAGTTTATAACATTGTGAAATTTTGGGTTGTACATTTTTGTTTGTCCATCACCGTATATATGTCTCCCTTCACCCCTTGTGCCCACCCCCCACCCCCATTGCCCCTGGTAACCACAATACAGTTTTCTTTGTCCATATGTTGGTTTATATTCCACATATGAGTGAGATCATACAGTGTTTGTCTTTCTCTTTCTGGCTTATTTCACTTAACATAATACTCTCCAGGCCCATCCATGTTGTTGTAAATGGGATGATTTTGTCTTTTTTATGGCTGAGTAGTATTCCATGGTGTATATATACCACATCTTCTTGATCCAATCATCAGTCGAGGGACACTTATGTTGCTTCCACTTCTTGGCTATAGTGAATAATGCTGCAATGAACATAGGGGTGCATAGACCTCTTTGGATTGTTGATTTCAGGTCCGTTGGATAGATTCCCAGTAGTGGGATGGCTGGATCATAGGGTATTTCTATTTTTAGTTCTTTGAGGAATCTCCATACCACACAACTGAACAACAAACAACCCAATCAAAAAATGGGCAGAGGAAATGAACAGCCACTTCTCCAAAGAAGATATACAGATGGCCAATAGGCACATGAAAAGATGTTCGACATCACTAATCATCAGAGAAATGCAAATCAAAACAATACTAAGATATCACCTCACACCCATTAGAATGGCTATAATCACCAAGATAAAAAACAACAAATGTTGGAGAGGATGTGCAGAAACAGGAATCCTCATACACAGCTGGTGGGAATGCAAACTGGTGCAGCCTCTGTGGAAAACGGTATGGAGATTCATTTGAGCCACTTTTGATGGTAGAAACGGAAGCAAAAATGTGAGTAAGTGTCACCTGGGTGGTCAGTAGCAGAGTTAGGTCACCTAGTTCCTGGGGTGGTGGACTTCCCACCAAAACCACACTGCAGGCCGTGAGTTCACCTGGGGTGGGGAAGACAAAGTGAGAAGTCAAGGTGCCAGGAAGGCTGTCAGAGATGGCTGGACCTGTCTGTGAACTAAAACCCACTGAACTGCCCACATTAAGCGTGTGAATTGTATGGTATGGAAATTGTATCTCAATAAAGCTGCTAAAAGAGAGAGACTGAGGGAGAGAAAGAGAGAGAGAGACAAAAGACAGCCAGGTGCGCTGCTTGCTTTTCAGGAGCCCAGGAGTTAGAGAGGAGTGGCTCTGCCAATGACAGCCAATGACAGTGCTGTCCTTCATCTGTAAGTCTTTGTTTTGTCAAATTATGTTAATCAAGGGAAATGAACCTTTTCTGCCGGCAAAGTGAGGTGCCCCCAGATCTTGAAATAAATCATGCCCAGAATTTGAGTTATCCCTGATAAAAGCAGTACCCAACTAGTAAGCATGTGTATAAATATACTTTGAAGGCACAGATTGTCTCCAGGCCTGCAGGACATTTCATAGGCTAGTTGGATAGGCTGGCCTAGCTAGGGAAGTCTATGCCAACTGGAAGGGCCTGGGCAGGTCTGTCTTGCTCATTGCTGTCTCCTGGGTATTTAGCCCAGGCCCGGGCCCATATGACACATTCAGAGTGTATCTGTTGAGTGAATATTAAGAGGAGAGGGTGCTATGGGGCAAGGATTCAACTCCCTTGGAGCTGGAAGCAAGAATGTCTCTAAGTTGGACCTGGATTCATTTTACCTTAGTCAAATGTCAACACAGGGCGGTGCCCGGGGAGCCTGGTAATTCCTGGACTTCCCCTGCACCTGTTCAAGGAAGGACATGGACAGACGGCATGCTGATATGCCCTTTGGAGGGCTGAGTTTCTTCAAGTAGGTTAAAGACTCATAGGCACGCAGATTGGTACTTCTGTCTATTTCACATCTGCCTGTCTGTCTCTTTGCTTTTTGTTGTGGTCGTTGTTTTGTTTTAGTTGGGTCGATATCCCCAAGTGTGAACACGATGGAACCCTGAGAGAATGAGATTCCTAGCCCGTAAGATGAGGCCCCCCAAGGAGGGGCCATGTGGGTCAGCTGAATTCCCTGGGAAAAGCCTGGAGCTATCTCCATGCCTGTATTCCAATGCCGGTGATTTCACTGGAAAAGCATAATTTTGAGAGGAATTCTGAATCATATCCACCAAGTAAGAAAGTGCAACATAAGAAAAAAATTTCACAAATCGAGAGAGTGCTGCTGAACCTATGACCTCAGACACTGTCATGTAGATGCCCGGGCCCAACTCTGGCCCCACACCCATGCACCCCCAGCCTGCCTGCAAGGGGACCCCCAAAGGACCTTTTCATTCCGTTCCACCCTGGGAGTCCAGGAAGGGAGTGGTGCTGCTCTCCTGGATACACTCAGCACCAAAGCTCCTGCCCGATGCAGAGAGTGGCCGAGCGGGAAGCAGGAAGAGCCAGGGGCCAGGCAGTGCCCGGATAGATAGCTGGAGAGGGTGCCCCGTGCTGGGCGGTTCCAGGAAATTCCAGGCCGGCCAAACCTAACTGGCCTTTCGGAGCAGCTATGCTGCTATTTTAAGGGCTGTATTGAGGGGAAACAGCTCAACAAAAGCAGAACAATTGTTTCAGAGAAGGAAGGTCAGGTGGACTCCAGCAGCCAGGAGGGCAGGGCTAGGCTGTGACTGTGACACCCTCTGACAACTGTCCAACAGCTTGCAGGCCCCCAGGGCCTGAGCCGAGCCTTCAGCTCTCAGGCATAACAACTGAATAGCTCGATGCTCCTTGGGGTTGTTGGAAGACGCTGGTCCCCCCTTTGGCTGGTTGGTCATGTCTGCCCCCCATCTCTATACCTAGGATCTGTGGAACAGAAGTTCCCAAGTGAGGTGGCCCCACAGGGGTCTCACTTTCCTGCCAAGTCCAGGGTTATTGTTCTAGTCTCAGAGTCATGGTTACCCCACCCTGTTTGCAGACCTGGATGGTGTGAGGCCTGGGTCCTCCTCTGGTGTCACTTTGTGTCACTCATCCTTCCTGGTGGCTCTTTCCTCAACTGTAAAATGAGGTCGGGGGTGAATAATGTTCCGCCACCCTCCAGTCTGGGGTCCAGTGCATGCTCACAGCTGCCGCCACCCCCACAGCCCGCGGCGTGACAGGCAGTGGGCAGGAGGAGCAGGAGGCCACAGGAGAGCATGTTCAGGGCTTACTTCCCTTTTGATCTTTGCAGAAGTTTCACACTTCCCCCGGGACCTGGGGTACCCAGGCTCTTTTAAGATATTAAAGCCTCGAGTGTTGTAGTGGCTGAAGGGGGCTGCTCAGGGCTTTGCTTGGGGGCTGGATCAGGCACCTTGTGGAGGTGAGATGGAGAGGAAGGCTTGTCGTCGGCTCTGAAAAGGCACAGGCTCCCTGCCCTCCTCCCACCAGAGCGGTAGTTAGGAACAGAGGCCGAGACCATCTTCTGGGAGTTCTAGGGATTCTCTGAGCTAGGGCTGGTACCACACGACCTTTTCAAGGATGCCCTGGCATCAAGACAGTGAGGTGCGAGACAGGTGCTGATCTGCCTGTGGCCACTTAGAGTCATGCGACCTTGGAGAGGCTACTTAGCCCCCCTAAGCTTTGATGACCTCATCTTTGAAGTGGATGTAATTAAATGTGCCTCTGGGGGTTGCTGAAAGCAGGTGGGTTGTGGGTGGGCTGCCGTCCTCTTTGACGGTGCTCTGTTCAGACCCAGGAGGGAGTCTGACGGGGCTGCCCTCCGAGCTCTCTTGTGCTGGCGTTGCACAGGCGTGAGAGGGGCGAAGGGAGGACTCTCCTGTTTAAGGCCAACTCCCAGTTCCTCCCAAGCTCCCATCATGTGGTCAGAGGCGGGATGTGCCAGCAAAGGGTTAGTGATTGTTGGAATTGGGGGAGAGAACATTGAGACACTCAGTTCAAAGAGGAGAACAGTGATGAATTAAAAAAAGAAAAGAAAAAAACAAGGCTAATATCCTGAAAAGATTTGACCTGATGAAAGAAAGGATTTAGGCTGTAGGACAGTAGATAGATGTTCTGCCCTCAGGGCCATGTGAGGAAAAAGAAACAAGAGAGACAAAAGAACCAATGCCTCAAGAACATCTCAAGATGCGGCTCATCTTTAAAGAGGAAAACGGGTCTTGTGTATGCCTGGGGGAGAATACAGACACAAGGAGTTACCGTGTTTTGGAAAGGGTGACAGGTAGGTCTCATAGTTTCCCCGGCTCTCCTGGGCCCCAGTCCTGAGGTAGTGCTGGCCAAATACTGTCCCGAAAGGAGGGTGACCTAGACCACCTAAACTCAGCGTCTTTGTTCTGGTCTCAGGTGACTCGCTGTTCTTACACTGTAGTTAGACCGAGAAAGAGACCCTTCGGGGGGACATGCGTACGGCCTGGTGTGTGGGAACAGGGCTGACCGGAAAGCTAGGGGCGAGCTTGTTTCGGGCCTGATGAAGTGGGCTGAGTGGAGTCTTGTGTCTTCAATTGGGAGTGCAAGCGGGGGATAAGAGAATATTTAAGAGGAAATGGGAGCAGCCGTGTTGGGTAATTCAGGAATATGCCCAGGTAATCTGGGGACTCGAATTCTCAACACAGTAGTCATGGTTACTCTTCGAAAGAAGCAGGAATCACTGCTGTACCCAGGGAAAAACAGATACTAGTGTTGGTGAGGTGGCCTGTTCTTCAGCAGCAGCTGAGAAAACCAGCTGTGCTTCCCAGTGGTGGGAGACAAAACTGAGATGAATGCCTAGACTCCTTACCACCAAAGGAACAGCGCCTACCCTAAAACCCGTGAAGACAGCAAACCCCTAGCAAGGCATGCTCTGTTGGCACCGGCCAAAAGGAGGGAGCTCCTAGGAAGCCATGAGGAAAGACTGCGGAGGTGGTCACCTGGAGCTTCCCAAGGGAAGCAGGTGGAGTCTCAACCTAGACATGTTGAAATTGGAGGAGTGGGCACATTCAAGAGAATAAAAGAGAATGAGCACAAGTGTATGTGAGAGAGCCATGTGGAGGAGAGAGCAGAGAGCAGGGGAGTGCATAGAGATGCCTTCCTTCTAGTGCGCAAAGCACGAGGAGCCGTGTCAAGGAAGAGTAGATTAGGTAAGGCCCCAATCCCCGAGGTCCCGCTCAGCGACAGCTCCCTCACTCGTCAGTAGGACATTCATGGACTTAAGATTGTGTGTCAGCATCTGGTATGTAGGAAGCTTTATTCCATACATTTTCTCCTTTAATCCCAATTAATTCTCACAACAGACTGCAAGAAGGCCATTAATTCCATTTTACAGATGAAGAAACTGGAGGTCAGAGAAATAAAACAACTTGTTGTGGGTCTTAGCCAGTTAGTGGAAGAACTAGGTCTCTTGCTTACATCTTTGTGGTCCAAACCTTCCCATTCCACTATGCCAAACCGCTTCCTCCTGGAGGGCAGAGCACTCCCTCCCCGCCCTCTGAGGTTCCTCCTCCAGTACTTTGCCAGGTCAACTCAGATTGGCTTCCATGGTCCTAGCAGGTTGGAGTAAGTCCTGGGGCCCTGTGGTGGATTAAAGATGATCAAGTTCTCAGACACGTCTCCAGTGAGAGGTTGGATCCATGTCCCCTCCCCTTGACTCTGGCAGGCCTTATTGAATCACTTGTGGAGTAAGGGGTGCGATGTTGCCTCCAAGGCCAGGTGAGAGGAAATCTTGTGGCTTTGGCCTTGGTCTCATAGAACACTCTCTTTCTGGACATTCCTCTGGTGACGTCTCCATGTGGAGCCAGCCCCCATGCTGTGAAAAGCCTTTCCACATGTGGGTGCTCTGGTTGGCAGCCACAGCTGAGCTCCCAGCCAACAGTCAGCGTCACCTGCCAGCCAGGAGAGTCACCTTGGACCATCTAGTCTGGGTGGGGAGGGAAGCCCTAGCAGATATCTGATAATAACCACTTGACAGATTCCAAGTGAGGACTTCCCAACCGAGCCCATCCTGAATCCCTTACCCTCAAAGAGTGAGCAAAATAAAATGGCTGTTTTAAGTGGCTGACTTGGACGGTAATTGATTGCATAGCTATAGACAACCACAAGGGTGTCTCTATGAACAGCTGAGTCCAGATGAGCTGCATGTAGGTTGTGGGGGTGTCACGTGATGAGGAAGCATCAGAGGGTGCCAGACTTCCTGCTCTGCTTAGATAGACTAAGGGATTTCTCTCGACAATGTCACCCGGAGTGCAATCTCAAACTCATAACTCTCTCTCAAGGAAAGAGTCTGGGAGCAAAGTCTTAATTGTGAGTGGCGAACTTATCTCAGAGAGAACAAAGAAGGGCAGCAGGATCTAGAGCAGAAATGAGCTCAGAAACGTACAAAGACCCAGGGGCAGCAGGAGGAGAAAATAGAGGCAGGAAACCAAACACCGTGGATACCAGCATGAATGGCATGGTGACATTTTGCTGTTATTGTCAACTCTGCTTCTCATTTCACTGGCTAGCTTGCTTCAGGATTTGAGCTCCCCTGGGACAGGATTCACATTAGTCATTGTCGCTGAGATGAAGAAATGGGTCTTTCTTTGCTGAAAATAATCTTGCAATTTATTGCACTGCCTGGAAGTTGGAGTTTCTGTGCCCAGCCACCATAAGTATCCACATATTGGGGGATGCACTTCAATATGTCATGTCTTGGGTCCGGCCCCATGGCTTAGCGGTTAAGTGCGCGCGCTCTGATACTGGCGGCCCAGGTTCGGATCCCCGGGCGCGCACCGACGCACCACTTCTCCCGCCACGCTGAGGCCGCGTCCCACATACAGCAACTAGAAGGATGTGCAACTATGACATACAACTATCTGCTGGGGCTTTGGGGAAAAAAAAAGGAGGAGGATTGGCAATAGATGTTAGCTCAGAGCCGGTCTTCCTCAGCAAAAAGAGGAGGATTAGCATGGATGTTAGCTCAGGGCTGATCTTCCTCACAAAAAAAAAAAAAATGTCTTGTCCTTAAACGTGGTTTAGCATAAATCTGACTTAAAACTCAGCAGAAGTTCTGTTTTGAATGTGAATTCCCAAAACCTTATAATTCCTCTAACTTCATCTTAATGTCTTTAAATACAACTTGCCTGTCCTCCAGCTGCTGAAAACAGTTGGTGGTGTCCTTCTGTGCAGGTGTAACCTGAGTAAAATTTTGTCTTTTGATTTCAAGTTTTGTAAGAGTCCAAACTTTGAAAACAGAGTCATGCCTCCAGGCCTCAGCTAGAGGAGAGAGAAAGCCAGGGCATGGACGAGCCTGCATGGGAATGCTCCCCTCTTAGGTGACAAGGACAGCTTTTCTTGTCCTGCAAGAAGCATGGGGAAGGAAGAAGAGGGACAGTGAATCGGAGAGAGGGGCTTTTGCTTTTAGATTCCTAGATCCCATCAGGCCGCGACACAGCCTGGGACTGGGCTTAGTAATGCTAGGTAAACAGCCCACTGGTCCTGCTTCTTAGCCAGTTGAATGATTTGTTTGTTTGTACAGAAAAGAGAATGGCTTGACAAAAGCAAAGATAAAGAAATGTGACATTTGTAGATAAACAACCAAAAAAAGGAAAAGAGAAAAATGATGATCCTGTATGTTGAAGGAAAGCCAGCAACTGATTATATTTGAAATAATATCTTAAGATGATAACATCCATCTGCGTGTAAAGAAGCAGAAAAAAATAAAAGCATGAGCTTGTGTTTGGCCAGACCTTAGGTCATCTTAGGATGCTGGTGGGACCTGGATGGAGCTTTCTTTTCAGAAACTGGAGGTTAAGTGTTCAGGTCCTAAAGATGATTCCATTCAGGGGAAAACTCTGTTGGAGAGGGGTTGTGTGTTAGGAAGGGAATTAAAACAGACTGAATGTATGGCTCATAATCTAGACCACTGTCGGCAAATCTATGGGCCAAATCAGGCCCTGTCCACTATCTGTGGCATATTTATATACATTATACAAAAGGCGGAGTCAAGAGGTTACAACAGGGACCCTGTGGCCCACGAAACCTAAAAATATTTACTATCCGGCCCTTTATAGAAAATATTTGCCAACCCTTGGTGTAGACAGTCAGAAACACTCACCTTGGCACCACTTACCTTGTCATTGTCCAAAAATTTTGTTAGGTTGTGTTCTTCATGATTGCTAGTATGGTAAAAAATGTAAATACATACATGCATACAGACAAACAGACACATATACATACATATAGACAGACACACACATCCATACATATAGACACACATACATGCATGCACACATATATAGATACAACGAAATAAAGAAGAAGAAAGAAAAGAAAAAGACTACATCATGGGAATGCAGAGAGCTGGAGGGGACCAGGCTTCCTAGAGCCGGGGCTGTCAGTACTCTCTGTGCTCTTCAGGGCTTACTGCCCCTGAAGTCACTTTATTGTACGGAAGTGAACTTTCCTGCTTGAGAGTTTCCTCCGGGCATGGGAGTGTGCTTGGTCCTTGGGCAGGGCAGCTAAAGACACTCCCACAATCTACCCTGAATTAAGGACAAATGGGTATTAGCGCATATACATACCCCAGCATCCTCGCCCCATGGGTGGGAAAACTCTGAGGTTGTATGTGTGCTGCCCTATTGCCCAGAGGTCCCCAGAGGGATGAGCCCCGTTGATCACGTTGGTAACTTGGCCATTAACGCATCCTTTCTTGCCTGCCCCCCCTTCCCTGTCTCCCTTCCCCTGCCCCTACAGTGCATCCTGGGATCATCTCCAAATAAGCTGCCTGCGTTCACATCCTTGTCTTGGGGTCAGCTTCTGAGAGACCCAGGGCATGACAGTTCTGGCATACTTTGCTGCTGGCGGTAAGATACTTTACTCTGCTCCCTGTTTTCCTTTGCTCGATTCTGTATTTTTAAATATAAGAATAATAACAAGACTAATTTAATAGAGTTGATAGTATTTTATTTTCTTACTCATTACCTAAAACCTAGGAATATACATCAAAAACAAACAAAAAAACAAACCATTAAGAATGAAGACAAAGGCTAATCTTCTCTGCTCTACAGAAGGGTTTTAAGTCTAGGTAAGCTTTGTTAGGGCACCAGAGGAGCTCTTTTTATAGACGGGCAAAGGAAGAGGAAGAGCCATTCTGTGTTTTCATCTTTTCAGCTGGAAGTAATTGGTAAATGTCTTACAGCTAGATAGTTGCTTGCCCTACCAGTTGCAAAATTTACAGATGTCTATATCAAACAACTTTTTTTTAGGAGTGTGCACAGGTCTAGACACAGAGCATGGAAACACATTTGTCTAGGAAGCTACGAGGGAGCATGAGAGGCTCTGAAGGAGGAGGTCTCTGGGAGGAGGTTGCTACAGAGCTTAATGAACAGTTCATTTCCTCAGAGCCCTTGGGCTATCGAAAAGAAAGGTAGCATTTGCAAAATGCTGAATAAATGATGATAATAAATGATGAATAAAAGTGAGAACAATCTTCAGAAGAGAAGGGGCTTGGGGCATTTCTCCTGAGGAAGCAGCTATTTTGAATAGAATGTAGGAGAAGAATGAAAGAATTGAGATATCTCCCTTGTCCGTGAGATGGGGGAAGAGTTGTCACATGAAGGAGAAAGGGAAGGTGGCGGAAGAAAAGAAAGATGTCTGGAAGACCTAGCAACAAGTTTCTTCACTGGACATTTCCCAATGCCCTTTTGGGGACAGAATACTGGATTGAATAGACTGGTTACCTGCCAATTTGCATATTTGCAATAAGATTCATTTTTACATAAAATTGAGTCTCTTGTACGAAGCTAGTCATTCTCTCCTTGTTATAGAGTTTTAGAACTGCTGATGGGCTCTGTGGTCACCTGTAAGTCTCACATTTCACTAAAGAGTAGAGTATAGTGTGATGGGGGTTCATGCTAACAGTGACTAGCATTTGTAGAATGCCTACTGTGTGCCAGGACCCTCTGCATATCTTCTTGAATGCATACTACAACTTTCCAAAGCAGTTTATTGCCTCCATTTTACCGTGCCTCTAAGAAATTCTGCAATTTGCTTAAGACCAAGCCACCAGCATATGCCAGTGCTGGAATATGAACCCTAATACAACCAGATCCTGTGCCATGTTCTATCCACCACACCAGTGGTTCCCCAATGCCAGTCTGTGTATAAGCCCACAGCCTACGCCAGGGATGCTGGTTCAGCAGAAGTCATTCGGTTGGTCTCCCTCAGAAGCAGACTCTGAGATGATAAGGATCTGAGTGCAAATGGTTTATTGGGAGGTGATCCCAGGAAGTACCTTGAGAGGAGTGGGGAAGTGGGACAGAAAAGGAAAACAAACGACAAAGGGAGTGTGATCTAGCAAGTTACTGCTCTGGGAAACTGGGGCTCAATCCTGCTGGAGGATCCCGGGAAATGGTGGGAAATATGCCTCAGAGTTGTCCCTTTCTTAGGGCAGGAGGCTGGGAGTTTCCCACCAACTCCCACCCATCATGGCTGAGTGATAATTCTGGGGTGTTAACTCCTAGGTACCTCTGGCTTCCACTGAATGTGAGCCAAGCATGCTCCCAAGGCAGGAGAAGCCCTCAGGCAGAGGGTTACAGGTGTTTGGAGTAAGAGAAGACATCTGTGGCACCAGAGGTGAAGATGAGGAGATATGGGCAGGATATTGAATACCAACCACAGCATTAAGCTGGGGCTGAGGAATCTGTAATTTTAAAAAGCTCTCTACTTTTCAATACATGTTGTTGAGAAAACTGGATATCTACATGCAAAAGAATGAAGCTGGACCCTTACTTGTTAACAGATATAAAAATTAACTCAAAATGGATCAGAAACCTAAACATAAGAGCTAAAACTATAAAACTCCTAGAAGAAAACATAGCAGAAAATCTTCACGACATTGCGTTTAGCAATGATTTTTTGTATATGACAACAAAAGCACAGAAAACAAAACAAAAAAATAGGTAAATTGTACTACACCAAAATTAAAAATTTCCGTGCATCAAAGGACACGGTTCAACAGAGTAAAAGGCAACCCACCAAATGGTAGAAAATATTTGCAAATCATGTATCTGATAAGGAATTAATATACATAATATATAAAGAATTTCTAAAGTCAATAGCAAAAAGACAAAAAACCCAATTATAAAATGGCAAAAGACTTGAATAGACAGTTCTCCAAAGAAGATATACAAATGGCCAAAAAGCACATGAAAAGATGTTCAACATCACTAGGGATCATTAGGGAAATGCAAATCAAAACCACAAGGAGATACTATCTCACACACATAAGATTGGCTACTATCGAAAAACAAAAAATAACCAGTGTTGGTGACGATGTGGAGAAATTGGAACCCTTGGGCACTGTTGGGGGAATGTAAAATGGCATGGCCACTATTGAACACAGTACAATGGTCCCCCCCAAAAAATAGAAAATAGAATAATCATATGATCTAGCAAGTCAACTTCTGAGCATACACCAAAAAGAACTGAAAGCATGGTCTCTAAGAAATATTTGTACACCCATATTCATAGCAGCATTATTCACAATAGTCAAAAGGTGGAAGCAACCCAAGTGTTCATAGACAGATAAATAAATAAAGAAAACATAGTATGTACATACAATGAAATATTATTCGACCTTAAAAAGGAAGGAAATTCTGAAGATACGTGCTAAGTGAAATAAGGTAGTCACAAAAGGACGAGTAATGTATGATTCCACTTATATGAAACACCTACAACAATGAAATTCATAGAGTCAGAAAGTAGGACTGTGGTTGCAGGGGCTGGGGTTGGAGGGGAACAGAGAGTTGTTGTTTAAAGAGTACAAGTTTCAGTTCTGCAACAAGAAAAGAATTCTGGAGATTGATTGCACAACAATGTGAATGTATTTAATGCTATTGAACTGTACTCTTAAAAATGGGTCAGGTGGTAAAGTTCATGTTATTTGTATTTTACCACAATTTCTTTAAAAACCTCTCTAGACAGTTATGTGCAGCCAGATCTGGGACCACTGGACTATATCCCACTGTGTTGCTGGTGACCAAAGTGGTCAAATTTCTTTCAATACTGCACATGGTGCTCTTGAGAGAAGAGGAGAGACTATATGGGGGTTTTCTCAATCCACTGTACCAAAATATAAAAGAATGAGGATTAAAGGACAAAGAGAAAATGAAAGGAAATTCAATAATTCCTTTTTCTTTTAGAATAAGTGAAATTTCTTTATGGAAGTAAAAGGAAGCCATGATCAGTTTCTCCCTTCAGAAAGCATGAAGGTGGCTCACCCTACAGCCTCGTTTTCCCTCGGGGTAGAGTCAATGGCCTGGAGTGTGCGGCCGGAAAGCGGAGGCTCAGAGACGGAGATCTCAACGTTAGCAGTGTCTTGTTCCTAAACCAGGAACTGATCAAGCCATGGAGATTCCCATGGAACACTCCCATTTTACCCATTAAAGGCTGGGAATAGGGGAATATGGATTTGTTCAAGACCTTATGATACTGGCTCAACATGAGGTTGACATAAGGTTCTACATAGTGTAGAAAAGAAACCATATTGTAACTTTGAATGACCTCTGATTAACTAACCCAGCTGGATATGCACCCTCCAGGAGATATATGTGCTCTCTAGATTTTATGGCCCCTCCCGGCTGCTATAAGTCAATAACTTTGTTCTTTTGAGATCCTTAGGAATGTGAGGACCCCCAGGCAGAGTCTATGCTGATAGCCATCGTCAATGATAACTGAAAGATCAGGGTATAGGGCCGTTGCTCCGATCTCTGATGCATATCCAGTAAAATGAAAGATTATCAGGAACTAAGACCAGATGTCTGCCCCACCTGGAGACCAGATGCCTCCCCCACCCAGAGACCAGCCCCCTATATAACTGGCCTGTACTGTTTGTTCTGTAAGATGGTTCTTTTGGACATTACCAGGCCATCTTCCCCCTTGCTAGCAAGCTGTGATAAAACACTTTCTCTCCTACCACCTTGCCTCTCGACTGACTATTGGCATCTCTGGCAGTGGGCAGATGACTCCCCTTGGGCAGTAACACTTACAGTGCTGGATTTAAAAGATGCTTTTGGATCCTCATCTCCCACCACCATACAGGAGATATCTGATTGCCTCGCCCTGCCTTCAGCAGAAATCCTGTTAGGTTTCTGTGATAATTGTGATTTCTAGTAAGAAATACCTTCATTTCTTTTCCGGCATAGAGCCCCTAAAACCCTTCTAATTTCTGCTTTTGTTGTAATAATTCAGTTCCTGAAATAACTCCAGAACAATAAAGGTGAAATGGGTATCTTTTGTTATTCATAACAAGCTCCTTTCAACCATTCCGGAATAAGATGACTTTTGAAAAGCCCCTAAAGGTGGGAGCTGTTTGCTGGGGAACCAATTGCGTGATTAGAGGGTTGGAAGTTTCAGCCCAATCCCCCTCTCCACACCACTGAGGTGGAGAGAAGGGCTGAAGATTGAGTTCAATATGGGGTTCAGAGAGCTTCCAGTTTAGTGAACACATGGAGATTCGGAGAGTGGTATGCCCAGAGAGAGCTTGGGAGCTCCACATCCCTCTCCCACATATCTTGCTCTATGCATCTCTTCTATCTGGCTGTTAAGTAAAATGTTTTAATCAAAACCAAGGAAGGGGGTCGTGGGAACATCTGGTCTGTGGCAGGTTGGTCAGAAGCACAGGTGACAACCTGGACTGGCAATTGGCATCTCTACATGACCAAGCTTTCAATAAGCTTAAAAACTTCTGGGGGTTGGCCTGGTGGTGTAGTGGTTAAGTTTGCGCATTTTGCTTTGGCAGCCCGGGATACGCCAGTTCAGATCCTGGGCCCGGACCTACTCATCGCTCACCAAGCCATGCTGAGGCGGTGTCCCACGTAGAAGAGCTACAACTCTGCAACTATGATACACAACTATGTACTGGGGCTTTGGGGAGAAAAAGGAAAAAGAGAAAGACTGGCAACAGATGTTAGTGCAGGGCCAATCTTCCTTAAAAATAAATAAATAAATAAATAAATAAATAAATAAATAAATAAATAAATAAAAACTTCTGGCTTTACCAGACCTGAGCAAAACATTTGAAATGTAACTTGAAAGGATGATGCCTCGAGCCTCTGGGAACGTCAAGTACCTCCTAGTATTCATAGATACCTTCACAGGGTAGGTTGAAGCTTTCCCTTCCAGAATTGAGAAGACCGCCGATATGCGAACCGGCCAGAATCAAGCCGTGGATGCACCACATCCGAGTGAGGCTCAGCCCCAAGACCAGCGCTCTCAGAAGCTGAAAAGAAGAAAACTGTTCTTGTGAGCCGCTGAAAGACCGTAAGCTGCTGTTCCGGGTTAAGACAGCCAACACTAAACAGTCAGATAAGTAAAATGAATTGGGTTCTTGCATTTTGGGTTCTGGAAATTTGGGTTAATCAAATATGGAATAAGGTGCCGTTCTAAGACTGTAGATAAAGGCACTCAAATAATGATAATGCACAATGTAACCCAGTACCTGAGAGTATTTTCAATTTCAGGTTGAAAAATTTCCTTCCTCAATTTACCCATCTTCTCCCCCTTTCAGTAGGAAGTAGCCAGAACGATCAATGCCCCACTTCCTAGAAGAATGAGGAAGGGAGAAAAGACAGTGGGGATTGAAGCCCGGAACCTGAGGGTTACTGTAGATATTCAATAAGCAACTGGCTGTTTTCCTCTTTAACCTGAGAGGAGACTCAGGGGCTAGAAGATTTGTTAGCTTGTTTTGCAGATGAAAGAGAATGCCTTCAGGGAGGCTGTGATCACTAGATGGCCAGCCTCTAGCAGCCATTGAAGCCCAGAAGTCAGATTGCCCAGGAGCTTATCGGGAGTGACCCCTTTGTTTCTCCGAAGCTCCTCCTGCCAAGACCCTTAGCTCTATAAAACCCCCCTGCTTTCTGCTCTGGGAAGGTGGATTTGAGTGAACCCCTGCTTCCACCTTATCATCTTGGCCAACTCGAATGGGGCCTTTCTCCATCTCCAAGCACCGATGTCTCAGTGTTTGGCGTGCTGTGCATCGGGCACATGGACTTGAGACTAAGAGGTTCAGTATCAGTAGCATAACGTAAATCCCAAGTCAGGGTCAGCCCTGGAGCAGAAGAGCTAGATCATACGACCAGGACCCCTAGTCAGCTACCTGGGGCTGGAGAGGAGGCACAGGTGCCACTTGGAGCCCGGGATTTGAGAAGATTGGCAAGGCAGCAGCCAGCCCTGGCAGAGCAAACAATCCCATTGTGGGGAAGAGAGGGGTTAGAAGACGCCACCTGTGCTGGCACATGGCGTCTGGTGAGTTTACTTCCAGGTGTCTAGAGTAGCTGTTCTACAAGTTAGCACCTTGACAGGCTGTGACTAGGGAGCAGATGTGATTGTGTGGCTGGAATAGAGAACGGCAAGGTGAACCATGACCAAAGATAAGGATTTCAAACAATGAAATCTTCTCACAGGCAGTGAGTCCAAGGAGAAAACCTGAATCCATGGTGTTGATCCAATGCCTCACTTGCGCTCCTCCCTGAAAGGGCAGGAAGTCTTCAGACCGTAGCACGGAGGGGGAGAAGCCTTCACTACCAGGAGATATTGGGGAGACCTCATCCTGAATCTGAAGAAGGAGCAAGAGGAACAACAAACACTAAATTGGAAGTAGGAGAGAAATAAAACAAAACCAGATGAAAAAACAACCAGGAAGGGCGAGTGACTCCTGATGGCTTCAGAGAAGTTTCTCAAGGATGGGAGACGGCAGGCTCCTGGACAGGCACTCACATCTTCCATAGCCACTGTCTTGGGGCGACCAGGGAGTAAGAAGATTGTATTATTCAATTCTAAGCGATGGAACGTTCAGCAACAAACGGAAGCTAAAAAGAGCTGACAGTCCTGAGAAGCCTCATTTTTTTGCTAGAAAGGGCCCTGCAAAGAGTTCTAGAATCTACTCCTTTCAGACCATCTATAGAGACAAAGCATATATTTTTTGCCTTATCGGAAAGAATATACAATTCACTGATATTTACTAAACTCTTAACGTGAAAAGCACAGAAACCATTTCTTTGTTGGTGGAAGGCCTTACACCTGCAGTAACAGTGGCCCTTAGCTGGGTACCCACCTTGTGCTGTGCTGTCCCACACGCTGTTTTATTTCATCCGTTGATAAACCTATGCTGTAGGTTGTGTTAGGCTGTGTTTTACTGATCAGGAAACTGAGGCTTAGAGGGTATGTGAATTGTTAAAAGATAAACTGAGTTGCATTAACATTTTCAAGAGTTTATTTGAGCATACGTGGATTCTAATTGGGCAGCCCCAAACCAGAAGTGGTTAGGAACACTCCACCAGCAGGAGCTCGGGGAGAGGTTTTTATGGAGAAGACATGCAAGTAAAGCAATGGAATTATTTGGTTGGCTACAGCTCAAGCAGTTGCCTTTATGTGGGAAAGCCTAGTTGGCTGTTCATGGTCCGTTGTCCTTAGGTTTCATTTTCTTGGATTTGAGTGCATTGACCCTGGCTTTGGTTTTGGTTAATCACGTAGGCTACCAAGGCATCAGAGCCCCCTCCGTCTAAGGGCCTCCTTGTTTGATTATTTTAACAGTATTGAGCCTAAGGGCACAGAATTACTAGGTCGCAGAGCTCAGATAAAGATCACTTTTGTGATTACCAACCTCTTCCTTTCTTGGTCATGCCATACAACCTTCCAGAAACTAGGAGAGCCATAACCTATTCAGACCAGAAGGAAAGCTGCAAGATATTACTACAGCATTAGATTTTCTAGCATAAAATATTAAATTCTACTTTAATAATATTCAGCTTGAGATAAGGCTTACACAATTAACATAGAGGAAGAAAAAATTGTTTCCTTATAACCCCCTTGAGGCTAGAACCTTCCTCTAAGAAGAGAAATACAAATGTATGTCCCAAGAAAGGATGGGATCTCTTCTTCAAGAGGACACAAAATCAGAATTTGATAAATATTTGCAGAATTCTTCCAATGTCAATGTCTCCTTCTGAGGACTGGAACAAACCAGGGCCGGCGCAGAGGAAACAGTCTGATCTCCCTTCCCAAAGACAGGAAGACTTGGAGAACCGAAGGATAAACTTGACCACACCTCTGAGGCCGGGAGGCTGCCACACTCACAGCAGGATTTCCTGGCAACCGTCCCAGTAATGTTTCACTGAAAATGGAGAAATCTGAAGGATAAGAGCAAAGAGGGAAAATGAAATAATATAGGATGTTTCCACAGCAACAACAAAGGACTCTCATAGAAAACAAGAAAACCTGAGCCCTTTTAGGAGGGTAGAAGCAATGTGTTGTTGTCCCATAGAAGCCACCATGAAAGAGAGCTCATCTAGTGAACTGTATGAGTCTAGTTTGCTCTTTGTTTAGAAAGATCATTCTGGTATATAGAATGATGGAGAGGGGAGTGGCTGTGGGGAGGCCAATTAGGAAGCAGCTTCAGTAGCAAGATGTGACCCTGAGTTGTCCTAGGGTGGAAGCGGCAGGATGAAGAGAAATGGGCAGATGTGAGATACGTGTTGAAGGCAGGACCCTGTGGCTTGCTGTCAGATTGGATATGGAGACTGGGGGAGAAGGGGAACCTGCCAACCTGGCTTTGGCTGGAGCAGCTGGGTAAATTTGGGTGAACAGGAAACACCGGGAAACAGGGCATTGGGGCCGAGGATCGATAATGTCAAGCTCAGCTTTGGACAAGCTGAATTATGAGTCTAGAAGACAAGCGGGGCAGTTGGCCACATTCTGATGCTTGACTCTGGCGCCCTGAAACTGTTTTTTTTTTCTCCCCATACACAAAAAATAGAAGTATTTCTACTTCCCTCACAGGGCCCTTTTGGATTTGAGGAGCTAATCTGCATCAACCTTTCAGAAGTGGTAAAGCAGTACGAAAGTATAAGATACAACATCTATTGGAAAAGGAACGTGTAATTGTCAATCAGCAGGTAGAAATATTGGTTCCCGAAGGCAGTGAGGTCAATTGTGGAAACTGGCAGCCAGATGGAAGCAATCAGCGTGGCATCGGAAAGCTGTCTCCCCCGCAACAAACACATTCCACGTACAGTTCTGTGGGCGGGGGGGAAGACGACGACTGTGTGTGCATTATTGTGACTGTGCATTTCTGTGTGTGAGTTCAATTCAACACAGGAATAATGAGGAAATGAGAAAGGAATGGAATGGAAGTTTCTAAGTGAAAGCTAAAGACAGAATCCCAGGCTTTGGTATGTGGTGAACATGTTTAAATTCTTTTCCCCTCTGGTCTGGGTCAGCAGGGTGAGTGTGCAGGAGTAAGTAAAAGGTAATACTTCAGGGAGGAAGAGTTTCCTTGTGGACATCCAAGAAACATTGGCTATGAAGACTGTGAGAGTAAAGAGAAATGAAAAATGGATTAGAAGTCCTGAAAGGCAAGTAGTGATGTGAGCTTTTCCAAGAGGCATGGCTAATGACGTAAGAATCTGATAAAATATCTTGTGCAGGATTCCATCCTGTTACAGAACTTAAGGGCAAAAAATGAATTCCAAAAAAGCAGTTCACTGGTGAGTCAGGAGGCATGGAGATCTGGTGATTGATGTTTGCTTTTTCTGTCATGCTTCTCTCTCAAACCCACCATTTTGTCTTGCTCTGGAAAGCTTCACCCCCTGACCTCAGGGGTAGGAACATTACCAGATGAGTCAAACACAGCATCCTGTAGCCCTGGCCCTAGAGAATAGACCATGGTGCACTTGGGGCCTGAGCAAGAGCAACTCAAGGCCTTCCCCAGGATTTTTCTACTGGGAGATTGCAGAGGAGAGCTACCAGTCCCCAGAGCCACAAGGATGACAATTGGACCTGCCAGCCACCATGGGTCCAGACTCACAGTCAGCCCACCTGTGAGAAACAAAGCCAAGTGATTAGTTAGCTATTGCTGTGAAACAAGTCACTCCCATATTTAATGGCTTGAAACAACTGCACTCTCTTCCTTTTTCAGTTCTATTGTGGTCAGGTGGATCTTTGCTGGACTCCTTTTGGCTCCTTCATGAGGCTGCATTCAACCAGTAGTTGGGCTGGGGCAGCTGGTGGTGGCAGCATCCCCAGCACTCAAGCCCCAAGCACAGAGCCTGTGGAGCCTCTGTTTGCATCATGTTTGCTGATGTACAGTTGGCCAAAGCAAATCACATGGCCAAGCCCGGAGTCAGAGTGGGAGTGGACAGCAGGAGGCGTGTCATACGGGGACCATCATTGGAACAATCTACCACACCAAGGTTCAGGCACCCCTGGTAGCATTAGAGCCCATGGCTCTGGGGTTCTTTGATTTGTGTTCCTGTCATTAGAAAGATCCCTGACTAATGAAGACAACCAGATACTAGAGATTATTCTTATTCAATAGTGCAGGGAAATTTCTCTAACAGGAGTATAGGGAAAATCATAGTGTCTTGGTCATCCAATTGCAGTTAAGTGTTTATTGAGAAGCTACCAAAACCCAGTGTAGAATAAAAAAAGATTACACTCTTCCAGGCTTCAAGTAGCTCACAATCTCCTGGGGAGACAAACCATTCACATACCGAAAGTTAAAATACAAGCTAACAATATGAGACATTATGAGGTACCTATCATTTATTGAACCCCTAGCAGGTGCTTTCACAACCTTTCATAGTAGCTGTGATTTCACCCCAGGTTCAGAAACAAAGCCGTGCAGCTCAGAGAATTTACACATCTTGCCCAAAGCAGACTTGATGAAATAAAAAATATCAAGCTGAGAACTGGGCATGGTTACTAAAGACGAGAGTGGTCAGAGAAGCCATCATAGAGGAGGCTGTATTATCTGTACTTCTACTCTCTGTAAATTGGTGCTTTAACGCCACTGGCCACTAGCTGTTCCCAAGCGTCTTCGTCCATTTGGGCTGCTATAACAAAGATGCCATGGACTGGGTGGCTTATAAACAACAGAAATTTATTTCTCACAGTTCTGGAGGCTGGGAAGTCCAAGATCAAGGTGCTGGCAGATTGGGTGGGTGTCTGGTGAGGACCTCCTTCCTGGTTCACAGGCTGTTTTTTCACTGTGTCCTCACACAGTGAAGGGGTGAGGGGTCTCTCTGGGGTCTCTTTTACAAGAGCACTAATCCCATCCATAAGGGCTCTGTCCTCATCATATAATCACCTCCCAAAGGCGCCACCTCCAAGCCTCATCACATAGGAGATTAGGTTTCAGTGCATGAATTTTGGAGGGGACACAAACATTCAGTCTATGGCACCAAGTAAACCCTGGCTCATCCAAAATCATGTGGAGACTCTAGATAGCCCCAAACTATACGCTCTATCAGTCACACTGTGCGTGAATTTCATGGGGGCACCACGTTCAAACATAGCTAGCCAATCTCAAGCCTGCTTACCCTACCTTGCCCCTTCCTTCCCACAGAAACCAAAATAAAGACACTTGCCCACAGTTCCCCCCTTTCCTCTCTCTCTGCCTGATGACCCACCCTGGTGCTTCCCTGAGTGGTGAGCTGTGTTTCTCTCCAGGGAACTGCAAGTACAGTAAAACCTTTAAATGTTCTCGGTCTCTCTCTCTCGATCTGTGTCTGGTCCTACCATACCTCACCCAAGGTAATATGCTTAAAACAGAGGCAGAACTTCCTATCTTGGAAAATCCCTGAGAGCCGATAGACACCACCTCACCCCATCCAGCACCTGGTGAGGTTCAGCTGTAATGATGGAGCAGTGGTGAAGCCACAGAAGAGCAACATTACAATGCAGTGGGCATCAGTGAGGTGCAAGAGTGGACCTGCTGGGTCCTGAAGCCATGTGTGAGAGTGGAGCATCATATCAGATCAAAGATAAGGATGCTTTTTAACAGAGACCTTGGGGAGATGCTCTCTCCTTTAGAAGACCACAATACATCCATGCCAGAGGGATTTTACGAGGTCATTGGGACAAATCTCTAAAGAAGAACAGGTGAAGGTCTTGAATACCCATGGCAGGTGTTTGCTTTGCTGTGATTCTGATTCTAGAGGCAGATCTACACTGCTGAAATGAACTAAAGAATCCCAGAAAACTCTTCAAACACTTCACCCTCCCAACAGTCTTTGGGCTTATATAATCAGAGCCAAGCTTTTTAATGTACTTTGGCTGTGTGGAGAGACCCTTTGAGGGAAAGAACAGCTAATTTTCACCGTGGTTCAATTCGAGGGAAAACCTCTTCACAGTCAATTCAAACCTACCTTGACCTTGAGCCCGCAAAGATCTGTGACCTCCACGGGCCTGGATCATAGCATTAAAAAAAAGCATTACTTTTACCAAATAAATTTGAAAGCTAAAGACCTGTGGATGGGACAGTAGCAAAAACTGATCAAATCCAGTAAGCTGATTTGTGTTTCACAAAGCCTTGGCTCCCAGGGCTGAAAATGATGTGAATTATTAGGAATTAAGAACAGTCTGGGATCCTCTCATCGCCCCCTGAGGCAGAGATTTCTCTTAAACTGTTGTGCAAAACAAATGCACCGTAGAAGACCAGAATGTCATGGGAATATTAACATGGTTGAAAGCATGTGCATTTAAAATTTTGATAATACTGCCAAACCATCCTGCTGAAGTCCAGTCTCTTGGAGAGTATCTTTTTCTTCATTGTCATTGGATATTCTTAGACTTTTGCCAAACTGAACAACAGAAAATGGTATTTCATGCTGTTATTTGCATTCCTTTAACCATGAGTGAGATTGAGCATTGTGTAATCTTTTTATAAGCCACATGTATTTATTTTCCTGTACATCACTTTTTTATCCATTATCCATTTTTCTTTAGGGGTTTTGAGATTTTTCTTATTGAGCTGTACGAGCTTTCCATAAATTAAGAAAATAAAATCTTTATGTGTTATAATTACTTTTCTCAATTTGTCATTTTTCTTCTGAATTTGTTAATAATTTGATTTTTAAATAGTCATATTCACCAATTGTTTCTCCAATGGCTTTGGAAATTTGTGTTCTTAGAAAGACGATAAATTCACTCATACTTTTACATTGTGTTTTTATTGTGGCAAAATCTTTCATTTCTCTGGAATTTGTACTAGAGGAAGGAGTGTGGTAGGAACCAGGGAGGTGGTCATATCTTCTTCCCAAACTTCCCCGTTTTCTTCCTGGGCCTATTTCTATGGTGCTGTATAATCAGAGGTGCTCAGACTTTGTGTGGCTTTTTACAACAGTTGTCCAAACTATATTATTCCTTTAATTTGCTGGCGATGCAAATTTCCTCTTTTTCAAGTTGTGATTTCTGCATTGACATTCATAATTGGGCTTGGTCTCTAGTTTCCTTTTCTGTGCTGTAATATTTGCTTTCTCCTTTTTGCTCTGTATATTGTTTTTTTTTCATAGAATATACTTAAAATTTTGTTTCTCATTGTATCAATTTTAGACATCATCTGTTCACTCCACATTGTCGAAGAAACAAAGGCATCACACTGGTTTCCACAGCCAGGTACCTCCTCCTGGGTTTTGTCATTTGTGCAGGGCTTTATAATTTAAGCAATTTACCTAAATTGCTTAAAACTATTTAGTGGCTCTACTATCTTTTGCTGTATATCAAATTGCCCTAAAACTAATGGTTTAAAATGCCAGTAATCATTCACCATTTCTGATAGTTTCTGCATGTCAGGAAATCAGGTCATAATGGGGACGGCTTGTCTCTGCTTGACGCTATTTGGGGCCTCAGCTGGAGGACTTGAAGGCTGGCGCCCGGAATCATACAAGAGTTCGTCCACTCCCGTGTCTAGTGGTTGATGTTGATGATGGCTGAGGGCCCAAAAGAGGCTGTTAGCTGAAACACCTGTATGTGGTCTCTCCCTGTAGCCTAGGATTCATTGCATCATAGTGTCCAGTTTCCAAGGATGAGCACGAGAGAGAAAAAGAGAGAGAGAGAAGCAGGCAGATGTTGTATCCTTTATGACCTAGCTTGGAAAATGACATAGCATCATTTTTGCCACTTGTGTTGATTAGGAGTGAGTCACAAAGTCCATTTCACATTCAAGAGGAGGGGACCTACACTCCACCTTGATGTGAGGAGCGTCAAAGAGTTTGCAGACGTCTTTTAAAGATTTTATTTATTCATTTTTTCCCCCCAAAGCCCCAGTAGATAGTTGTACGTCATAGGTCCGCATCCTTCTAGTTGCTGTACGTGGGACTCGGCCCCGGGTTGGACGGAGAAGTGGTGCCTCGGGGCACGCCCGGGATCCGAACCCGGGCCGCCAGCATCAGAGCGCGCGCACTTAACCGCTAAGCCACGGAGCCGGCCTGCAGACGTCTTTTAAAGTCACACAGTGGTTCTTAAGATGATGGCCTTAGGAGAATCATCAAGATCTGTGCTGTGTCCTGTGGGTTTTGCATGCATGGCCCCTAGCAACCTAAGCAGCCTCCTCCTCGACTGCGCCCTCCCGCTTTCCCTCCAGCAGATCCCACTGGCCTTGCAGTTCTCGGTGCCACTGCCCTTCAGATGTCACGCTCCTCTGCTTTGCTGTGCAATTCCTGGTGATGCTTCAGTTATCAGTTCAGCTGTCACTTCCTCAGAGAAGGGTTCCCTGACCTCCCTGACAGGGCTGATCTCCCTCTGCTGTCCACTCTTTTGGTGCTGTGTATCTGTCCTTCATAGCTCTCACCTCAGGTGACATTTTCATTGTGCTGTGTGACCATCTGTCTCCCTTGCTAGACAGTAAGCTCCCTGAGGCAGAGACTGTCTGCTGCTATTCACCAGCATCTCAGCATCTCGCACATACCTGGAACTTTAGACACTTGCTAAATATTTGTTGAATTAATGTGTCTCTTACCGTATTAAAAACAGACAATATCTATTTTCTTCACTAAGAAAAATATGGAAACTAACACACTTATACTTCCTCTCAAGCTCCATCTTCTACCTCCAATTATTTATTGGCAAAATGTGTCAATTTTCCATTGCCACATTCATCATATTTTCTGTCTATTGTCATACTTTCCTTTATTATTTAGTTTTACTTAAAATGCAAATGGGCTTGAGTTCACCACTGGTTGCTTCTTTTTTTTCTTATTGAGGTCACATTGGTTTATAACATTATATAAATTTCAGGTGTACATCATAATATTTCAACTGCTGTATAAACTACATCATGTTCACCACCACAAGTCTAGTTGTTATCCATCACCGTACACATGTGCTTTTTACTCTTTTCACCCAACTCTTTCTCTGGTAACTACTAATCTGTTCTCTGTGTCTACGTATTTGTCGTCATTCCTATTTTATCTTCCACATATGAGTGAAATTATATGGTATTTGTCTTTTTCTGTCTGACTTATTTCACTTAGCAAAATGCCCTTGAGGTCCATCCATATCGTTGCAAATGGCAAGATTTCATTTTTTTCTATTGCTGAGTAGTATTCCATTGTATATATACCACATCTTCTTTATCCATTTATCCATCGATGGGCGCTTAGGTTGTTCCACATCTTGGCTATTGTGAATAATGCTGCAATGAACATAGGGGTGCATATATCTTTCTGCCTCCAGTAATTTTATTGAGATAATAATGGTTTATAACATTGTGAAAATTCGGGTGTACATTATTGTTTATTGTTTTCTGCGTAGACTTCATTGTGGTCATCCCAAGTAGTCTAATTATTGTCTGTCAGCACACATATGTGTCCCTTTACCCCTTTCACCTACTGCGCCCACCCCCTTCCCCTCTGGTAACCACTACTCTGTTCTCTTTATTCGTGTATTTGTCATACTCCACATGCATACATCTTGTTGAATTAGTGTTTTCGTGTTCTTTGGATAAATACCCAGAAGTGGGATTGCTGGATCATATAGTAGTTCTATTTTTAATTTTTTGAGGAATTTTCATACTGTTTTCCATAGTGGCTATACCAGTATACATGCCACCAGCAGTGTATGAGGGTTCCTTTTTCTCCCACATTCTCTCCAACACTTGTTATTTCTTGTTTTTTTAATAATAGCCATTGTGACGCGTGTGAGGTGATATCTCATTGTGGTTTTGATTTGTATTTCCCTAATAATTAGTGATGAACATCTTTTCATGTGCTTGTTGGCCATCTGTATATCTTCTTTGGAAAAATTGTCTGTTCAGATGCTCTGCCCATTTTTCAGTCAGGTTGTTTGTTTCTTTGTTTTTGAGTTGTATGTGTTCTTTATATATTTTGGATATTAATGTCTTGTCGGATATATGATTTGCAAATATCTTCTCCCAATCGGTAGTTGTCTTTTTGTTTTGTTGATGGCTCCTTTTGCCGTGCAGAAGCTTTTTAATTTGACTTAGGCCCATTTGTTTATTTTTTCTTTTGTTTCCCTTGACTGAGAAGACATGATATTCAAAAAAATACTGTTAAAACCAATGTCAAAGAGTGTACCGCCTATGTGTTCTTTTAGGAGTTTTATGGTGTCACATCTTACATTTAAGTCTTCAATCCATTTTGAGTTATTTTTTTGTGTATGGTGTAAGATAGTGGTCTACTTTCATCCTTTTGCATGTGACTGTCCAGTTCTCCCAGCACCATTTACTAAAGAGACTTTCTTTTCTCCATTGTATGTTCTTAGCTCCTTTGTTGAAATTTAGCTGTCCATTGGGGCTTCTGTCATGATGCTTCACCTTTCGTCTTCTGGTTGTGTTCATTTTGTCCTCAGAGGTTCATTTAAAATGGGCATATGGACTCCATAGTCTCTCCTCTTTTATGTTTGATAGCATCTGCCTGTCGTGTCTATACCTAAAACTTTCTGGATAGAACATTCTTGGGGAACACTTTCTGTCCCTCAGCATCCTGGAGACACCACTACACTGGGAGTCAGTTCAGAGGTGGTTCAGAGCTCAGACCCTGGGTCCAGCCACCTGGTTTGACATCTTTATCACTTACTAACTGTACATTCTTGTGTAAGCTAATGAATCTCTTCATCCTTCAGTTTCCTCAGCTGTAAAATGGAGCCATAATGGTGTCTCAGGCAGGGTCACAGCAGGACAGAGATCGCACAGTTATATTGGTAAATTGAGGAGACTTTGATAAGGGACTACTTACAAGGTGTGGGCTACTAGCCTCAGGCACCTTTCCCTGCTTGAGTGAATGATGGGAAGGAGCAGTTACCAAACTCAGAGTCCAAGATGGCTGTGAGCAGGGCCTCTTGACAGGAGCTGAAATCTTCTGTCAAGGGAACAACCAGCTGGGAGGAAGATGGGGGAGCCCGTAACTCTCCACCCTCCTTCCCGGTCTTTGCATGGTAGTCCCCATCAGATAAACCCAACTGGACCCAAAGAACGAGGGAACTGGGAGCCAATTTAACACCAGATTAGTAGCTTGAAACTAGCCAAGGTGGGAGTCTACACCACAGGCATCAGCAAATGCAGCACATGGGGGCTTTTTATTGGAGAACCTCTTGTTCAACATTTACCAGTGCACTACTTTCTCTGGGTCAGCAATCAGGGTGGAGACGCATGGAGGGATCTGGAGGGGCAACAGTAAAAAGATATCTGGCACAAATGCCCCTGAGTATCATGTGAGAGAATACTTACCAAGTATTCAGCATGGTGCCTCTTGCTCTGTAATCACACAAAGGATATTAACTGTTACTAGTACCTTCTGGAACTGAGTGTTAAAGTGGAGAAGTTGGAGGGCAGCCCAATTTTCCTTATAATTCACTAATTCTGCCTGGATGGCACCAATTTCTTTCCTTCTCCTTGACTTGGAGTGACTTAGCCAGGGTGGGATTCAGTTTTGGTGATTTTCCATACCAGATTTTCAAGAACACACTGTGTCCTTTGCTCTGCTGATTCATTTTTCTTCTAATATATGTTTGGACACTTGCTCTATTGGCTTCTCTGCTCACATTCCATCTTCTTTGTATTCTGTGGCTATTGCCATCTGATTACTTTCATCTCTTGGTAGATTTTCTCTGCATTCACTATGCTTATCTCAAGCAATTCTTTTAGATTAGTAATTGGTATTCAGCTATTTCTGATCTATTCATGGTGACTTTACTAGTTTTTTTAAGGCCTTAAATTTGTTTCCTTTACCCTGACGCATCCTTGGGCGTCTCACTGTGTTGTCTACTCAGGCATCCAGAATGTAGTCTTTTCATGACTTTTGCTGTGTTTCCCATCCTGTTGAATCAAGTATGTTTGTACTGTTTTATTGTCATCTTGCTCATGCTTTACACCTGCACTTCTGTCAGGACCACTGCTCTACTTCCTTTAATGGGAGGACATTGGCTCCCTTCCACTCCCCTGACAGTGGTTGGCATTCCCTGGTAGAGTTGAGTTTGGCCCTAGGTACTGGGTGTTTCGTCATCTTCCTTGTACTTTGAAGGCAGAAGTGGAAGTGGAGAGGCCATCTGCACAGGCAGCCCCACTTTTCCCAATCACACCAAGTAATGAATAGGTTGAAGAACACAGGGTGCCTGTGTCACTTGGGATCTGGTACTCATCCCTGGAGCAGGGGAACCTGCTCATCACTCATTGCTCTCCTGACTGATGCCATCCGGGCCCTGGGCGATGCTTCTCCTCATCTCTTGCCCTGTGTCTACAAAACAAATGCGACCGTGTCCCATTGCCAGGAGAGTTTGCAGGTTGTTCTTCGGCCAGTGTTGGAGACGGACACTCCTTTGGATGCAAGGAGGATCTGACCAGTGGGAGTGAGAGCTTAGGGTAAAGAGGGGTAAACTGGGGGACTTGTCAAGTCTCTCTCAGACAGCCAGATGCCACTGGCACCTGGCAAAATGGGACTCCAATAGCACCAGAACCATCATCCCACTGCTCCTCACATTTCAGTTTGTGGTTCCGGAGGCACACACGAGTGTGTGTGGCTCTCCCAGTGGTTTCTCCAGCCCCTAAGAAAATGGTGCGATGTGGTGAAGCAATTATTGTTACTTTCAATTTGTATATGTATGAGTTTGTGTCATGAGAAAATAATTACATTGACACTTAGATGAACACTGGGTGATAGACATGCAAATAGTTTTATTTTTATAAAAATATTTATTTATAAGTAAATACAATATAAATGTTTTTATTTGTTAAAAATTTTATTGACAATTTTATATTCACTGATTATTAGTATTTTTCTCTTAATTTTAATAGATAATGACTATTTTGAGGGAAAAGATCTTTTTAGGGAAATGTATATTTTAATTTTTAAATTTTTTAATGCTTTATTACTTTTGATAAAAATAAATTCAAGTTTTGGTCATTTAAATTTTAATTCAATCGAATTTCATTTTTAATCCTTTAAATCAGGGTTTCTCAACTTTGGCATGTAGATCTTTTGGGGCAGATAATTCTTCGTGGGGGCCGTCCTGTGCACTGTAGGATGTTTAGCAGCATCCCTGGTCCCTATCCACTAGATGTCAACAGCAACTCCTCCCCATAATGATTTATGAATTAGGTATGTCTAAGTTTTATTACTCACCTAAATATCACTGACAGAACGCTCAGATGCTTGCAATCATCAGTCATCTCTGAGATTTTGCCAACTTCCAGTCATACAAAAGTCAAGGGTATACTGATATCTTTGGCTTTGCCTTTATGAAGGTATGTCAATCAAAGTAGAGGACAGAACATATTTAACGATTTACTGATTAGTTACCGTGGTTTATATCTTACGAATAGGTGGGCACGTAGCCTGTGGTCTGCTATGTGGCCCTGGGCCCTGAAGGTGTTAGAGGTGGCCCTGCCCCCAAGGCATGCCCAGCTTTAGTTGGGAGCCCTGGGCTCTGGTTTCTTTCCTTGCATTTTATTAGAAGCCCTGAAACAGGGCTCTCTCAACTTATTGGAATGCGTGTTCTAATTTTGCGGGAGGCTCCCTTGTGCTTCAGATTGCTTCCCCAGGCCAGGGTGGAGCCCTGAGCTTCCAACAGGGATGCCTGCACCGGCTGTTGGCTTTGTCCACCCACCAATGTCTCTGAGCAAACACCTCCACTGCTGGTGCTCCAGGGAGGGGCTAGTTACAGTCTGGGCTGGTATTTTCTGGGTGCCTCTCCTCCTTCAGAGGATGTTGTAGTTTCTGATGTAGTTTCTCTCGGTATTTGTTTCGCTAAGGTACTATTTGTGACTAGAGATTCTTATCTCTGACTATTTATGGTTTTCTCCTCTCTCTTCATCCCAATCTGGAAGAAGCAAGAGTGTGCACTTGAGTGGACTTTCAACAATCTTGTTACGTGGGACTTCTGTTTTAAGGATGGTTTCCATGCATCCTCTCCTTTTCCTTTGTTGAGGGTATTTTGTCAATAGTCTTTTCGCCACCAGAAGACTTGTCAGATGCAGTGTTAACCATGGGCAGACGCATCTGTTGAGTATGCAGACTCTTGCAACTTTTTGTACTTTCACTAGCTTCCATTTTGTAAATAATATGGATTGAAGCAAAGATCCTTTCTCTTTTTCTTTTTTTAAATTTGAGGGCTGCTGGTGCTCTGTCATGGTTTTCACCTATTTGATATGACAACATTAAGTTTTAGAGGGAAGAAGATTTTGAAATCTTGTCTTTCCCTCCATCTTTACCCAGAAGTTCCTGTTTTTAATTGGTAAAATGTTAGTATTTTAAGCTAATTTTGTCAGTGATTTTTAAAAATGCTTTATTTCAAAATGTCAAATCTAGTTTTTCCTATTAACTTATCCTGAGTCTATGGTTTAATAGTAGGCGATCAATTAGGTAACTTGTGATTCATTGTTATAGAATACTGTGCTACCAATAAAAAATCATCTTATAGGAGAACATTTATTGATGTGGAAAAATGCTCATGATATATTTATAGAGAAAAAGTAAGCCACAAAATAATATAATAATATGGTGACATTTTTGTAATGTTATACATTTACATGTATATGAAAAGTATACACTGGAATGTTAACCCAAGTCATCTCTACACAATGAGATTTTGAGGGACTTTTGTTATTTTTTTAAAAATTTGAGCTGTTCTTGTTCTCAAGTTTAATGTATTGAGCATGAGTCGGTCTTAAAATTAGAAAATAATTATTTGTAAAACAAACACAAGCCATGTAACATAGCTAGAGAAGTGAGTTTCAAAACTCCAAACTAACAACCCCGCTGGTGGAAGGTGCTGGAACCAGCTCCATGCTCATGGGTCTAACAGCCCCAGTGGGGACAACAAGCTCCTGCTCAGAACTTCCCCAGCCCCATCCTTTTACATTTTGCATATGACCCCGTGATTAGGGGCCCTTCTTCCCTCAACATGTGCTAGTGATGCTGAGGCACTTCTCATTTTCATTGACCAAGAACCAATGGAAACACAGCAGCGCTGTTTCGAGGTGGACTTCTTGCTTCAAGGGCAGTAGAATCAGACACAGCATGGATTTTTCAGTGCTACTTGAATTACTCAGGTCAGTATTTATTTGTTTAGGATTTATACCTCTGGTCTCCACATCTCCTTCCCAGTAGGGAATTACCCAGATAATCGTGCAGCTGTGCAGACTTCTCCCCAAAGGTCATAAGCTTTGGTCCCACCATCAGGAAACATGTGTTTCTTGTCCTCGGAAAGGATTGTTCTTGGCTTTAAATCCCAGTACTTAGCACTTGTAAAATTGAGATAAAGCACGTTGGCAGCTTTGGGACTTCTGCAAGCCAACAACTAAGACTAGACTTTGGAAAGACTAAACTGCTACATCCATTCTGGAATTGCATTTCGTATTTCCTCTATAAGGGCTTCACACCACTCACCTGGGGTTTCTAAATCATCTCGGCCAGCCAGTCTGTTTTACAGCCCGGAGGTGATGTTTACTTCCCGCCCGCACTTTCACAGTGAATCAGGAGAGTTCAGAGACTGGAAAGCAGGCTTGCCCCAAGCCACAGGAAAGCCTGAGCCTGGGTCCTGATTCAGAACTGGGCCCGAGGATCTGGGGCCACACAGCTCTGCTTCTCTTCTTGGGTGCATCCTGCAACCCAAACATGTGCTTCCAAGCAAAGGCAGCGTGCCCTGAAATGTCCAACACACTCTTCAACCCCGCATTTAGACTCATTGCTTAGAAATGGGGTGAACTTTTAAAAAAATATTTGTGGAGAATATAATTTACATACAATAAAACACATAGTTCTTCAGTGTTGATTCTTTGAGTTGGTCAGTTGTATACACCTGTGTACACTCAACATTCGGTACAAGATATAGAGCATTCACATCACCCCAGATGGTTCCCTGTGCTTCTTCACAGTCAAGCACCCCTTGCCCTGGCTCGAGGTAACCTCAATCTGGCTTTCCATGGATTAATCTTGCGAGTTCTACAACTTCATATAAATGGAAACATACAATATGTGTTAGGCTTCTATAACTCAGCATGTCTGTAATATTTATCCATGCTGTTGCATGCATCAGAAATTCATTCCTTTTTACTGTTGAGTAGAAGCCCAAGAATATATCTCATTGATGGACATCTGGATGGCTTGTACTTTGGGACTATTATGAGTAAGGCTACTATGAACATTCTTGGACAGGACTTCTTGTGGATATATTGCTGGGTTGATGTATGCTTAACTTTATAAGAAATGGAATGGAGTGATTTTGAAAATTGAAATTTCTGATAGACTCATGGCCTCTCAGAGGTGAAAGGAAACTTTGATTTCTTGGTCATTTAGCCCAACCTCATCATTTAAGATAAAAGCAACTGAGATACAGAGGGGTCACATGACCCTCCCCCAACTGGCTGTATGGCCAATAAATAGCAGAGCAGGGACCTGGGCCCCCCTCTTCTGACTTCGTGCTTCCTTAGAGAGAAATATCAGAAAATCCTATTTGCTCCCACTTGTCAGGTAGAAATTACTTCTAAATGGATGAGTTCATTCTCCTGCCTACACTCACAATGAAGAAAATTGAATCTGTGATGACTTTATTGAATCCATGCAGGGCTGTGTTACGCATGGATTCTCGTGGTATCGTATCACAGCTACAGACAGGGATGGAGATATGGTGACTCTACACTGTCTTAAGGACATGTTTTGAACTAAAGTTCCCCAAATACGTAGTATCGATTGGGCTTTACCTCTTGCTGAGAAAACAAATGTTGATAACTTTTGACCTAGAAATGGTAATTCCACTTCTAGAAACTTCTCCTAAGGACATAAATACAGTTGTGTCCTAAGGACATAAATACAAAAGTGTGGGGGATTTATGGAGAGGTGTCTGCATTGTTTATAACAAAGAAAAAGAAATATCAAATTCAATTATTATAAATCCATATGATAGATTATCATGTCATTACAAAAATGTTACAAAAAATTTATATTTTAAAGCATGGTAAAATTGTATAAAATACTTTTATCTACAATATTCTTAGAAACAGTCTAAAAGAGAATAAGCAAAATAAGAGTAATAATAAACAAAAGAGCTCACTGAAGCGGCTCTGATGCTGAGGTGGAGGGGGCTCTCGGGTTCTCTTTCTCACTCTTCTGTACTCTCAACCCTTCAACACCTGTTGACTGGACACCCACCCTGTGGCAGGCACCTGCCAGGTGCTTGGGATGCAGCAGGGGCTAAAGCTGAGATTTGACTCCGTGGAGCTCACATTCTAGCTAGCAGGTTGGGGGCACAGCAATAATTCATTAAATAGGTAATAAATACTGTGTAATTAGATAGGGACCAGTGCTATAGAGAAATGTTAAGCAAAGCAGAGTCATTTGGAGGGCTGATGGGGTGGAGACAAAAGTCATCATTTAAATAAAACGATCAGAAGAAGCCTCCCTAAGAAGATGACATTTCCACCAGGACTGAGAAGGGCAGGGCATGCTGTCTACGGACATCTGGGGGAAGAGCATCCTCAACACAGGGACGGCGGTGCACGGGCCCTCAGGTGCGAGCATGTTGGTGAGGCTGGAGCATGGTGAGAGGGATGTAGAACAGGAGTTGAGCTCAGAGGACAGGACCTCGTCTTATAGGGCAGCTTTGGCACCGGGAACTGGAACCGAGGAGCCCCCGGTGGCAATTTATCTCCCTGAGGTCCCTCTGGCTTCTGTGTGAAGGATGGACAAGGTGTAAGGAGGCAGGGAGACCTCCTCTTCTTGACCTGTTACCATTGCCTGGTTGGCCATGCCCTTCTTAAACGCAAGAGATGACAGGGGCCTGGGCACTGTCAGCAGGGATGCGATTTTGGTACATTTTTATTTTTTATTTTTTGGTGAGGAAGACTGTCACTGAGCTAACATCTGTGCCAATCCTCCTCCACTCCGTATGTGGGTTGCTGCCACAGCATGGCTCGAAGAGGGGTGTGTAGGTTGTCCACACCTGGGATCCGAACCCATGAACCCTGGGCCGTCAAAGCAGATCACGCAAACCTAACCACTATACCACAGGGCAAGACCTCCGATTCTGGTATATTTTGAAGATGGAATTAACAGATCTTGCTGTTGGAGAGGATGTGGGGCATGAGGAAAAGAGTCAAGGATGCCTCTGAGGTTTTATTTATTTATTTATTTATTTTTGTGAGGAAGATCAGCCCTGAGCTAATATCCATGCTAATCCTCCTCTTTTTGCTGAGAAAGACCGGCTCTGAGCTAACATCTATTGCCAATCCTCCTCCTTTTTTTTTTTTTTTTCCCCAAAGCCCCAGTAGATAGTTCTATGTCATAGCTGCACATCCTTCTAGTTGCTGTATGTGGGACGCGGCCTCAGCATGGCCAGAGAAGCGATGCGTCGGTGCGTGCCCGGGATCCGAACCTGGGCCACCAGTAGCGGAGTGCGCGCACTTAACTGCTAAGCCACGGGGCCGGCCCTGAGGGTTTTGAAGTTAGCCACTGGAAGAATGAGATGGTGACAATAAAGGAAGAGAAGATAGATGCGGTGGGAAGATGAGCAGTTCCATTTTGGAGATGTTGCATTTAGATGCCCAGTAGACATCCAAGTGGGGGTCTGGGTAGTTAGTTAGATATGTGAGTCTTGAGCTCAAGGAAGAGGTGCAGGCTGGAGATGAATATACTGGCATTGTTAGGGTATGGCTGGCTTTCAAAATCATGAGGCTGGATGAGATCAGATCATCTGGAAAGCAAGCATCGTAAGGAAAGAGAAGCTGATTATGGAGAGAAAAGCAAAACCCAGCAAACCAAACTGAAAAGGAGAACCAAGAAGCTGGCAGCCAAGTGTGAGAAGTGTTTAAGGAGAAGGGCATGGCCGGCTGCACACAGGTCAAGAAGAGGAGGGCAGGGCTCTGACCACGGCATCAGTAAGTGGACATCATCAGCTGTTTTGTCTCCAGTACCTGAGGCAGTACCTGGACTCTACAGGTATGGAATGATTGATTGAGTGGCAGGGGCATCTGAACTTGACTCACATACCCCTGATCTGAGCATGCTCAGGAGAAAATGAGATTTCTTTTAAAGGAGATCAAGGAAATGAAGTGGTCCCTGGAGGGGAATATAAGGCTAAGATAGGGATTTCTCAGAGAGGAGAAATGGCAGGATGTTTACATAATAGTGGGAATGATCCAGCAGAGAGGAAAAATTAAAAATATTCTGCCAATTGCCATAACAAATGCTACTCTAACAGATTGGCAAGGCAAAGATACCTTGATCAGCACAGGACAAAAATGCAAGCTTAACAGGTCAAGTCGTGAAAGTGTGAGCCTGTCAGAAGCGCTCAGTGGGGAGCGTGGTCTCCTGAATTCTGCTCCAGCTCTGCCCCTGATTTGCTGTAGACCCTGGACAGGTCATTTGTCCTCTCCTTGTCTCTTCCTCTTTAACTATACACTGAAAGGTTGGGATCCAACCCTCCCAGCTCTCACTCCCATGATAACTCAATGAAGGGCCCCCAATAGGCCATCAGCTCCTCGCTATCACTGTGCAATCCAGAACCCAAATAATGCAAGTCGGTATTCATACTCTGTGCGAGTGAAGTGCAGATCTTCAGCAGGGAAACAGTTCAAGGCCTTCTGTGATCAGCTGGGAGACAGATCATCGGAAGCAATGAAGTCTTACCCAACATCTTGATTAAGTTTTCATAAAGATATGGGATTAACATCAAATGAAGTGCAACTGTCAACTTTTGAGCCCAAAACAGAATTCAGAATTGAGTGAGGCCAAATGAATGTCCAACTGTTGAATGAAGGAAAGGGTGAGATTTTAAAGGGCTCTAGTCTTGGAGTTGTCAGGACTTTCCCAGAGAAGTGTTCACGTGTGTTGTGTGTTCTAATATGAGCGGGAAAGATGGAATCCTGGGGGGAAGGGAAGCTAAGAGGCTCGTTGAATGGAGCTCCTTGAAAAGGAATCGCTTCTCTAACACCTTTTGTTATTCAGCACTCCTTGTGCTTCTGTTTCATGTTACTGTTTTACTTACTGCTAGATGATCTTGAATAAGTCATCTAAGCTCTTTGAGAATCACTTCTCTCATCTCTGAAATGGGCATAATGAGAATACTTTGCAGGATTGGAGAGAAGATTAAAGTTTTGTGATTTGTATAAAATAAAGTACTTTGTGAATTGTAAGGTCCGTAGAACTGTTAGTTCGTCTTTCAACAAATATTGATTGTTCTCCATGCTGTTGTTATTAGGGCAACTGGTAACTTTGGAATGTGGTTTAACCATGAGTGTGGCTTAGAATGAGCCGAAGAAGTAACCAAAGGGAAACTCTGCAAGTGGGCTGAATCTAGAAAGCACTTCTGGTCACAGGTGGAGAGTCCATCAATGGAACACGCCTACTTGGGACAGCTTTGCAAAGGACTTCATCTTCGTGGTGAGGAGCGAGCCTTGCATTTCTCTGGGCATCTGGCTCGGAATAACCCAGGGAAGACCTCCTCTCCCTGCTGGGACTGGTCAGCAGATTCACTTCCTGGAGTGTCCCAAGTTAGCCTCCCCACAGCTGGCACTCAAGGAGGGATATACATTTTCTGAGAGGACTCCCTTAATCCTGCTTTTCGGCTCAGCCCCCTGGTACTTTGCCCTGGCTGATGGATCAAGGAGAAAAAAATGAGCAACTTTTCTGATAGTGTAACTGATATTTCTTTATCCCAGGAACTTGTTTTGGTGCAAAGCTTATAGCACGAAAGTTCAAGACTCAAAAAAGCCAAAATAGTTACAATTATTTTAGAGACATTTTACAACTACTTTACAAATATGTATAATATTTATGTATTTAAAATACAGTAATTCTTCTGAAACACTACCAACTTCTCATTATTTGTAAATTAAGATTGTTCCAGGTATTATTCCAGTTCAAGTCCAGCCAATTTCGGTTCAATCTATTCTGACATCAAATTTCTAGAAAAGCTGAGCATTTCTAACAGGAAGTATATTTGAGAGCTCAATTGAATAATATCAAATAATTTTTAGATCTCCACTTTGAGAATGTGGGCTAATGTAGGTAGGACAGATTTCTGCAGCTCTCTGTGGGCTCTCTTATTAAGATTGCTTTACTCAATACGCAGGAATTTCCCAAATGATTTTAAGGATGACTTGATCTTTCTAGACGGGATAGGAAGAGGGGCCAAGAGGGCTTATTCTGCATCATCTCTATCCCACTTCTCAGAAAGGTCACTGGGGACATTTTTCTTCCTCCAAAGCCTCCCCTGTCTTTTAAGTCCACACCCCTTTTGGCCCCTTGATATCCAGCTGGGTAGCTTGGCTTAAAAAATTGTTATCTCATTCACTAACTCAGCAAATATTTCCTGAGTACATCCTGTGTCCAAGTGCCATGCTAGAATGGGGCTGAGACAGCAGTCTCACAGTCAGGGCAGTGGGCAATGACATCACAGTGTGCCATATTAAGCTAAGTTTGGGGGTGGGGCAAATTGGAGGATGCCCCAAACTCAGCCTTGGGGAGTTGAAGACTTCCTAGAGAGAGCGATATTGAGCTTGAGACCTCAAGGACAGGCAGGAATTTGAAAGCGAATAAGGATCGGGAAGGGGTTGAGTGGGGACAGAGCAAAGGTGTGCAAAGGTGCCAGGGCAAAGGAGAGTCAGGTGTGTGCGTCAACTGCACAGAGCCATTAGAGTGGCCATTTTGGGTCTGACTAGAGGAGGTGAGGACAGGAGGCTGGGAGAGGGGCAGGGGCAGATCCTGGGAGCCCCAAATGCCAGCTTAGAGAGACTGAACTTGATCCTGAGAAAATGGAATGTCACAGAGAGGAATAAAGAAGGATGTGGTCATCATAATCGGACAAGTGTTGGGAGTAACTTAATCTAGGGCTGGTGGAAGCAGAGATGAGGAGAGAGAAAGGCGGTGGATTTAAGAGCTGGAGAATAGAATTGCCAGGGCTTGGGGATGGATTGATGAGATTCATGCCTGAGTACTGGGACCATTAATAGGAAGGGGGTAGTTTTAAGGCCCAAGATGCTGAGTTATGCAATGATCATTTTGAGTTTGATACACCTGTGGTGATCACGCCGACTCAGTGGGTGAGGAAAGGACCTGAGCTCTCTCATTTGCCACACCATTCCCCACCCTGCCCACGCAAGCAGGCATCCACAGCTCTGATTAAATGAATGGGCAAGTAAATGAGTGAGCGAATGGATGAATCTTGGTGAATACGGTCAGCTGACATTTTTATACACCTTGGACGTGGAGAGAGACCGAGGCTGGCATGGTCATTGGGGGCAGCCTCTGGAGCGGACATCACTGCTAGGGTTTGCGTGTTAAAAGCAAAGAGGCTGAGGGCAGGGTCTAGACACCAAGATTGAAGAGGCCGGCAGAGAGAACCTGGAAGGAGAGTGAGAAGGGCAGCCAGAAGCATGGAGGAGAACTGGAGTCTGAGAATCCTAAACGCTGAGGAGAGGACAGTGAAGGTAAAACCGAGAAGGGGTCATTAGGGTTAGTAATAGGGAGGTTGTGATGATCTTTGTGAAATGGTTAGGGCAGGGCAACAGAGCCTTGTCCTTCAAATCTGCCCTTTGATCCATGACCCTGGACAACAAGTAGTCACCTGTGGTAAAGACAAAGTGAAAGAAATAGCCATGCTCAGCCCCTTTGCACACCACCTTTCAGGGGAGAGTCAGAGGGAGCATGCAGAGCACACGTGTTTGTCTCATGTGCCTCTCTGTCTGGTTAAAGGTAATGCGATTGCTTCTGCCTTCCCAGAGGAACCAAGTGGCTCCCACGTTCCTCAGCAAAGGCAAAGCCACATACAAGGGCAGAGGCCACGGCTGGGAATGTTTTTGTAGTTAATGTTTTGTCGTTGAATCATATTGGCAAAATTGTTTCCAAGTTGCTCAAACATAGATTGAGAAGCCGAGTGTTTTGCTGGAGGTTAGCATTCTTCTGTGATGACATCACGTGGCTCATGTCACCAGCTAAAGTATCATCAATAAAGCAAGTGGTTAATTCTATGAGTACTGAAAAATACGCTTTTCCTCAAATAATGAAGTATGGAGAAACAAAATTGGTTCTAACCTGGAGACTCTTTGGCAACTTGACAATCTAGTTAGTTGCTGCTCTGGGCATGTCATGAAAACAAAACAGGATAGAAAAAACAAAAACCCCTCTGTTCTTCACTAGCATTTATCTTTGAGCCTAAGTGGATTTTGAGAAAATTCTGAAAGGAATTAGCTTTAGAGAAATGCAATACAAATGTAGGAGGAAAACAATGCCAGGGTTCTGGAACAATACCACACGTCAGAATTATTTCCAAAAAATACTCTCCTGTGACTTCCTATATTTTCTTTGTTTTTGGGCTGCATAAGAGAATGTTTTCTTAAAAGAAAGCATGTAAAATGAAACAAGAATGACTACTGGCTGACCCAGGGATTTTTTCCCCCAGCAAGCGCACGCACTGGGACTTCAGACTTCTTTAACTAAGTAAGTACGAGTGCTACACCACGAGATCACGAAGACAGTGGAAAATGTGCTGCATGACAACACCACCAAATCTCTCGTTTCTCCAGAGACCCAAGAGTGGAATAAAAGGGGGAGAATTAGCAAATGTTGGAGTAGAACCATTTGTTCTGTGGTACAAAGCAGAAGAGTACTGGGTGGGTGCAGAACCCCAGGATCTGCGAAGTTGAGAACAAGATGGCACCATGGGGATTCACCAAAGGATAGTCTCCTGTTAAGGCTGCTTGATGCTAACCAACCTGACTCACATCCCCTCATCAAATTGGTAGTGACCACTAACAAATACAAACATTCTTCCTGGATTTTGCTTTCCAAAATAAATATTTCTTGAAATACTTTATTTTTCTGCTTCCGTGATTCATGATCTCCTCATGTTACTCCAACCCTCTGGCCAGCTCTTCCCATCTCCTTTGCTGTCCTCCATCTCTCTTTGTCTTCTCAATGCAGAATGCGCCCTTCCCTTTTCCTTCTGAACACTCTTCCTGCCTGACCCCATCTAGTCCTCTGGTTTAAATGCCATGTAAACGTTGGTGAATCCCCAACCTATCTCTCTGATATTACCTCTACCTAGACCTCATATACTTTATATACCAAGATGATGTTACCCTTGCCGTCAGCAAATCTCATTTACTTTACCTCCAAATAGGTGTGAAGCTGGTAGTTCCATCTGCACCACTGATCCAAGACATTCTCATCTCTCCTTTGAATGACTGAGTAAATTCCACCTTCTGCTTCTTGACCCTCCACAATAGAGTCTTCTCTGTAGAACTGAGAGTAAACTTTTGGAAATAGAAATCAGCCTAAAATCTGCCAATGGCTTCTCATAGAACGTAAAATAAATCCTAACCCCTCCCCTCAGTATATGCACCTCTCTGCATGCCCCACCTCATCTCACACCACACTCCCCTTCTTCGATTCTGTGCTCTGGCAATGCTTACCTGCTCTCAGGTCTGGAATGTGCCAGGCTTGTTTCAGCCTCAAGGTCTTTGCATGAATGGTTTCCTCTACTGTCCATGCTTTCTCTCAGTCTGTGCCATTCTAGCTCATTCTATGTCATTCAGAATCAATCTAAAGATGACCTTCTCAGAAAGAACTTTTAAAGTGGTCACCACCATCACGTCTCTGTTTCCACCTCTGCCCAGCACTGATTTTCCCCTTGTTCAGTATGTATTGATTTGCTATTATCTGTCTACATGGGGATGTACTCTCCATGAAGAGGTGCTTTGTCTGTCTGTTACAGGGTGTGGGACAGGCCTTAGTGCATAGCCCTATAAACATTTGTTGAATGATTGATTGACTCAGTGAACAACTCGTGGATATCCCTCCTGGACTCTGCTTCAAGGGGCTTACCCAAATAAGACGTTGAAGATTTGATCTTAATTCAATATGACTGTCAAAATTCCAAGAAGTTGGAATAAAGATAATGTTATGTTTGAAATATGTCTGGAAATGTCACAGCAGAAATCATTTCCAATTTCAAATTGATTCCACCTTTGATTTGCCCTCCTGTCCCGCCTCTCGCCTCGTCGTATCTAGAGTGAGGAGAAAATCCCTCAGTTCTGCAGCTGGCTTTCTCTTCCGCTTCATCACTCACAGAAGCGACGAATACAAATTATGTTGATGAAAAGTAATAGAATACAACAAAGCAATTTTTTCCAAAAAACTTTTATTACCTATTTGACTGGATTCAACCTTTAATCATGCCTTTAAATCGAAGTTCACTGAACTGTATGATAGAGAGCGGATCAGCGCTCGCCCGGGCTGGGGACAGGGTGATGGTCAACGGCAAAGGGCGAAAGGACTTTCTGAGGTGATGGAAATGTGAGTTTTATTGGGGCGGTATTTAAATGGCTGTATGCATTTGGCAAAACTTATCAAACTGTTCACTGAAAATGTGTGCATTTATTGCATGCAAATTATACCTTAATAAAGTGATTTTAAAAATCCATAAGAATTACTCTGCCCAATACCTTCTGTTGATGACTCTCATATCCCAGAACATTATATCCTAGTACATTGTATAGCATGAATTTGAACAGAGTTGCTCTGACAAATCATGATCTTAATCCTGTATAAAACCATCACCTAAGAACTCTTTTTTTCTATTTGAGGGGAAAAAATATTTCTTTATCTTAATCCAGATGTATAGTGGTCACCCAAATATTTTCACTGAACAAATTATCTGTCTTAATTTGGATTCCCCTAAAAGCAGACCCTGAGAAGAGGATTTGAGTGCAAGTCATTAACTGGGAGGTGGTCCTATGGACCCCACTCTGGTGGGGAAGTGGGAATGTGAGAGAGGGCAGAGAAGGAAGCTGGTACAGGATGGGTTAATGAGCAGGCGACCATGCTGGACACATGGGGCTCAGTCCTGTGGGAGATCTGTGGGAGAGGGTGTAGAAGATGCCTCCAAGTCGTCCTACCCGAAGGAGGAGGAGGCGGTGACATGCCCCCACAGACTCCATTGACTGGACTCTGCTCCTAGGGCAGTGACTCTACTGAACTTTCCTCCGGCCCTGCTCATCAGCCAAGCATGCTTTGGGGACCAGAAAAAGCTGTCCAAGTCAAACCCACTCACACTAAGAAGATGCTGGGTTTGGTGGAGGGAAACAGTGGGTGCTGAGAGGAATGTGGACCACAACAGGGGCTGCGGGGCTGCTAACTATCTTTACTCGCACATGAAAAACCCAGCCAAAGCTTTCTCATTTGGGGGTTTTGATTATTTGTTTTCCTCTCTCTGCTATAACGGTTGAGTGATTCTTTGTGGCTGTTCGTTAGCTCTAAATTAAAACATCAAGATTAATCGTAGTAAAAGGTAATGACTTATACTAATCACATTATAAAATCCACCTATACACATGAGAATGCCATTCCAATTTATTGAGCCCTTGTTATGGACCAGATACCAAAATCAAGTGCTTACTTGTCAAAACAACCCTAGGCTGAGGGTGAGGATGTTTATCCCCACTTTACGGTTGGAGAAACTAAGGCTTTGGAAGGTTAAGTAATTGCCCAGGTTCTGGAGTTGGCAAACATGGCCAGAGTTCAAAGCCAGGCTGCCCCTGCCCAAGATCTCAACCATTAGTCTCCACGGTTGCTCCAAATGTTCAACACAGGAGCACAGTGCTCCTTCCCCAGTGGGCAGCTACCTCTCCAAATCAGAGGATCTGAGATGTACACAAGTAGTCAAAAAGGATGTTGGTGGGCATAGAATCAGAGCAAAAACACCTAGTGCTTAGAGACACGAAGTGTGTAAAAGCAATTTGCATAAATCCCACCAAGATGTTCAACATGTAAGTTTTTAGACATTGAACCTATCTATTTTAAAGAATGGAAGATGTTTTAAGAATTATATTCCTGATGAAGCCTGATCTTACCTGTAAGAGTCATTCTACAGCAGCATTTCTAATTTGGCAATGTTAACATTTTGGATGGAATAGTTCTTTGTTGTCAGGGACTATCTCATGCAGTGTAGGATGTTTAGAAGCATCCCCAACTTACATAGTGGTTTGAAGAAAAAAAACTTACCAAGGGGTTTGAAAAACAAGAAATATATTTTAGCAAGACAGTTTTATGGTTTGGTTTACACCTGAATGCATTGTTGCTTATTTTGTTTCTTTTCTGGGTGGACAGTAACATAATAGGACCAATAATTTTCAATGTATTTTTAAGTTTAACCCTGAGAAATTCACATGACTATTATGTTGCACATCATTCTTTTCCTCTACCGTGATTATAATCTGAGGCCAATATACCCTGCATAAGTATTTTGTGTTTCTAACATCCCAAACGTTTTGTCTGCACTCAACAGAAATTAAAAATACTAAACAATATTAAGATCTTTTTTTTTCCAGAGAAGTCTTCTAAATTATTATTATTATTTTTTTTAAAGATGTGGGCTGGCCCCATGGCCTAGTGACTAAGTTCAGCACACTCTGCTTTGGTGGGCTGGGTTTGGTTCCCAGGCACGGACTTACACCACTGGTCAGTGGCCATGCTGTGGCAGCAACCCACATACCAAATAGAGGAAGACTGACACAATTATTAGCTCAGGGTGAATCTTCCTCAGCAAAAAAATTAAAAAAATAAATATGCTCAACAAATGTTTACAAGGAAAAATCCATTTTCTCCTCTGCTAACGTAATAAAAAAGGAATTAGCCCGCATAATGACCTATTACAACAATGATTGCTTTTAGCATACAAATTGAAAACTATTTATTTTAGTATTGGCTTGTCTAGGGCCTGAGATAGTAGGGTCTGAGGAGTAGGCCCCTGGCACTGACCACATGCGCTACAGACAGCTGAGTATCCCGGCCAGTGGACACTTACAGAATTCGTTCTCTTCAACCATCCTACCATATGCAATATTTGTGAACAACTCACTTATCTTCACATTTTCTGCTCAGTGGTCCCCACGGCACAATATGTCTTTGATTTTTCTTCTCTCTCTCCCCCCATGGATATATGGTTAACAGTAGGACTGGATGACTGATTGTGTAGCAGAGAAGTGTCTGGGGGATAATCCTCTCTTGCTATAACTCTCCTCCTTTCTTTTCTGCCAACAATGCTTTGCCTGACTCCCCTTTCCATCCTGGAATGCAGGATTAATTGGCCTCCCTCCTGACTGACATCCTCCTCCTCTGCTTGTGTCTCCTGGGCTCACCCAAACAAACCACTTATGCGTCTTTGGGACCCAAACTAAGACGGCATATTAATACTACGAAATTTAGTATACCTTGTCCTGACTCCGCAAACAGATTTTCAAGTTCCTGGGGGCAGAGACCAGGTTTGATATGATTGTACCATCCATACTCAGCTTAGAGCACCATACAGTAGACCCACAAGTACCTTGTGATTTTATTAAAAGCTCTATGGAATTAAAATATTACTTTTTTTTCCACAGAACTTTGGTTAAAGCACCAGAACTCAGGAGCCAGAAGAAGCCTAGCCTGCATCTCTGGGTCACAATCCCATCTGCCCTTAAACTGCACCCCGGTGGGCGGTGTAGAAATGACCCAGGGAAGGGAAAGCAGCCTCGAGCGGTATTGTCAAGGGAACACGGGGCGGCTGAGGGGAACTCTGCACCTTCTATTGCTAGTCTCTTTGCATGGGCTGCTAGGGAACTTAAATCCAAATATGGGCTCACTTCTAGCAAAGTGTTGACTGCATTCCGTGTGTTTTTCTACCTCGTTTCTAGCTGTTGCTTATTCCCCCTTCCATCCTTTCTATCCCATCCATTTTCTTACTTATTTTTATCCTGTAAACAATAAGATAAAAGGATCCCCTGCTCCTGCCTGCTGGTGAGGATGCTCGGTCCCCAGAGAGGAGGGCGTGCCAGGTCCCAAAGCTGGTGAGCAGCAGTGTTGGGACTCAGGTCCAGGACATTGTCCCACATCACAGGACTGGATTCTGCCGTGTCCAAGGGTCCATTTTCTGCCTGCTTTGAAATGCTGTCTCATCTAAACAAGAATTTGAGCCTGAGACCACATGCAAAGGATGATATTCTTTGTCAGTGTTAGAACAATCGGGGGCCTGAGATCTCATGATCAGCTCTCATTTGAGAGCTTAATGATTTCCAGCTGTGGTCTCTGAATGCCCAGCCTCTGGGAAACCACAGATTGATGGAACCTGGGCTTTGAGATCTGTAGTACTTGGCACCAGATTTTCAAAGCACGGATGCCGGAAACAACTGTCCTTGCAAATGGAGAGAGACACTTAGGGACACTGCAAACAATGAGTGTTGCCTGTAAATCATAGTCAGAATTAAAAAAAAAAAAACAGCCCTCTGACTAATAAGGATTAATTCTCCTCTCAATATTTTCATTTTTATTCCCTCAAAGCCAATTTTACTAACACTGACGTATTTCACCTGTGCTGGTTAATGAGCCTGTCCTAAAATTCTTTTTTTCTGTTTTAGGAAGGTACCTTCTTGTTTACATCATTTATAGCCTGCTTTCCGAAGGTTCTAAAATTTCAGCAGCTTGTGAATGTTCCATAGTATGCATCATTATTTTTTAAAATATCTGTTCTTCCTTACTGGTGTGACCTAATACCATCATCAAAGGGTTTATTGGTTTTTACATTGATAAATTTAACTTGAAAGTAATACTGCCTCTTTGGTCCTGAGTTTCTTCAACAGCAAAATTGGAAGTAGGCAGGAGTCAGCTTGCAAACAGAGAAAGTAATCTGAGTTTATTGTAGGGGAGATGGTTAGCCCTTAGTTTCCCAAGGGGAAGGAAGGCATCCAATTTACAATTCAGTCGGTCGAGTTGACTCCTTTGGGTAAATGGAATGACTGATGGACACCAGAGTGGAAGCCAGGAAACCAGTTGGGAAGTCAATGCATGGACAAAAGGACAGAGGCTGGGAGGGAAGATGGCAGCCAGAGGTGGAAAGAAGCAGGCAGATTTGGGTATACCCTGTGACACACCTGACAGGACCTACTAACAATGGGTTGCTTCTTCGTAGAAGTCACAGAATGTCCGGACTCAGTGGGAGTGTGGACAGCAACCAGCCTGATCTCGTTTCATAGAGCTGGGCGTGAGGGGCAGGAGAGGAAGGGACGAGAGGGAGGGGATGAGGAGAGCAAGGCCGCAGAAGGGAAGAGAGGGAGGGGAAGAGGGAAGGGAGGAGGGAGAGGCAGTGGGAGAGAGGGAGGAAGAGAAGAAAGGAAGAGGGAGGAAGGGAGGAGGAGCAGAAGGAAACGGGAGGGGGGAGGCGAGGGGCAGGAGCATCACACACTCCTGGCCTCAGAAGGACTCTGCGGACTGGCTAATCCAAGCCTCTCATTGAAGGCTAAGCGGTGTGGGGCCTGCACAGCTCACACAGCCGCTCAGAACCACACTCAAGATCTCGTATTTTGTCTGATTTGAATTTCACTACAGCCCAATAATTCACATTCCCAATGGCCTACTTTGTCCCCATACCAGAATCATTTGTGTTTTTCTGGATCACACACTAGCTGATGGAGGAGGGGAGGACCCTCCAGGGTGTTAGACGGTAGAGGGATAGGGCTTGAGAAGAAAGTGAGTGTGATGAGGCACTCGTGCAGAGTCCTGGTTTGGGACAATACCAAGAAAAAGTCAAGCTGGAAATATGTTTCTTAAGCTTCTCAACCTACGGGGAAAAGGAACCCATGTTATTGGAGGGCCTACCATTTGCAAACCATCAGAGATTCACACATATTAATTTCTTCTGCCCATTTCTCAGATCAGAAAAGTGAGGTCTTGTAACCTTCTCCCTGATGACGTGGCTAATGAGTGAATTTGAAACCTAAATCTTTTTTTTTTTAGTTTTTTTCCTTTGAGGAAGATTGGCCCTGAGCTAACATCTGTTGCCAATTTTCCTCTTTTTTCTCCCCAAAGCCCCAGTACATAGCTGTGTACCACGGTTGTAGACTTGTAGCTCTTCTATGTGGGACGCTACCTCAGCATGGTTTGTTCAGCGGTGAGTAGGTCCGTGCCCAGGATACAAACTGGCGAACCCTGGGCTGCCGAACAGAACATGGGAACTTAACCGCTACGTCACTGGGCCGGCCCAGAAACAGAAATCTTTAAGAGGTGAGAGGTGTGTGTGGAAAGTGAAAGGAGGGACATGATTCAGAGACCAGAGGAAAACCACAGGCCGAATCAGAAGGAACAGCTCGTTGTTGAATGATCTGCCCTTTTGACAAGTCTATGGCCTTGTCCCTCTTTAATGCCAAGTCTGGCATGTGGGGATTTCAGAGCCAGTTCGAATGGGAGTATTTGAGCTGTGATAATGAGACAGTTCAAATGGCCTGTGAAGTGCAAAGGAATTGTATTTTGCATCACTGGACGACCTCCAGGGGAGGCTTAAATACAAATAAAATCAAACCAGGGCACTCTCGTGATGAACAGAGAATTCAGCCTCATCAGGGAGCGGAATCAGCTTGATGTATCCCATAGACCTCCCTTCTATGATGTCTTAAACCAGCCCAGAGGAGCAGGATTTTTGCAAATGTTTAAATCTGTTAGGAGAGAAGAATCAAGTGGCCACCGACAGCTCCCAAGCGAAGGCAGAGGCCCCCGGGGGAGAAAGCGCTGTGCCTCATGGTATAATTTGAGGTGCAGGAGGGATTTTATCTGGACAGGTCACTCTTGCCCCATTCTGCGATCTTAACAAAGTCAGGAACAGTCCCCGTCCCACCCTCAGACAGAAATCATCATGTTCGAGCCTCCTGGCCAATTTGCCAAATCTACTCAATTCCAAAACTTCTCAGCATTCTGTCTGGTGTTGTGAGATGGCCCAGGGGGTCACTGTAGGACCAACCACATGGGTGTGAGCCTCACCTCTGCCAATCCCCCTCCTGTGTGACCTGCACTGCGTCTATCCCCTCCCCGCCCAGAGCTCGTCGTCCTCCTCCACAGGGGCACACTGACTGCACTCCCCCTCATGGAGGTGGTGTGAGGGTTAAGTGAGTCAGGCAGGTAAACCTCTCAGAGCAGTGTCTGTCTTGGCGATTATTTGCGTCACTGTCATGATCACTCAGGACCATCAGCTTTGGATTTGTACCATGGAATCTGAAGTCAGGGGCGCTTAGAACACGTACACTGGTAAGCTTATTTCCTAGAATAGGTTTATTTTCTTTCCATGTTATGTGTGTCTTGTTTCTGTGTTAGGTTGATTTCATGGAGGCCCACTGCAAATTATTTTAGGCCCTAGAGTCTGAGTCCAGAATCTTTTTCAAAGCTTCCAGTGTCTTCAGAATGTAAAAGTTTCTTGGAAGTATGGGGGAAAGTTTCAGAAACAGGAAAAAATTGTAAAGCTATTTAGAGCTGCAACCACTTCAGTAGGAGTTGATAAAGAACTGATGGAATCCTTTTTAAGCTAAACAGACTCAGGACAATTTCTTGCACACCCACGCGGCACTTGGAGCCGGTGTGACCCAAGATAGAGACTAGCAGGGAGAGAAATGTTCAGACCTGGCTGTAGAAGTTGAAAGGGTGGAGGGAGAAAATTAAGAACGGTTTCCCCAAAGTTGGCTGCTTAGCTCCATGTTGGGATGACGTCTCCATGCAGCCTCACCGAGTCCTACTTAGAATGGGGCAGGGGGCTATGAGGTGTCGAAGAGTGCTGATGATGTCAGGTTTGACTGTTTTGTGTGATTTGGAGGGAGTCAGCTAGCCAGTCGATCAGAACTCTGGCTTGAGTGGACACCCACTCTTGTTTTCTGCCTGGATGGAGCTGTGGGCACCCATTTGCCCTGGAGTTTTGTGGACAAGGTGCCTTGTCTTTTGTGAGTGACAGGCACCTGAAAAGAGCTGGGGCAGACACAGGATTTTAATGAGAGGCATGATGGACAGGCCAAGAGGGGGATGCACAACTGAGATGAAGGGCTCAGAACCAGGTGGTGTCAAGACGTGACCTGTTGAAATAACACAGAAGGGACTGGGTCAAGGCAGAGTCCAGCTGCAAGAACTGCTATGGCTTGGCAAGCAACTCCAGTGAGCAAAGTAGCAGAAGAGGGAGAATCTGAGGTCAGGGGCTGATGGAGCACCATGGATAGCTCCCCATGGGTGCCTCTTCTTGAAGCAATGTGTTAAGAAGGATTCTGAGGTTGTGATTGGGCCAAGCTGGAAAGACTGCCAATTGATTAATGATGCCTGCCATGGACACGTGAGGGAGTGTGGTGCAATGTTTGCAACACGTTTGTCTTTCCTAATGGAGGTCTGGTCTTGACCCACCAGAAGGTCCCCTGCCTCTCAGGCAGTTTGCATGTGGGGGATTTGGGTCTCTAAACTAGACAGGGGTAATTCTAGAGGTAGTGCTCCTGTGTGCTTGTGATTCTTTTCAGCATCCTTCTCTCTCTGAGGTCCAGTCCTGCTTTCCCAAGCATGCCTCCCAGGGATCAAGAGAGGTTCCTGAGAGCTGGACTTTTAGCGGGAGCCTTGACCCCACTTTCCTAGTGAATGACCTTCAGATGCTACTGCCTGGACCTGAGTAACCATGACATTCTCTTAAACTCCAGATCCCAGCTGTGCATATCTGGACAGGATTCTGGAAAACTCTGTGCCTTCTGTTCATCCTTCGCTAGCGATCATAGTCAGTACCTGGATCATCATGTAGAAATGTCATCTCTTAAAGACCCCAGTCCACTTAGACAGTTTCCTTTTCCACGTCTAAGGCTTTCTGCAACCTCCAGGACCCTGCGTGGGTGCCAGAACCATAAACACGCAGGATGAGGATGTGTGCTGCCTGTGAAAGTGTTTTTCTGAACGACAGCCATGGTGTTTCTGGCTCTGGCACGCACATCGCGTGAAGACTTCTGTGCAGCTGAAATATGACACAAGCACACTCAGAGCAGTCTGTTGCCGGGGCACGCTGATCTCCTTGGCTTAGAGACACCGCAGCCTCTCAGCCTCTAAAAGCATTTACAAGCAGAACAAGGGACTCTTTCTCCCCTTCACCTGCCAGTTGCCCCCCTCCATCCAGATGGGGAGACTTCCAGCTCGGGCTGGAAGCAATGTGTTAAGAAGGATTCTGAGGTTGTGGCCAGGGCCCTCATTTTCCTTTCCTGCCATCACCTTGACCCCTAGCCCTTGGCACTCAAACTCAGGTGATTTTCTTGGCCACTTCAGGCCACTAAAGTGATAGGAAATCTGGATTTCATCCTGAGGACCTGTTCCCTCTACGCCCCTGTGTGTAGCATCACACTCCAGAGACCCTAACTCGGCCTTCACTCCCAGCACCTGTGATGTTGCATGGCACTGCTCTGGCGCCTGGCCCTACTCTTCCATTATTTCTCCATCTCTCACTGTCCAGTTCGTCCAAAGTGAGCAGTGGCTTTGTGCTGGCTGCTGGGAGAGCAGCTACCAAATTTTCACCCTGAGGTGCTAATAACAGAAGATGTAACATCTCCCAGGACTTTAAATTCCAAAAAGGAGCTTGAAGGTGAAATAAATGACTAATGTTGAGTTTTCCAGTTCAATGGCGCTTGAGTGCAATAAGGTTTCTTTGCTCCTCTCCAGTCACACGTGTAGAGGCCTCACTCACACTGTATGGGTTTGGACATTCAAACTCTGTGTCAGGCCCCCGTCTGGGCTATGTTAAGCCCTGTGTAATGTTAAGCCCTGTGAGGTAGGTGTTATCATCCTTAATGTACAGATGAAATATGTGCACTGTAGTGGAACTAAATGACTTCTCCCAGGTCGCATCACTACTGGGTGCCAGAATTAGGTTTCACACCCAGATTTCTGATGCCAACTCCAGTGATGACTCCATCTCACCACAGTGGTGCTGGTGGAAACTCAACTAGAGCCCCTTCTGTCTAGGTCTGTCCTCACGATCCCATACTCTCTCTCCCTCCCCAGATCTCTGCCCCACTCCAGAAGGGAGACTGGCAGGAGTTAAGCTTTACTCATTTCTGATCCCTAATTCCTGGAACATACCAAACCCTTGGTGAGTGTTTGCTGAATAAAAGGATATTAGAATCCAGTTGGCACACGTCTTAGTTTCCTGTGGATGCTATAATAAATCGCCACAAATTTTGTGGCTTAAAACAATATAAATTCATTCTCTTATGGTTCTAGAGACCAGAATGGGCCAAAATCAAGGTGTTGGCAGGACTATGTTCCTTCCAGAAGATCTTGGGAAGAATCTGTTCCTTGCTTCTTTCAGCTTCTGGTGGCTACTGGCATTCCTTGGCTTGTGGCCACATCACTCCAATCTCTGCTTGTGTGGTCACAAGGCCTCCTCCTCTGTGAGTGTTTCAATTCTCCTTCTGCTTCCCTCTTGTAAAGATATATGTGATTGCACTGGGGGCCCATCCAGATAATCCTGGATTGTCTCCCCATGTCAAGATCCTTAATTACATCTGCAAAGACTTTGCCATAGAAGGTAACACTCACAAGTTTAGGATGTGAACATCTTGGAGGGTCTTTATTCAGCCTGCCATGCACACAGCTTCAGCCTTAAGAAGCCTCAGTTTGAGGCCGGGGTGCTGGCCCAGTCCCCTTCGTGTTACTGAGGAAGTCAGTGTTCACACAGGAAGATGCTGGAAGATCTCACCCTTTCAGAGAGATGGTGTACTCACAGGGCAGCTGCCCTGGCCTTCAGCAGGAGCAGCATCCCTGCCTCCAAGAGAAAAAGCTCTATTCAGAGTCTCTTCACTACTTCCCAGTGGGCTGATATGGGACAACGCTCCTGGGCCTCAATTCCCTCATCTGTAAAATGGGAATAATAAAAGTACCTCCCACCTAGCTTTGTCACAAGGACTTCACGACAAGGACCATGTG